>NC_073638.1:44563030-44866060 GCF_029407905.1 Bubalus kerabau
TAGCTCCAATTACCTCTGAAATCCACTGCCACCTCTCCTTGCCTTCCCTGGGACTCAAAGGAAAGAGGCCTCTGTATACAACTCACAAACTTGTGAGGATCTGTAGTAGGTTAAAATGTGAATGCTTCTTGGTATACTTGGGAGTATTTGGGAAAGGGTTGCCAGGAAACTAACACCCAAAAAAGATGTCCTTTTCATTATAGGGGACTGGAATGCAAAAGTAGGAACTCAACAAACACCTGGAGTAACAGGTAAATTTGGCCTTGGAGTACAGAATGAAGCAGGGCAAAGGCTCATAGAGTTTTGCCAAGAGAATGGACTGGTTATAGCAAACACCTTCTTCCAACAACACAAGAGAAGACTCTACACATGGACATCACCAGATGGTCAACACCGAAATCAGATTGATTATATTCTTTGCAGCCAAAGATGGAAAAGCTCTATACAGACAGCAAAAACAAGACCAAGAGCTGACTGTGGCTCAGATCATGAACTTTTTATTGCCAAATTCAGATTAAACTGAAGAAAGTAGGGAAAACCACTAGAGCATTCAGGTATGACCTATATCAAATCCCTTACAATTATACAGTGGAAGTGAAAAATAGATTTAAGGGACTAGATCTGATAGAGTGCCTAATGAACTAGGGATGGAGGTTTGTGACATTGTACAGGAGACAGGGATCAAGACCATCCCCAGGAAAAAGAAATGCAAAAAAGCAAAATGGCTGTCTGGGGAGGCCTTACAAATAGCTGTGAAAAGAAGAGAAGCGAAAAACAAAGGAGAAAGGGAAAGATATACCCATTTGAATGCAGAGTTCGAAAGAATAGCAAGGAGAGATAAGAAAGCCTTTCTCAATGATCAGTGCAAAGAAATAGAGGAAAACAATAGAATGGGAAAGACTAGAGATCTCTTCAAGAAAATTAGAGATACCAAGGGAACATTTCATGCAAAGATGGGCTTGATAAAGGACAGAAATGGTATGGACCTAACAGAAGCAGAAGATATTAAGAAGAGGTGGCAAGAATACACAGAAGAACTGTACAAAAAAGATCTTCACAACCTAGATGATCACGATGGTGTGATCACTCACCTAGGTCCAGACATCCTGGAATATGAAGTCAAGTGGGCCTTAGAAAGCATCACTACGAACAAAGCTAGTGGAGGTGATGGAATTCCAGTTGAGCTGTTTCAAATCCTAAAAGCTGATGCCGTGAAAGAGCTGCACTCAATATGCCAGCAAATTTGGAAAACTCAGCAGTGGCCACACGACTGGAAAAGGTGTTTTCATTCCAATCCCAAAGAAAGGCAATGCCATAGAATGTTCAAACTACCACACAATTGCACTCATCTCTCATGCTCAAAATTCTCCAAGCCAGGCTTCAGCAATACGTGAACTGTGAACTTCCAGATGTTCAAGCTGGTTTTAGAAAAGGCAGAGGAACCAGAGATCAAATTGTCAGCATCTGCTGGGTCATCAAAAATGCAAGAGAGTTCCAGAAAAATATCTATATCTGCTTTATTGACTATTCCAAAGCCTTTGTGTGGATCACAATAAACTGTGGAAAATTCTGAAAGAGATGGGAATACCAGACCACCTGACCTGCCTCTTGAGAAATCTGTATGCAGGTCAGGAAGCAACAGTTAGAACTGGACATAGGACAACAGACTGGTTCCAAAGAGGAAAAGGAGTACGTCAAGGCTATATATTGTCACCCTGCTTATTTAACTTATATGCAGAGTACATCATGAGAAACACTGGGCTGGATGAAGCACAAGCTGGAATCAAGATTGCCGGGAGAAATATCAATAACCTCAGATGTGCAGATGACACCACCCTTATGTTAGAAAGTGAAGAAGAACTAAAGACCCTCTTGATGAAAGTGAAAGAGGAGAGTGAAAAAGTTGGCTTAAAGCTCAGCATTCAGAAAACTAAGATCATGGCATCCAGTCTCATCACTTCATGGCAAATAGGCAGGAAAACAGTGGAAACAGTGTCAGACTTTATTTTTTTGGGCTCCCAAATCACTGCAGATGGTGACTGCAGCCAAGAAATTAAAAGACGCTTACTTCTTGGAAGGAAAGTTATGACCAACCTAGACAGCATATTAAAAAGCAGAGACATTACTTTGCCAACAAAAGTCCATCTAGTCAAAGCTATGGTTTTTCCAGTAGTCATGTATGGATGTGAGAGTTGGACTATAAAGAAAGCTGAGCACAGAAAATTGATGCTTTTGAACTGTGGTGTTAGAGAAGACTTTTGAAAGTCCCTTGGACTTCAAGGAGATCCAACCAGTCTGTCCTGAAGGAGATCAGTCCTGAGTGTTCATTGGGAAGACTGATGTTGAAGCTGAAACTCCCATACTTTGGCACCTGATGTGAAGAACTGACTCGTTGGAAAAGACCCTGATGCTGGGAAAGATTGAAGGTGAGAGGAGAAGGGGATGACAGAGAATGATATGGTTGGATAGCATCACCAACTCAATGGACATGAGTTTGGGTAAACTCAAGGAGTTGGTGATGGACAGGGAGGCCTGGCGGAGAAGCCAATGGCACCCCACTCCAGTACTCTTGCCTGGACAGAGGAGCCTGGTAGGCTGTAGTCCATGGGGTTGCTAAGAGTCAGACACGACTGAGCGACTTCACTTTCATGCATTGGACAAGGAAATGGCAACCCACTCCAGTATTCTTGCCTGGAGAATCCCAGGGACAGGGAAGCCTGATGGGCTGCCATCTATGGGGTCGCACAGAGTCGGACACAACTGAGCGACTTAGCAGTAGCAGCAGCAGCAGCAGGGAGGCCTGGCGTGCTGCAGTCCATGGGGTTGCAAAGAGTCGGACACCACTGAGTGACTGAATTGAACTGAACTGCCAGGAAAAGACTGAATTTATGTAAGTAAATCCACACAGCTTTGAGATTGGGTTGGTGTGCTACACTTGACAATAGCCTGCACTGTCCAATGACATCTGGGACATGGTTACCATGTAGGAAGTGACTGGCAGAGAACACATTAAGTCAGATATACCTGAGGTGGCTACATGCTTAGAAAGATCAACCAGCTCTTCCTGCTTTTAGTGTGTCTTTTTCACAGCAGTATGTGGACAGATACAATAAAACAGATATATATCAGGGCTCCCCCAGGTGGAAATAATGCCTCAGAATGAATTTCACCTGCGAGAAAATAAAATGTAACAAAATAACTTTATAAGCATGTCAAAACCATACCAGAGATGGTAGAACATTCTTGATGGCCTAGAAATAATAAATGTAAATTACTTGTTCTCACTGTTGCTAGTTGAATATACATAAAATATCACTGATGTGAAAATCAGAGTGATTTACTCAGTGAAAGCAAAAAAAAAAATAGTTCCAAATGTTGGATCTGCCACTTTCTAGATGTATGTATGTTTTTGTTAAGTTATTTATCCTTTCTGAGCATCAGTTTTTAAAATATGATATTATAAAATAATAATTATAAGTTCATAAAAATTATAAAATCAAAGCCTTATAATAATACCACTTTCAGTTCAGTTCAGTTCTCAGTCATGTCCGACTCTTTGCAACCCCATGAATTGCAGCACGCCAGGCCTCCCTGTCCATCACCAACTCCTGGAGTCTACCGAAACCCATGTCCATCGAGTCGGTGATGCCATCCAGCCATCTCATCCTCTGTCGTCCCCTTCTCCTCCTGCCCCCAATCCTTCCCAGCATTAGGGTCTTTTCCAACGAGTCAACTCTTCACATGAGGTGGCCAAAGTATTGGAGTTTCAGCTTCAACATCAGTCCTTCCAATGAACACCCAGGACTGATCTCCTTTAGGACGGACTGGTTGGATCTCCTTGCAGTCCAAGGGACTCTCAAGAGTCTTCTCCAACACCACAGTTCAAAGGCATCAATTCTTTGGTGCTCTGCTTTCTTCACAGTCCAACTCTCACATCCATACATGACCACTGGAAAAACCATAGCCTTGACTAGACGGACCTTTGTTGGCAATGTAATGTTTCTGCTTTTTAATATGCTGTCTAGGTTGGTCATAACTTTTCTTCCAAGGAGTAAGCGTCTTTTAATTTCATGGTTGCAATCACCATCTGCAGTGATTTGGGAGTCCAAAAAAAAAAAAAAAAATAAGCCTGACACTGTTTCCACTGTTTCCCCATGTATTTCCCATGAAGTGATGGGACCAGATGCCATGATCTTAGTTTTCTGAATGTTGAGCTTTAAGCCAACTTTTTCACTCTCCTCTTTCACTTTCATCAAGAGGCTTTTTAGTTCCTCTTCACTTTCTGCCATAAGGGTGGTGTCATCTGCATATCTGAGGTTATTGATATTTCTCCTGGCAATCTTGATTCCAGCTTGTGCTTCTTCCAGCCCAGCGTTTCTCATGATGTACCCTGCATATAAGTTAAATAAGCAGGGTGACAATATACAGCCTTGACGTACTCCTTTTCCTATTTGGAACCAGTCTGTTGTTCCGTGTCCAGTTCTAACTGTTGCTTCCTGACCTGCATATAGGTTTCTCAAGAGACAGGTCAGATGGTCTGGTATTCCCATCTCTTTCAGAATTTTCCACAGTTTATTGTGATCCACACAGTCAAAGGCTTTGGCATAGTCAACAAAGCAGAAATTGATGTTTTTCTGGAGCTTTTGCTTTTCTATCATCCAGCAGATGTTGGCAATTTGATCTCTGGTTCCTCTGTGTTTTCTAAAACCAGCTTGAACATCTGGAAGTTCACGGTTCACATATTGCTGAAGCCTGGCTTGGAGAATTTTGAGCATTACTTTACTAGCATGTGAGATGAGTGCAATTGTGCAGAGAGATGATAAGACTTGGGACTGCTACTACTATATACATATAAATATAATAATACATTTATTATATAAATATAGATAATAAAATATTCAGTTCAGTCGCTCAGTCGTGTCCAACTCTTTGCGACCCCATGAATTGCAGCACGCCAGGCCTCCCTGTCCATCACCAGCTCCCGGAGTTCACTCAAACTCACATCCATCGAGTCAATGATGCCATCCAGCCATCTCATCCTCTGTCGTCCCCTTCTCCTCCTGTCCCCAATCCCTCCCAGCATCAGAGTCTTTTCCAATGAGTCAACTCTTCCCATGAGGTGGCCAAAGTACTGGAGTTTCAGCTTTAGCATCATTCCTTCCAAAGAAATCCCAGGACTGATCTCCTTCAGAATGGACTGGTTGGATCTTCTTGCATTCCAAAGAACTCTCAAGAGTCTACTCCAACACCAAAGTTCAAAAGCATTGATTCTTCGGCTCTCAGCTCTCTTCACAGTCCAACTCTCACATCCATACATGACCACTGGAAAAACCATAGCCTTGACTAGACGGACCTTTGTTGGCAAAGTAATGTCTCTGCTTTTCAATGTGCTATCTAGGTTGGTCATAACTTTTCTTCCAAGGAGTAAGCATCTTTTAATTTCATATTAGAGTATATTTAATATATAAATAGACATATTTATAAACTATAGTATTTGAATATAGTACAATTTATATTAATATATTGTACATATAATATACATAAATATTGTATAAAATAAAATTAAATGTAGTGACAATTTTCAGTTTATAGCAGCAGTAATCATTGGAAAAGACTCTGATGCTGGGAGTGATTGGGGGCAGGAGGAGAAGGGGATGACAGAAAATGAGATGGCTGGATGGCATCACTGACTCAATGGACGTGAGTTTGAGTGAACTCCGGGAGTTGGTGATGGACAGGGAGGCCTGGCGTGCTGCGATTCATGGGGTCGCAAAGAGTCGGACACGACTGAGCGACTGAACTGAACTGAATGATGACAATTTTATTTTATTTATTTTTTAACTGAGAAGTTTGGTTTTTTCATTGAAATACATTTAACATATAACAGTGTGAAAATTTAAGGTGTACAACATGATAATTTGGCTGTTCATGTCAGCATAGACTGAACACTGGTTCTAACACATCAGATCAGATCAGTCGCTCAGTCGTGTCCGACTCTTTGCGACCCCATGAATCGCAGCACGCCAGGCCTCCCTGTCCATCACCATCTCCCGGAGTTCACTCATACTCACGTCCATCGAGTCAGTGATGCCATCCAGCCATCTCATCTTCTGTCGTCCCCTTCTCCTCCTGCCCCCAGTCCCTCCCAGAATCAGAGTCTTTTCCAATGAGTCAACTCTTCGCATGAGGTGGCCAGAGTACTGGAGTTTCAGCTTTAGCATCATTCTCTCAAAGAAATCCCAGGGCTGATCTCCTTCAGAATGGACTGGTTCTAACACATACATTGTGAAATTAGTAACACTATTTTAGCAGAAACGTAATAGAGGCAGAGAAGTTACATATTTGCTCAGTCATAAAACTAGTCCATATATTTTGACTTCAAAACAAAAAGCCCCAATTATAAAATCATCTGATTGACTTTTTCTCCATTAAAATTTCAGTATTACCATATTTGTACTAGAAAATATAAAACACATTGGTAAGGACATCCAGGATTTCTACAAAGTAACTTCAATCAACTTAATGTATTTCCTATTACTACAGAATTTTTAATTGGGGAGGTCATGGTGGAATTGAGCCTCTTGAGTGAAGAGGTGTTTACTCCCTGTAGAAACTGAGAATGTTGCTCCAAGTTTGTGCAATTGAATTTTCTTAGGTCCATATGGGATATTCTTATGGGCAAATCTATATAAATTGGGAGTAAGTTTTTTAGAGAAAGATTCTCCTACATCAAACAATTGAATGCTGTATAATATAAAATCAGTGCATTGGATCACTGAGTTGCTTTTATGGGAGCATTTCTCAAGTAAAGAAGTGAAATATATGTTTAAATGAGATGAAAATCAGAGGCAGTCATTAGGTTAGGAATTGAAGAGTCTACTTATGTACCTGTCAGTGGGTTTACTATTTACAGATTTTCTCGATGATAATTGGAGATGCCTATCAGTGCTCAGGTAAGAATGCCTACTACACCACCTTTCATATTCAAGCATAAGTTTGGGCAATAATTAGAGCTCTAAGTAGTTTGCTTGCACTAATCATCAGTTCATAGAGGTTTGTAGCTGGAGTGGCAGATGGTCATAAATAAGGCTAGTCATGGAGAAAGATGAAATCCAGAGGAGGAAGTGATTTGCCCAAGGTCATTTACAGAAAGTTAACTTTAGAGTCAGAAGAACATGTCAGTGAATTAGGCCAGCATTTTAGTTTATATTAAAAGGAAAAGATGGACCATTCGGGTTTAGTTTTTTTTATTTTTTTATTGAAGGCAGCACATTTAAATTTGTTTCTAACTTTATCAGCCCCAGGCGTTTGTATATTTTTAATATACTCTAAATTTTCTTATTTTAAAAACTAATTTGGTTTTACCCACCTGGAGTTTAATATATACTTTTGCCTACTAGAAATGGTACTTAAAAAGTTTATTTTTCTGTAGAGTTTACTAATTTGGAAAATTTTTTGATATCTAAAATATAATTATTAAAGTTGATACAAACATTTGATTTTAATTTACCACTATGGCCAAATTCAGTAAATCACCTTGCCTTTTATTCTCTGCTATTGTCCTAATGATCTGAGCTCAAGACAACATTACGTGTCTTTAGATTGCTTGTCTTTCTGTCCTGGCTTCCTCATGTCCTACAGTGAAATTCTGCTAGTTTTCAAAGCACCCTCCAAAGGCCAATTCTAGTACTAAGATGTCATTGAATAAATACCTTTGATTTCAGCAAGCCAGCCTTCCTGCTTCCACTTCATGACCCTTCTACCATGACATCCTGTGCTTATGGTTGTTCACTCTGCTTTTCCATTCAGAAGTAATATTTCCCTCTTTAAATTTCTAGAGTACTTGTCCTGACTCTGGTTTCCCTTAAATGACAGGCTGAGAAAAGGCATTTTATTTTACTGACGGAAGGAGACTCTGAAGGTTTGGGGAGGGAGGGTATTATTTTGGCCGGGGTATGAGGGATAGATTGGAGGAGAAGTTACAAAACCTAGAGAAGCCAGTTTGGAAACCATCTAACGATGGGAGGGAGGTTGAAAGGAGAGGAAAAGAGGCGGTGAGCTGGAGCAGTGAAAGTAGGGATGAACTTGCTGAGCCCACAGGGACTCCAGATTTTAAAGATCAAAGCGTCCAAAAGCGAGGAGGATGCTAGAGGCAGGGGAGAGTTGGTCTGGATGACTGGAGGGGAGATCAGGGGAGAAGTGAGGTGCTCTGCCCAGAGAGGGGAGGAAGACTCTGGGGAAGATGATCAGCTCTGCTTGGGGCTGGCTAGCCCACAGGACTCAGACAGCACGTGTGCCTCCTACATGCTCATCCACCATGATTCCAGTCTTCCTTCAGCTTGTGTGTCATCTGCATGGAGGGGAAGCTTTGCAGGCTGCAGTTTTCCAAGAACAAATCGGAGAAAGACTCATGTCAGAACCAGAAGAGATGTCTTGGGTTATTTGTGTGCTCCCAACCACACAGGGGAACCTGAGTGCAGAGAGAAGCAAGGACTCATCTTGGAGGTAGTGGCGGAGTCTGGACTAAAGCTCATTCCTCCAATCTAGTGGTATTTCCAATCCTACAAGAAGCCTCAGACTTCTGCAAAAGCCATGGATTAATTCTGGGGCTCTCGTTTTGAATTTGATTTATTTTTCCTTTAAACACTACATTCCTTAAGGGCAGAAAGCCCATTCCCTGGGCTTTCCTAATTTTAATATTTATTATTCCATCTATTCAGTAAATATTGGTTTATTATCTATTATATCATTTAGTATCTATTCCAGGCACTGAGAATACAATGAATAACAAGACAAAGTTCCTGTGCTCCTGGAGCTTATATTCCAGAAGGGGGAGTTAAATAATAAGCATAAAACTCTAATAAATATGTGGTATTTCAGTTGGTGATGAGTGTTACAGCAAAAAAGAAATCAGGGTGATGGGAGTCAGTGAATGATGGGCTAGAGAGTAGTGGGGAAGTGAGAGAGGGAGAGAGAGAGAGAGAGAGAGAGAAAGAGAGAGAAAGAAAGAGAGAAAGAAAGAGAGAAAGAGAGAGTGGTTGTGTAAACCACAGGATCAGAATGACAAAAATGGTATTTTTTTTATATCCTTGAAAGTCACTTTAATGGTCACAAGGATAGGCCATGGAAAACTGACCTCTAAAGTTCTCATTCAGGCAAATTTCAGTATAATTAGTCAGATCAACTCTGACTAGAAACTGGAGCGCTTGAAACAATTTACTTAGGTGTATCTGAGATAAGTGCATTTAAATTCAACCTCTTAAATGTTTCTGTATTTGTTGGGGTATATTATTCATATATGTTTTTTAAACAAAGTTATTATAAATGAATTTTGAACCTTAGCATTTATAGTAAATATTCACTGTAATTTTGTTTTAATTTTGAATTACTAATTATAATTTTTTCCAGATTTTTTTTTGCTATTTGCTATTTGTTTATTTGAAATACATAATTTGAAAGTTCATATATAAACATGAAATTGAAAATAGCAGAGATGCATACATCAATGTATTATAATAGACAATAGATTTTAAATAATATAATGTCTGTGTATATTTTAAGGAAAAGATTAATTTTCCACCTAACAAAAAATTACTGGTGAACATCTGCTATTATTTTGTACTTTTGAAACAAGATTTCTGAGCCAAAATGCTTCACTTCTTTATTTGTACTTGGAAGAGTCCCTATTCCAGTATATTAGCCATTCTCAAAATTGCCAACTGATTCTTCAGAATGAACTCATCATTGTATCTTCTGTCAAGAATATCACACTCAAACTCTCATCTATTGGATTTTTACTTTATAATTTACATACATGGTCCATAAAAACAATATAGACTTCACTACTGAAATGAAAAGTGAAAACGAAAGCTTTGTGGTTGACTTCATCCTCTTGGGCTTTTCTAATTTTCCTCAACTCCAAGGGCAGCTCTTTTGGGTGTTCTTGGCTGATTACCTGGTGACTCTGCTGGGAAACGCCATCATTATAGTCGTCATCTCCCTGGAGCAGAGCCTCCATGTTCCCATGTACTTGTTTCTCCTGAACCTGTCTGTGGTGGAAGTGGGTTTCAGTGCAGTCATCATGCCTGAGATGCTGGTGGTCCTCTCCAGTGAAAAAACTACGATCACTTTTGCAGGCTGTTTTGCACAGATGTACTTCATTCTCCTTTTTGGTGGGACTGAATGTTTTCTTCTGGGAGCAATGGCTTATGACCGATTTGCTGCAATCTGCCATCCTCTGAGCTACCCAGTGACTATGAACAAAAGGGTTTTCACGAAATTAGTAATGTTCTCATGGGTCTCATGGATCATGGTGGCTACTCTGCAGACCTCATGGGTGTTTAGTTTTCCCTTTTGTGGCCCCAATGAAATTAATCATCTTTCATGTGAGACTCCCGGGGTGTTAGAGCTTGCATGTGCAGACACCTTTTTGTTTGAGATCTATGCATTCACTGGCACCATTTTGATTGTTATGGTTCCTTTTGTGTTGATACTCTTGTCTTACATTCGAATTCTCTTTGCCATCCTGAAGATGCCGTCAACCACTGGGAGGCAAAAGGCCTTTTCCACCTGTGCCTCCCATCTCACATCTGTTACCCTCTTCTATGGCACAGCCAGTATGACTTACTTACAACCCAAATCTGGCTACTCCCCAGAAACCAAGAAGCTGATGTCCTTGGCTTACATGTTGCTCACACCTCTGCTGAATCCACTGATCTACAGCTTGCGAAACAGTGAGATGAAAAGAGCTTTGATGAAATTATGGCGAAGAAAAGTGGATTTACATACATTCTAACTGTGGTGAGAAGGCATGGGGTATTTGGTCACCGCTCAACGGAACTCTACTTAAATTTAACAAATGACCACACGTTTCTCAGCATGAACATATATAATTTGTTTAGTTTTTCAAGTTTGACAATATATTAGGAATTTCTCTCTTTTGATTGTCATTCAGTTTTCATTGATAATATGTTTTGATAAAATGTAATAAAACAGTTTATCTGTTTCTCTATTATAAATATCCAAAATATTACTGGATTATTGTTATTAAGATGAAGCCTCAATAAACATCTAGTTCCATATGTTCATGGTCTTCCCTGGTGGCTCAAAATGTAATGAATCTACCTGTAATGCAGGAGACCTGGGTTCGATCCCTGGGTCAGGAAGATCCCCTGGAGAAAGGAATGGCAATCCATCGAGTGTTCTTGCCTGGGAAATCCCAGGGACAGAGGAGTCTGTCAGACTACAGTCCATGGAGTCCCAAAGAGTCGGACATGCTTGAGCGACTAACACTTACACTTTCTCTCTCTCTCCATATGTTCATATGTTATGCTATTTTATTTCTATATGACAGATTCCTCAAAGTGAGTCTGATGAATGAAGAGTATGTGCTTATAAATTTTAATGGTTATGGCAGAATTACTTTTCAAAATCATTGTAATTCTTCAGACTTATCCAAAGGCTCACTCTGCTGCTGTAACAGGGTAGAGCTTCAAGAGACCAAAAAAATAGATGAGATTTTACTTTCTGCAGTGAGAGTCTTCCATAAATATGTAAATAAAATTTAGCTATTTGGGGGAAACCAAACTGTTCTACTTAAGGGTCTCACACAGATTATAATTCAAAACAGAATTTCTCTTAATATTTTCCCATATAGTCACCCAATGTTGGGGACCAGAGAATTCCATGGGAACTTCCTGAAGCCTCACTTGATACTGTTAGTATCTTTCTTCACTTGTAGACAACAGTTTTTAGAGACTTTTGTTAAATTTCCCTTTATAGTCTCAGATTATAGACACTTTGTTTATCCACCTAGGATGGTTCTTTTTTTTTTTTTATTGTGGGAAACTAAGTGATTTTTGTGCATGTTTTCGTTGAGTCATATCATCAGTGGTGTGATCTTCCTCAGGATAATTTCTCATTTTGCAACATCTGGAACATGTAATGCTTGCTTTCTCCTTTAATGTTGCTATTTGTACATAGAGAGGGGAGTGCATTATTGAATCTACATCATAAGAGCTTCTGCTCTCCTTAATTTCTGCTCCAGGGGTGGTAATAAAGGGATAAAAACTATTTCCATTGGCATTCAGCTGTGAGAAAAACAATTTGTGATTACTAGAGCCTCTGCCAAAAAAGTGGAGCATGAAACTGTGAAATCAGAATTTCACACACACAATAAAGAAATTTCATCATCAAATGGTTGTAACCAGTTTGAGTAACATTTGAATCTTGTATAATCTTCTTTTCAGTAGGGTATTAAACAGGCATTTGGAAGTCCTTTTAATCAAATGCTGTCTCTGAGTGAAGTTTCCTTCTCATTGCCCTTAGAGGGGCCAGTTAAATAAGGCCATTTAGGGAAAAAAATCTCTGAAGCCTAAACCCAAGCCAAATATACAGCTTTGTTTTGATTTTTGTTCTTTTTTTGTTTTGTTTTTGTTTTTGGTATACACTTTCATTCATTGGCATATATCATTCATTCATTCAATGAATTTTTGTTAAGATGAGTTTTAATGAGACTGTGCCTGGGG
The DNA here is from genome assembly GCF_029407905.1 of Bubalus kerabau. NCBI lineage: Eukaryota > Metazoa > Chordata > Mammalia > Artiodactyla > Bovidae > Bubalus > Bubalus kerabau. The sequence goes on from NC_073638.1 coordinate 44,575,558, forward strand.
AAATACAGTTTCTGACCTTGATGAATTTATAGTTTATTGGATGATCACTAATTTTGGAATATCACAGAAGTCACATTGATCTCTGTCTCCATCCCAGGGGAGGAATAGAACTTGATCTTGTAAGGTTCAAAGTTTGATCACACATGTGATGATTTCAGAGTTACATTGTTTCTTCATTTGGTGCCAACTGTGATAAAATACAGCTAGTTTATAATTCTACTCCAAAGAGTAGCAATTCAGGTAACACCAGCTTCAACCTCATGGCAGCTGCTGCTGCTGCTGCTAAGTTGCTGCAGTCGTGTCCAACTCTGTGCAACCCCATAGATGGCAGCCCACCAGGCTCCTCCATCCATGGAATTTTCCAGGCAAGAGTACTGGAGTGGGTTGCCATTGCCTTCTCTGTTTAGTTGGATTAATGAAAGACAAATGCTTCAAAGAAGTTAATCTTCACAGCATAAAATCTGTTTTTTTTCCTCACATTTTATTCTAAAGCCAGATCATCCTCATCTTCCTTACCTCTGACGAGTTCCGCTTGCCTTCCTTCCCCAACAGTGGTAAGCAGAGAAAACATGGAAAATGAAGAAAAGTACCTATACTGGGGTAGCATCTTATGGGTAAGGGTCTAACAGACCCCTCTGATGACCACAGAGTTGATTATGAGGTGTCCTGAGAGTCTAGCATGTGACCCACATATGTGGCTTAGAGACTTTAGAGGAGCTGCTGCTGAGTCTTTCCTCTTGTGGACTTTGTACCACTTTGAAATATGTAACTTGAAACTGTAGTAAGGATTAATATTCTTTTTGCTTCTGAATTTACAGTTGCCTGGCTGGTTTTAGATACATTTTGTAGATTCTACTTCTCTCATTTCCATTATAAGGATATTATTATCCTGAGTTTTCCTTATATAATTGTTAACAAATGTGTGATCTGTGTATTGTTTGGTTGCTACACTCCATAATAGAAGCTTTCCAAGGGTAGTGACCATATGAATTTCTTCACCCCTGTGTTCCAATTGCTTCATACAGGGCCTGGGATAGAATAAGTGCTACATAATACTTTTATAACGAATAAGAAGATGGCAGTCTGAGGTCAGATGTTAGTCTCAAGTCCTGGAGCAGACCTAGAGGACAGGACAGGCACAAGAATTAAGCAGGAGCTGGTAGTAGAGCAATCCCTGAGAGGAAATCTTAGGAGGGATCTGAGGGGAGTGGGTGGAAGAGATTGTTCAATAAACTGTTTTTTTTTTTTTAATCTATGCCCAAGTTACCTAGAATGCTCTATTGTATTCAGCTCTTTCATGATGTAGTCCATGTCAATAAAATGATTTGATCAGGGGACTCACAAGATATTAGGAATCTCTTGACATGTTGGTGTAGCCAGTTATAGGGGATGTTCACTTTTCTTTGACCTCAAATATGACATTATCTGTCACAAGTTTAAGTATCTCAGAGCAAAGATCATCTTAAGTATCTTAGAGTAAGTGATGTTTCAGCTCAGTTCAGTTCAGTTGCTCAGTTGTGTCCAGCTCTTTGTGACCCCATGGACTGCAGCATGCCAGGCCTCCCTGTCCATCACCAACTCCCAGAGTTTACTCAAACTCATGTCCATTGAGTCAGTGATACCATCCAACCATCTCATCCTCTGTCATCCCCTTCTCCTCCTGCCTTCAATCTTTCCCACCATCAGGGTCTTTTCCAATGAGCCAGTTCTTTGCATCAGGTGCCAAAGTATTCCAATGAACACCTAGGACTGATTTCCTTTAGGATGGACTGGTTGGATCTCCTTGGAGTCCAAGGGACTCTCAAGAGTCTTCTCCAACACCATAGTTCAAAAGCTTCAATTCTTTGCTGCTAAGCTTTCTTTATAGTCCAACTCTCACATCCATACATGACTACTGGAAAAACCATAGCCTTGACTAGATGGACCTTTGTGGGCAAAGTAATGTCTCTGCTTGTTAACATGCTGTCTAGGTTGATCATAAATGTGATGTTTGACTTCCCCTATAATAAATATAACAAACAGTAGTTTCATATCTTCTTGAATTCCTCTCCTTATGGAAACTGTTTGACTTTCAAAGTAGTCTATGTAGTATTCTAGCATTCAGGGGAGCCATCTACATTCTCTTAGGGTTCAAAGCTGGCTCCCCAGGCTGACAGTCAACTAAACATATGTATTCAGAGACCTTATTAGAGACCTATATCCTTCAGATACACACACACACACACACACATTCATGCATGCATACAGGCCATCACTTGGCTGTTGCCAATAGAAGCTGAATGAATCATTTAATCTGCTTGATTGGATGTTAATGTAGGACACAAAGATCATCACACTTCATGCCTACTCTATATGTCCATCTACATGTATCTATCTTAGATCTCCTTGCTGCCAAACTTCCTTCCTTTTCTTTCCAGTTCAAGGCAACAAACTCTCCTTCTCCAGGCTAATGTACAGTACTAGCCACATGATCCAGTACCCTCAGGCTCCAGAACCATAGGTTTTCCTGCCCTCCATTGGTATAGGCCAGCTAGATCTTGCAGATCCTTTGTAATACAGTCTCTTTTTTCATTATCTGGTCCAGTGTCTCTGACTGGGATAGGCCTGGATTCCTAGAGCGGAGATGAAGGTAATTCATGATTATCTTCCTGAATCTACTTTATGTGGTCTTCCTGCTTTTAATGGGGGAGGGATTGGCAAGTTCTGAATCATCAGAAGGTTAAGAGATATCTTGGAGGGAAAGTCCTTGGAGACATCTATCCAGATTTTCCATTCCATATGTCAAGCTCTTAGATTTTTTCCAATTCCAATTCCAAACTTGGCACAACAGACATTTCTTGATTACGCATTGAACTATCTTTGAAGTTTAGCCATTTAAAACCCTGGATTTGATTTAGCTTTTTCTGCTTGGCCACAGCAAGAGATGAGGGTTCTTGTGAAGTGCTGAAAGACTCTTTGGCTCTCATACTTAGTTTTCTATGGTGTTGATCATGGTCACCTTTCTGTTAATTTATCTGCAGGGATCAAAGTAATATAGTAACAGATGTATAATTCTATTATTCTTTGATTTATCAACCCCTCTTCCTTCTTACCTTTCAATACCTGAATCATTTCACTATCCAGACATTTCCCACCAGGGCTACATTATTCCAGATCACCATCTTGGAAGCTTTCACTACTGAACTTCTCAGTTGTGCCAGGAGATGTCTATGTTTCACATAACAAAAGGAATGGGAACTATAAGACCAGTCAGATAGTAAGATTCAGTCACCAAACCCTATTTTATAGCGTCCTGTTGCTAACTACTTTGAGTACTGTCTGTGTTCCCTGGATTTTCTAGGTAGCAGATACTGAAATGGAGTTAGGAGTGCAAACATCTGGAAAAGAAAAAATGCTGAAACAGGACTGGGCAGGAATAAACCTCAACAGCCAAGGAGGCCTGGAAAAGTCTTCTGACCCCAACAGGGAGCTCTAGATTGTCCATTGGAGTTATCCTTATGGATCAGAGATGGATAGATCCTTGTTCAATATTTGACTCTGAGAGAAGTGTGGTGTTGGCAATCTTGATCAACAAGAGCAAAGCTAGAGGAACCACACTTCCTGATTTCAAACTATATTACAAACCATAGTAACCAAAACAGTATGGCATTGGCATAAAAAGACACATATACAAATAGAACACAATAGAGAATCCAGAAATAAACTCATGCATATGTCATCAATTAATTTTTAACAATGAACCAAGAATGCACAATGGGGACAGAATAGTTTCTTCAATAAATGGTATTCAGAAAACTGGATGTTCACAAGCAAAAGAATAAAATTGGACCCTCATCTTATACTAAACTAAAAAATCAACTCAAAATAGGTTATATATTTGAATGTAAGACCTGAAAGAAAAAGCTCCTGGAAGAAAATCTAAGGGATAATCTCGTTGACATTGGTCTTGGCAATGATTTCTTGAATTTGACAACAAAAGGAAAAAAAAACAACAAAAGCAAAAATTAACAACAGGGACTATATCAGACTAAAAAATTCCACAGCAAAGGAATCATTCCATCAGCAAAATGATGGGCAGTCTATGAAATGGGAGAAGCTATTTGCAAAATAGATATCTGGTAAAGGGTTAACATTCAAAACGTATAAGGGGCTCACACAACTCAAAAGGAAAACACAACCAACCTGATTAAAAAAATGGGCAGAGGAACTGAATAGACAGTTTTCCAAAGTAGACATACAGATGACCAACAGGTATGTGAAAAGGTAGTCAGTATCACTAGTCACGAGGGAACTACAAGTCAAAACCATAGTGAGATCTCTTCACACCTGTGATAATGGCTCTCATCAAAAGCAGGAGATAAGTGTTGGTGAGGATATGGAGAGAAAGGAACCCTTGAACACTGCTGTTGGGAATACAAATCAATGCATGACTGTAGAAGGCAGTATGGAGGTGCTCAAAAAAATTACACCTAATATTAATATATGACCCAGTAATTTCACTTCTGGGTAAATATTCTAAGGAAAGGAAATCACTGTCTTAAAGAGACAGCTGCTCCATGATCATTGCTGCACTATTTACATTAGCCAACACAGTGAAACAATCCAAGTGTATCTATCAGTGGATGGATAGTTAAAGAAAACGTGGTATTTACATAAAAATACATACACAATAGAACATTATTTAGCCGTAAAAAATGAAATTTTACCATTTGTGACAACATGCTGCTGCTGCTGCTGCTGCTAAGTCGCTTCAGTCGTGTCCGACTCTGTGCGACCCCATAGATGGCAGCCCACCAGACTCCCCCGTCCCTGGGATTCTCCAGGCAAGAACACTGGAGTGGGCTGCCATTTCCTTCTCCAATGCATGAAAGTGAAAGTGAAGTCGCTCAGTCGCGTCGGACTCTTCACGACCCCATGGACTGCCGCCTACCAGGCTCCTCTATCCATGGGATTTTTCAGGCAAGAGTACTGGAGTGGGGTGCCATTTCCTTTTCCATGTGACAACATAGTGGACCTCAAAGGCATTATGCTAGGTGGAATAAATCAGAGAAAGGCAAATACTGTATGACCTCACTTCTATGTGGACTCTAAAATAACTGAACTTGGAGAAACAGAGAACAAATGGTGATCAGCTGAGCTGGGGGGAGGGAGTGGGGAAAATGGGTAAATGAAAAGGTACAAACTTTTAGTTATAGGATAAATATTTCTGAAGAAGTAATATATAAGATGATGATAATAGTTAACAACACTGTATTATATATCTGTGAGTTGCTAAGACAGTACATCTTGAAAATTCTCATCAGAAGAAAGAAAATTGAGGTGATTGATTAAATTTACTGTGGTAATTATTATGCAACATATACAGGTATGAAAGCATTAAATCATGAACCTTAAATTAACTCAATATTTTGTCAATTATTTCTTGATAAATTTAGATAAAACACAAAACAGCAAAAAAATTAAGTCTATGACTCATTACTGCTCAGGTGATATGCATAAAGTATAGAAAACATGGCTAATTGAACATACTAGGAAAGTGCAGCCAAGACTGAGTAAACCTAGATCCCTATACCAGTCCTGCCTGCCATGTTCTAGGTTTCTGATAATAATAATGACAACAACAACAATAAATTTGGGCTCTATTAAGGGTCAATTATTTTTACAATAATAATAATGAGTTTTAGGGGTTTTTTTTTGCTAATTGTTGTTCTGAAGTTTTATTCCAAAGTATATTGTGTGTATGACTATCAAATATTTGCATTTATTGCTCTTTTCTCACTGACAAATAATCAGTTTTGTAAAGATCCCAGAGATATTTTGGTAGGAAAATGTACAGTTAGCAAGGTAGAAAGTGTTCTTTCTGTTCCATAGTTACTCTCTCATTACCATGTTAAATGAAAATGTTATTAAAATATTCCCATTTTTATCTTTGTTTTTTATTTGCTTTGCCAATCATTGAGAAAATATGTTAAATCTCTATTTTGATTTTTTAAAATAAATTTATTAGTGTTGGTTTTGAATTATAGTTTAATATTAATCTTCATTCCTTTGTATCCCCTTGCATGTATCTGAAATGCATTTATCTGGTCTAATATACACACTGGAACATGTATCAGTTGTGATTCTACATCTTGATGATTTCTCACAAACTGCACATCACCTGGGGTTACCATCACCTACATCAAGAAATAGAATATTTTAGTATGTCAGAAGGCCCTGGGATGGGACTCATGGGGTATGAATCATGGAACTCTCATATTAGACATCCATTCACATGCCTGATGCTTGTGACGAGTTCATGTGTGTGGTGTTATCCCATCATAATGAATGATATGGAAGGGATCTTTGGATTGGATTTTGTGATGAAAATTCATTTTCCTCCGCATAACTGGTACATTTCTCACCAGACACAGATTGGATAGAATGAATCCCTAAGTGTTGTCAGCCTTATTGCTGTTGGAAGGGGTAAGCTTCCTTGAGAATGGAACAGCCTACTCCAGGAAAGCAACAATAAGAAGCAGACAAAGAGAATCTGCAATCCAGCCTCATCATCCAGTTCTAGACAAAAGACCAGCCTGCAGATTCATTAATCTTTTCACTCCGCTGGACTGAGCCAATAGTCTCCTGAATTGTTTAAGCCAGTTTAGATTGATCCCAGAATCCCCTGATTTTCAGGTATACTCAATAAGTATAATAATTCAAAATATCAAAATCTTTGTGGGAGGTGGGATGGGAAGTCAGCCAGGTATTTTACAAAGAGTCGTCCATCTACCTGTCCTAATTTATAGCTCAACACTGCACAACTGTACCTCCATTCAGCCATTCCCTCCCCTCTGGCTCACCTACCTTTGCTCACACCCTCCCCTCACTGCTTTCTTCTTTTCCCCTTTTAAACCTTTACTCAATCATTATTTCCACCTCCTATTGAGAGATGTCATGGTGCAATTGAATCTCTTGTGTTGGGAAATGTTTATTCCCTGTAGGAATACGAGGGAGTGGTGCTCCAGCTTTTGTGCTCTTGAGCTTTGTCACCTGAGGGGGCAAGTTTAAACCTCTTTAGTTATTGTGCAAAAATACAAGAAAGCATGTACGAACTGATTGCAAGTTCTCCAGGGATGGGTTCTTCAGGGCATATGATTCAATGCCATATAATGTTCTAGAATCAGTGCACTGAATCACTGAGCTGTGTTGTGAGGATGTGGCTTTTGACTAGAGGCAAAACTTCTGATCATGTAGCATGAACATTATTATATTGCAAGTTCACCCCTCCTACCTGTTTTGTCATGGCTTCCTCTTTATGTCTTCAGTTGTATAAGATCTTTTGTGATAGATTTCTGTCTTTTTCACTGATGGTTGTTTTACACGTTGTGATTTTGGAGGTGAGCTCAAGTCCTTCTACTCCACCATCTTGATCTTCCAGGCTCTTTTACTTGAGAGATTCAAGGTAAAAAAGTGAAGCTTCTTGCTATATGCTTGTTGGTGGGTTTTTCATTTACAGTTTGTCTTCTATTGATAGTTGGAGATGCTGTTGAAGTGATCTCAGTGATCAGGAATCACTGAACACAGCTGAAACATTTGAATCAGTAAACTCTTTGGTGTTGATGCTATTCAATTTTGCTCTTTTCTTTTCAAAAGAGAAAAAGTTTGGACAATAATTAGAGGTGTGTATTCGGAGGGCACCAATCATCAAGTCTTAGAAGATTTTCACTGGGAAGGAATGGGTAAATAAGTCCAACTCAGACCTTTTTCAACTGGAAGGCTGAAATCTAGAAAAGAGAGTGATCTGCCTAAGTATTCCATGTCGGAGAGCTATTAAGACAGCATTATGGTGTCTAAGTTATTAAGTGGAGCATCTATAGTCAGTTGCTATTTACATCATGAACATTTTGTTTTATAACATGCTTTTCATCAGTCCTTTAGAGGTTTTCCACTTTGTGTTGTTGTTGTTCAGTTGCCAAGTTGTGTCTGACTCTTCGCGACTCCATGAACTGCAGCACGCCAGACTTCCCTGTCTCTTTTCATCTCCCGGAGTTTACCCAAGTTCATGTCCATTGCATTGGTGATGCCATCCAACCATCTCATCCTCTGTCACCCTCTTCTCCTTTGTATGTTTGTTTGTATGATACTCCGAATTTTCTAGCGCTCAAATCCTATCCACTTTGAAAATTTGTAACTGAATATGTATCGTTATTTCTCTCCATTAGAAATTAGTTTACATACTTGGCCTGCAGTCTATTTTTATTAATTTAGGAGTCTTTTGACAACAAAAATATAATTTATGGACATTTGATTTTAGTACATGCCTATAGCCAAACTCAGGAAGAAGTCAACTTGCCTTCTTTTGTTTGCTAATATTCTAATGACCTTTTTTTAAGACAACATTACATGTCTTCAACTTGCTGTCTTTGTCTTCTTGGATTTCTCATCTCCCACAGTTAACTTCCATTGATTTTTACAATGTCACAGAGAACGAGAAGATCTCCACTGTAGTGCTAAACTGTCAACAGATACATTCTGATTTGAGCAAGTTAGCCTTCCTTCTGTCTTTCTCCTGCCTCATTGCCCTTCCACCCTTGACTGCTTATGAGGTAGTTGTTCACCCTCATCCCTCATTCAGAAGTAATCTTTTCCTCCTTGAAGTATCTAATATGTTTGTTATTACCCTCTTTCCCAATACTGTTTATACTGATTTTACTTTTCATGTAGATAGAACATTCCTATAAAGTTGAGTCTGCATTTTCCTAATTTTTGTTTTCATTTATTCAAGAAAAAATTGGTTTAGTATTTGTTATGCATCAGAAAGTCTTGTAGGCATAGTGAATATAAAGCATAATCTTTGCAATCCTGGGATGTATATTTAGTGAGAGAGATAGTGTGTGTTATATATACACAAATATATGTGTAAATGCAAATCAGTAGGAGCTATTGAAGAAAATAGAGCACAGTATGAGAGGCAGGAGTTATAAGTTCTGGCTTGGGGAGTGAGACCTTATTTTCCATTTTAGGTTGTGTGGTTTGCTCTCTGTTGAACTCTCTTATCCAAGGTTTGTCTCAGAGTATATAGGCTAAAAATGGTAGGTGCTCAGTCAGTGTTGAGTAATTAATGATTAATTGAACACCTTGATGAGAAATTTAATGGTGAGGAAGAGAAGAGAACGAAAGAGAGAGAGAGAAGGGAAACTTTAAATTATAAGTTTATAGTGAATAAAACATGGGCTTTTCCTTAAATCATTATGTCTTAAGGTTCCACCAATGAGAACCAACACCACATGTTTCTCATCTGGCAAGTCCCAATATATTTGACCTATCAGCAAAAATCAATGGGTATAAAGCCAGTTCACATAATCATAGATCACCTCAGGTAGGAACATTTAAATTACACCTTCTTTGTGTGTTTCTGCAGAGAGTTGTCACCTTAACCAAGCCAAGCACAGTCATTTTGAACTAATGAATAGTTAAAAAAAGTATATATCATCTTTGTTGTACTTAGACTTATTAGAATTTTATAAAAATTTTTTGTGGGTTATCTTTTTCCATTTGTCACTTTTTGAGGCATTATTTTTAATTGAAAATTTTAATCCATTGAACTTTTATTGTGGTAAAATATATGTAATATAAGTTTTACTACTTTTAAGTGTACAATTCTGAAGTAGTAAGTACCTACTGCATTTTTATATTTATGGAAGTTCAAATTGTCTTACCTGTTCTATTTTCAAAATCTTTAAGTATTTCTTAGTTCAGAGCCTTTTGAATGAAATGAGGAGTGCTAGCCCACATTTGCTTTCCGCTTATGGCCCTATGTTCTGATTAGCATAAGCAAACATGAGCTTTATTTTTGTGGTCTTAAATTTTATATTTACATAAAGTTGAGAAAATAGATGCTACCTTTAGCAGTGTTTTATGAATGGGATCTAAGTTACAGAATATTCCTATTTGCTTTAACATTGAATTTGATTTTCAAACTACATGGTGTTTGCAATAAAACTCTGATATTATTTTGTGTGTATCAGACAAGATTTCTAAGTTAGAATAATCAGCCATTCTCCAAAATTGTCAAAATAGATTTCTATCAGGATGGGCTCCTCTTTATATATTTTGTCAAGATTGTTTGGGTTGAATGTGGATGCTGGCTCAGAACTGTTAGATTGTGACTTAGAACTTTGTAAACTATGTTCCTAAAACAGTAAATGCTCCACTGTTGACATGAAAAGGCAGAACCAAAGCTCGGTGTTTGACTTTATCCTCTTGGGCTTTTCTAATTTTCCTGAACTTCAGAGGCAGCTCTTTTGGGTGTTCTTGGCTGATTATCTGGTGACTCTGCTGGGAAATGCCATCATTATGGTCGTCATCTCCCTGGAGCAGAGCTTGCACGTTCCCATGTACTTGTTTCTCCTGAACCTGTCTGTGGTGGAAGTGGGTTTCAGTGCAGTCATCATGCCTGAGATGCTGGTGGTCCTCTCCAGTGAAAAAACTATGATCACTTTTGCAGGCTGTTTTGCACAGATGTACTTCATTCTTCTTTTTGGGGGGACTGAATGTTTTCTCCTAGGGGCAATGGCTTATGACCGATTTGCTGCAATCTGCCATCCTCTGAGCTACCCAGTGACTATGAACAAAAGGGTTTTCACGAAATTAGTAATGCTCTCCTGGGTTTCAGGGATCATGGTGGCTACTGTGCAGACCTCGTGGGTTTTTAGTTTTCCCTTTTGTGGCCCCAATGAAATTAATCATCTCTTCTGTGAGACTCCCCCAGTGTTAGAGCTTGCATGTGCAGACACCATTTTGTTTGAGATCTATGCATTCACTGGCACCATTTTGATTGTTATGGTTCCTTTTGCATTGATAGTCTTGTCTTATGTTCGAATTCTCTTTGCCATCCTGAAGATGCCATCAACCACTGGGAAGCAAAAAGCCTTTTCCACCTGTACGTCCCATCTCACATCTGTTACCCTCTTCTATGGCACAGCAAGCATGACTTACTTACAACCCAAATCTGGCTACTCCCCAGAAACCAAGAAGCTGATGTCCTTGGCTTACACGTTGCTCACACCTCTGCTGAATCCACTGATCTACAGCTTGCGAAACAGTGAGATGAAAAGAGTTTTGTTAAAAGTATGGCGAAGAAAAGTGGATTTACATGCATTCTGACTATGCTGAAAATGCAGGTGATATTGATTCACTGCCAGACTGAACATTATTTCAATTTAATAGTGGTGAAAATAGTTTACATTTCTTGATACTAATATATTTAATTTGTTGATTTTTCCAAGTTTAAAAATATGTCAGGATCCCTCTGTTATGATAGTATGTTCACATTCATTTTCTATACGTGTGTAAGTTCTTTTTTATTGGCTGCTCTGCAGGGCATGTAGGATCTTAATTCCCTGACCAGGGATGGAAACCTGAGTCCCTTGAATTGGAGGCGGAGTCTTAATTACTGGACCACTGGGGAGCGCCACATAGGTGCATAACTTTGATGACGTGATATAGCAATTTATTTATCTGTTCTTTTATCATGAATGTTCAGGTTGTTACAGGATTACGGTCATTTAGATGAGATTTAAATAAAGAACTACTTCCGTTTGTTCATATGTACTGACTTTTTGTTTCTGTGTGATAGATTTCTCAGTCTAGGCCTGATGGGATGAAGAGTATGTGTATTTATGAATTTTAATATCTATTGGGGAATTACTTTTCAAAATCATTGTAACTTTTCAGACTCTTCTGAAGGCTCTCTCTGCTGCTCTAACAGGGTAGAGATTCAAGAAACCAACAAATAGATGAGATTTCAGTTTAGAGTGAAAAACCTGTTTCATGGATGAGTAAACAAAGTCCAGTTATTTTGGGAGACCAAACTGTTTCTACTTCATGAACTCCTCAGATTATTATTCAAAACAGGATTTCCTTTGATATTTTTCCAGATATTCACCCAAGGCTGGGGATCAGAAAACTTCATGGAAACTTCCTGAAGTATCACTTGATACTACTAGGATATATTTTTTCACTTATAGACCACTGCCTTTAGAGACTTTTATTAAATTTCCCTTTCTAAGTCCAAATTGCCCCCAGACACTTTGTTTATATAGATACAATAGTTTGTTTTTTTTTTTTATTGTGAGAAAAATCAGTAAATAGCCATTTAGGTATGTATTCTATGGTCTTTGAGTCACATCATTAACAGTGTGATCTTCTCCAGAATAATTTCTTATTCTTGCAACATTTGGAACATTTAATGCTTGCTTCCTGTCTTAACATTGCTGTTTGAAAGCAACTGCTTTGTTGAACCACTTTCCCATGAGGTTGTATTGTCCTTAGTTTTTGCTCCAGGGATAGTATTAAAGGGGTATAACATTATTTCCATTGTCATTCATTTCTTGAATTTTACATCAAAATCAAAAATAACAAAAGCAAAAATTAGCCAGCAGGACTATATCAAACTAAGAAACTTCTGCACGGCAAAGGAATCAATCCATCAACAAAATGATAGGCAGCCTACAGAATGGGAGAAAATAGTTGCAAATTATACATCTAGAAAAGGGTTAACATCTAAAATATACAAAAAGCTCACACAACTCAACAGGAAAACACAATCAATCTGACTAAAAAATGGGCAGAAGAACTGAAGAGACAATTTTCCAAAGAAGACATACAGATAGCCAACAGGTACATGAAAAGGGGGTCAATATCAGTAATCACAAGGGAACTACAAATCAGAATCACGAGATCACTTCACACCTGTTATGGCGGCTCTTATCAAAAAGGCAAGAGACAAGTGTTGATGAGGATTGGAGAAAAGGGAGCGCTTGTGCACTGTTAGTGGGAATGTAGATTGATGCACGGCTATGGCAAACAGTGTGGAGTTATGTCAAATAATCAAGATTTACTATTAAAATGCGTGCATGCATGCTAAGTCGCTTCAGTTGTGTCTGTCTCTGTGCGACCCTATGGACTGAGGCTGTCAGGCTTCTCTGTCCATGGGATTCTCCAGGCAAGAATACTGGAGTGGGTTGCCATGCCCTCCTCCAGGGGATCTTCCCGACCCAGGGATCAAACCCTCATCTCTTTATGTCTCTTGCATTGGCAGGTGGGTTCTTTACCACTAGCGCCACCTGGGAAGCCCAGCATTAACATATGACTTAGAAATTCCACTTCTGAATATATATTGTAAGGAAAGAAAAATCATTTTCTCAAAGAGATAGCTGCCCCATGACCACTGCAGCATTATTTACATTAGCCAAGATGTTGAAACAACCTAAGTGTATCTATCAGCAGTTATAAAAAATGAGATATATACATATTACATACATACTTACATATATACTAGAACATTGTTTAGCCATAAAAAGAAGGAAATCCTGTCATTTGTGACAACATGGACGGACCTCGAGGGCATTATCCTGAGTGAAATAAGTCAGACAGATAAAGACAAATACTGTATGATTTCAATTCTATGTGGAACCTAAAATAACTGAAAAAGAAACAGTGACAGATAATGATTGGCAGAGTTGAGTGGTAGGGAGGGGGATAAATGGGTGAAGGTTGTGAAAAGTGCAAACTTCCAGTTATGAGGTAAATAAAGTCTGGGGAAGTAACATACAGTATGGTGACTGTAGTTAATAATACTGTATTGTATATTGTAAGTCACTAAGGGAGGACATTTTATAAGGAAAAAAATTTGTAACTACGTGAGGCGATGGATATCAATCAAAGTTTTGGTGGTAATTGTTTTGCAATATATACATGTATGAATGCTTTAAGTTGTAGACCTTAAACTAATACGGTTGTCATTGTTCAGTCACTCAGTTGTGTCCAACTTTTTGTGATCCCGTGGACTGCAGCACACCAGGCTTCCCTGTCCTTCACTATCTCTGGAGCTTGCACAAACTCATGTCCATTGAGTCAGTGATGCCATCCAACCATCTCATCCTCTGTTGTCCCCTTCTCCTCCTGACTTCAATATTTCCCAACATCAAGGTCTTTTCCAGTGAGTCAGCTCTTTGCATCAGGTGGCCAAATAATTGGATCTTCAGCTTCAGCATCAGTCTCTCCAATGAATATTCAGGATTGCTTTCCTTTAAGATTGACTAGTTTGATCTCCTTGCAGTCCAATAGACTCTCAAGAGTGTTCTCTAACACCACAATTCAAAGACATCAATTCTTCAGCGCTCAACCTTTTTGGTGGTCCAACTCACATCCATACATGACTACTGGAAAGACCATAGCTTTGACTACATGACTTTTGTCAGCAAAATAATGCCTCTGCTTTTTAATATGCTATCTAGGTTTGTCATGGAGAAGGAAATGGCAACCCACTCCAATGTTCTTGCCTGGAGAATCCCAGGGACGGCAGAGCCTGGTGGGCTGCCGTCTATGGGGTCACACAGAGTCGTACACGACTAAAGCGACTTAGCAGCAGCAGCAGCAGGTTTGTCATAGCTTTCCTTCCAGTGAGCAAGCATCTTTTAATTTCATGGCTGCAGTCACCATCAGCAGTGATTTTGGAGCCCAAGAAAATAAAGTCTGTCACTGTTTCCATTGTTTTCTCTTCTATTTGCCATGAAATGATGGGACTGGATGCCATGATCTTAATATTCTGAATGTTGAGTTTTAAGCCAGCTTTTCACTCTCCTTTTCACCTTCATCAATAGGATCTTTAGTTCCTCTTTGCTTTCTGCCATAAGGGTGGTGTCATTTGCATATCTGAGGTTACTGGTATTTCTTCTGGACATCTTGATTCCAGCTTGTGATTTATCCAGCCCAGCATTTCTCATGATGTACTCTGCATATAAGTTAAATAAGCAGAGTGACAATATACAGCCTTGATCTACTCCTTTCCCAGTTTTGAAACAGTCCATTGTTCCATGGACTGATTCTGTTGCTTCTTGATGGGCGTACAGATTTGCAGAAGGCAGGTAAGGTGCTCTGGTATTCCCATCTCTTGAAGAATTTTCCACAGTTTGTTGTGCTCCACACAGTCAAAGGCTTTAGCATAGTCAGTGAAGGATAAGTAGATGTTCTTTTGGAATTCTCTTGCTTTTTCTATGATCCAACAGATGTTGGCCATTTGATCTCTGATTCTTCTGCCTTTTCTAAATCCAGCTTGAACATGTGGAAGTTCTTGATTTATGTACTGTTGAAGCCTGGCTTGGAGAATTTTGAGCATTACTTTACTAACATGAGTGCAATTGTGTGGTAGCTGGAACATTCTTTGGCATTGCCCTTCTATGGGATTAGAGTGAAAACTGACCTTTTCCAGTCCTGTGGCCACTGCTGAATTTTCCAAATTTGCTGGCATATTGAGTGCATCACTTTCACAGCATCAGCTTTTAGGATTTGAAATAACTCAGCTGAAATTCTATCACCTCCACTAGCTTTGCTTGTAGTGATGCTTCCTAAGGCCCATTGACTTCACTCTCCAGGATGTCTGGCTCTAGGTGAGTGATCACACCATTGTGGTTATATGGGTCATTAAGATCTTTTTTTGTATAGTTCTTCTTCATGTGTATTCTTGCTGCCTCTTCTCCAGGAAATAGCATGTACACCTAGCAAAGGGTATAATTCATGGCCCTACATCTTGATGAAATCTCAAAACTGCACATCATCTGTGTTACCATCCATCAACTACATCAAGAAATAGGACATTTCAGCATTTATAAGGACCCTGTGATTGCTGGGGTGAAAAGTGAAAGTGAAGTCTCTCAGTCATGTCAGACTCTTTGAGACCCCATGGACTGTAGCCTACCAGGCTCCTCCGTCCATGGGCTTTTCCAGGCAAGAGTACTGGAGTGGGTTGCCATTTCCTTCTCCAGGGGATCTTCCCAACTGAGGGACTGAACCTGGGTCTCCCACATTGCATGCAGACCCTTTACCGTCTGAGCCACCAGGGAAATAGGACATTTCAGCATTTATAAGGACCCTGTGATGGGATTGTTGGGGTATGAATCATCAAAAGTACATAAACAGGCTTCCCCACATCTGGTGCATGTGATTGGTACATGCATGGGGTGTTATCCCACCATGGTGAATGATATAGGAGGGGTTTGTATTGGAGTCTGTGATGAAAATCCCTTTTCCTCAGCCTAAGTGGTACATTTCCCACTGGACACAGATTAGATAGAATGAATCCCTAAGTGTTGTTGGCAACCTCATTGCCGCCAGGAAGGTTGAACTTCCTTGAAAATGGAACAGTCTACACCAGGAAAGAAGAAATAAAAATAGACAAAGGGAACCTGCATTCCAGCCTCATTGTCTAGTTCTGGACAAAGACCAGCCTGCAGATTCATTCATCTCTTCATACTTTTGGGCCAATGACCTTTTTCATTGTATAAGACAGTTTAGACTCATCTTTGAGTCCCTTGATTTTCACAAATACTCAATGAGATCAGTAATGTATGATTATTTTACAGAGAAGGTAATATAATCAGGGAAGATAAAATATTTGCTCAAAATATGCTAGCAAGTACAGATATTTTGATTCTCAGTTTAAAAGTTCTATCTGAAATCATTTGTAATGACATTTTTCTCAAAAATTTTCGGTGGCTCTATATTTCCTGTACAAAGATCAAGAGTTGTTTATTGGGAGGGTGGGAGGATATCCAGACTTTTTACAATGAGATATCCGTCTACCTGCCTTAACTGGTTTCCCACCCCTGCATAAATTATACATTCCATCCAGTCATTCCTCCCCCTCTTGCTCACCTGCCTTTGCTCACACCTTTTCCCCATTGCTCTCTTCCTTCCCCATTTACAACCTTTGTTAAGTCATGGTTTCCACTTCTATCGGGAGATGTCATGGTGACATTGAATCTCTTGTGTGAGGAGGTATTTATTCCCTGTAGGAATATGAGGGACTGGTGCTCTAGGTTAATCCTCTTGAGCTTTCTCACCTGAGGGCCCAAGTTCAAGCCTCTTTAGTTATTGTGCAGACATACAAGAAAGCATGTATAAAGTGATTCTCTGTGGCATGTGATTCAATATTATAATGTTCTAGAAACAGTGCACTGTATCATGGAGTTGTGTTTATGAGAAGGTGGCTTTTGACTATAGGGGAAACTTCAGACAAAGCACTGTAAACTTTAAACTGACAGATTCAATAGGTAAGAATGTGAAGGTTCAGGTGTGTGCTTGTTGGTGGGTTTTCCTTTTGCAGTTCATCTTCCACTGATAGTTGGAGATACTGTTGAAGTATTGTCTCAGTGTTTAGGAATCACCAGACACAGATTATATATTTGAGTCACTTGATGTTGATGCGCATCAGTTTTTTTTTCTTTTCAGAGAAAAATTTGGAACAATAATTAGAGGTGAAGTACTTTGCATCTAGTAGTAATCAAATCTTAAAGACTGTCACTGCAAGGAACTTGGTAAATAAGTCCAACCCAACCTTTTTCAACTGGAAGGCTGAGATCCAGGGAGGAGTGTGCTACCTAAGTATTCCATGTCAGAGAGTTATCAAGGCAGTGTTAGGGTTTTCTAAGTTATATAGAAAAGATAGATTGGCCATGGTCTGTTGCTCTTCCCACCATGAACATTTTGTTTCATATACACTTTTAATCAGTCCTTTGAAGGTTTTCTACTTTGTTTATATGATTCTGTAAACTTTTTAATTTTCAAAATCTATTTACTTATAAAATTTGTAGCTGAATAGTTATTGTTCTTTCTCCCCATTAGAAATGAGTTTAAATATGTGATCCTGCAGTGTCTATTTATAAATGTAGGAGATTTTTGACACCCAAAATATAATTATTATGGTTAATACAGACATCTGATTTTTAAAAAATTTTGTTTTTTTAATTGGTGGAAGATTGCCTTACAATTTTATGTTGATTTCTGCTGTGCAACAATGCGAATCAGTCATAATTTTATATATATATATATATGTATATTTGATTTTGACATGTGACTGTGGCTGAACTCAGAAATAGGTAAACTTGCCTCCTGCTGGCTGCTAATATGCTATGATCTGTACTCAATGTGTGTCTTCAGCTTGTTGTATCTTTCAGTCTTCTTCTTGGGTTCCTCATCTTCCAGTTAACTGGTTTTCAAAACATCACACAAAGCTAGCAGGACTTTATTCTATGCAAGCTCTCATCAAACACACTTTGACTTGAGCAAGTCAGCCTTCCTCCCCTCTCCCTCCAGTCTAATTGCCCTTCTACCCCCAGCTTTCTTGTGATGTAGTTGTTCACCTTCATCCTTCATTTAGAAATAAGCTTTCTCTCAATGAAATGTCTGAACCCCTTGTTTCCCAATAGTGTTTATATTGATTTTACTTTTCATGTAAACATAACATTTCTTAAAGGTACAGTCTGCATTTTCCATTTATTCAAGAAAAAATTGATTTAGTACTTGTTATGAGTCAGAGACTATCGTAGGTATTGTGAATATAAAACATAATCTTTGTTGTCCTGGAGTTTATGTTTAGTGCAAGAGTTAGTTTATACATAAAAAATATACATAGAATATCAGTAGGAGATAATAAAAGAACAGAACACAGTATGAGAGGTAGGGGTTAGAAGTACTGGGTTAGGGAGTGAAATCCTATTTCCCATTTAGGCTGTGAGGTTTGCTCCTTGTTGAACTCTGGTAGGTGCTCAATCAGTGTTTGTTTAATAATTAATGATTAATTGCACAATTTGATAAAAATTTAATAGGGAGAAAGAAGAGAGGAAGGAAGAGTGAGAAAAGGGATTCATTAAAATTACAAGTATAAAATTCCTACAACATGGGCTTTTTCTTAAATCATCATGGTCATAAGGAAGCACCATGGAGAAATGACCCTCCAAATTTCTCATCTGGGCAAATCCCAATATATTTGGCTAGGAACAGTCTGAGCAAAAATCTGTAACTCTAAAATTAATTTACATAGTTTACAGATCACCTAAGGTAGAAACATCTAAAACAAACCCTCTTTGTGTGTTTCTGCAGATTGTTGTCACTTTTAATCAAGCCATACACAGTCATTTTGAACTAATGAATATTCATAACCGTTACATATTTTCTTTGTTGTACTTTGAATTATTAGGTTTTTTAATCACAATTTTCTGGGTAGCTTTTCCAATTTGTCTCTTTTTGATACTTTCATTTTTAAAAATTTAAAACTTTAATTTATTAATTTTTATATTGTGTTAAAATATCCATTACATAAAATTTACCATTTTTAGGTGCACATTTCCCTAGTAGTATCTGTTGAATTTTTATACTTTTGGAAACTCAAATTGTCTTATCTGTTCCATTTTAAAGAGGAAAGCAAATGTGGATTAAATATTTCTTAATCCAGAGTCTTTTGAATGAAATGAGGAGAGCACTAATCCACATTTGCTTTCCTCTTATGTCCGTACTTTTTAATAAGAAAATGTGAGCCCAGACACTTTTTGTGGTCTTTAATTTCATTCTTATATAAAATTGGGAATATAGATGATAACTTAATCAATGTTACATGAAAGGGGTCTAAATTACAAAATATTCCTATTTGCTTTAACACTGAATCAGGTTTTTAAACTACTTAATGTTCAATTTGTCATAAAAGTTTGATGTTATTTTTTGGTATTATTTTGTATATATCAGACAAGATTTCTAAGTTACAATAATAGGCTGTTCTCCAAAATTGTTAAGCTAAATTTCTATCAGGATGGGCTCCTGATAGAGCCCATCTTTATGTCTTCTGCCCAGATTGGTTTGGTTTAAGCTATTGGACTGTGACTTTGACCTTCCAAGCCATATTCATAAGAACAACATATGCTTCACTGTTGACATGAAAAGACAAAACCAAAGCTCTGTGGTTGAATTCATCCTCTTGGGCTTTTCTAACTTCCCTGAACTCCAAGAGCAACTCTTTGTGGTTTTCTTGGTGGTTTACCTGGTGACTCTGATGGGAAATGCCATCATTATAGTCGTCATCTCCCTGGAACAGAGCCTGCACGTCCCCTTGTACCTGTTCCTCCAGAACCTGTCTGTGGTGGATATGGGTATCAGTGCGGTCATTATGCCTGTTATGCTGGTGATCCTTTCCACTGAGAAGATGAGGATTTTTACGGTGGGCTGTTTTGCACAAATGTACTTCATTCTTCTTTTTGGTGTGACTGAATGTTTTCTTCTGGGGGCAATGGCTTATGACCGATTTACTGCAATCTGCCATCCTCTGAGCTACCCAATGATTATGAACAAAATAGTTTTTGTGAAACTAGTTACATTCTCATGGGTCTCAGGGATCACAGTGGCTACTGTGCAGACCACATGGGTGTTTAGTTTTCCCTTTTGTGGCTCCAATGAAATTAATCATCTCTTCTGTGAGACTCCGCCAGTGTTAGAGCTTGCATGTGCAGACACCTTTTTGTTTGAGATCTATGCATTCACTGGCACCATTCTGACAGTTATTGTTCCATTCTCATTGATACTCTTGTCATATGTTTGAATTCTCTTTGCCATCCTGAAGATGCCATCAACCACTGGGAGGCAAAAGGCCTTTTCCACCTGTGCCTCCCATCTCACATCTGTTACCCTCTTCTATGGCACAGCCAGTATGACTTACTTACAACCCAAATCTGGCTACTCCCCAGAAACCAAGAAGCTGATGTCCTTGGCTTACACATTGCTCACACCTCTGCTGAATCCACTGATCTACAGCTTGCGAAACAGTGAGATGAAAAGAGCTTTGATGAAATTATGGAGAAGAAAAGTGGATATACATACATTCTGAGTGTGTTGAGAAACCATGTGATATTTGGTCTTGTGTGACTGCACTGTACTTAAGTTTACTTATGGTGAAAATAGTTTACATTCCTTTCTATGAACGTATCAATCTGTTGAGTTCTCCAAGTCTGAAAATATATGAAGGAAATATATCTCTTTAGATAGTGTATTCACATTCATTTTTCATAGATGTATAACTTTGATGACATATGATATAACAATTTATTTATCATTTCCTCTATTGTGAACATCCATGTTGTTACTGGACTATTGTCATTAAGATAAAACTTTAATAAAAAACTTGATCCATATGTTCATATGTGTTGAAATTTTATTTCTGTATGATAGATTCCTTAAACTAAGCTTAAGAGAATGAAGAATATGTGTAGTTATAAATTTTAATAGATGTTACAGAATAAATTTTCAAAATCTTTGTAACTCCTTTTGACTGATCTGAAGTCCCACTCTGGTGAATTACTGAAGTAGAACACCAAGAGACCAACAAACAGATGAGATTTAATCTCTAGAGTGAAAAGCTATCCCATGAACATGTAAAGAAAGTTGAGTTATTCTGGGAGACCAAACCGTTCTACTTAAGGGACTCACACAGATTATAATTCAAAACAGAATTTCTCTTGTTTCTGTTTTACATATTTATCCAATGTTGGTGACTAGAGAACTCCATGGAAACTTCCTAAAGTCTTACTTGATAATATTCATATCTTTTTCACTTGTAGACCACAGTTTTTAAGACATTTTCTAAATTTCCCTTTGTTGGCCTAAAATGCCCCTGATACCTTTCTTATAAACAATAGATAATTTTTTTTTCCTGTGGGAACCAATATGGTAAATAAATGAGCATATTTTCTATGGTTACTGAGGCAGACCATAAGTTGTGACCTTTCCAGCATGATTAATTTCTCATTTTGAAACATTTGGAAGCTTTAATGCTTGCTTCTAATTTTAATGTTGCTACTGAGTTGGACAGGACTTTGTGACTAAACAACTGTGAATAGAGAAGGACCCTTTCATTGAATTGTGTTACAGGAGCTCCTACTGTCCTTAGTTTCTGCCCCAGAGATATTAGTAAATGGGCAAAACATCCTTTGCATTTAAATTTTTTTTTAAATTTTGGCAGAAAACAGCCTTTATGGACAACTATTTCTGCCAAAAATGAGTTGTGGAGATAGAAACCTGATTGTATTTTTAAAAAAGGATCCCTGTGATGGGCTTGATCGGGTATGAATCATTCAAAGTACATATTAAGCAGGCCTCCCTATGCCTGGTGAACTTGACACATTTGTGCTTGGGGTGTTATCCCATCATAATGAATGATATAAGAGGGGTCCTTGAATTGGATTCTGTGATGAAAATCCCTTCTCCTCAGCATAAGTGGTACATTTCCCACTGGACACAGATTAGATTGAATGAATTTCAAAGTGTTGTTGGCAAATTCATTGCTGCCAAGAGGGGTAAGCTTCCTTAGAGAATGGAGCAAATTGCTCAAGAAAAGCAGCAATAAGAAGTATACAACACACACA
The DNA here is from genome assembly GCF_029407905.1 of Bubalus kerabau. NCBI lineage: Eukaryota > Metazoa > Chordata > Mammalia > Artiodactyla > Bovidae > Bubalus > Bubalus kerabau. The sequence goes on from NC_073638.1 coordinate 44,597,787, forward strand.
CACACACACACACAAGAAGTATACAAAGGGAACCTTCATTCTGGCCTCATCATCTGGTTCTGGACAAAGCCCAGCCTGCAGATTCATTCATCTCTTCACTCTTTTGCAACTGAGCCAATGGTCTCATTGCTCAAGACAGTTTAGGCCCTTGATTTCCACAAACACTCGGTGAGATCAATAATTTGTGATTATTTTACAGAGAAAATAATGGAATTTTGGAGGTTAAAGTATTTGCTTAAATTATACAAGCAAGTCTAGGCCTTTTGATTCTCAGTTTAAAAGGTCTGTTTGAAATCATTTGTAATGATATTTTTCTAAACAATTTAAAGTGGCTGTACATTTCTAGTACATATGATCAAAAAATTCTTGGTTGAAAGGGTGGGCGGGAGGGTATCCAGGCTTTTTACAAAGAGGCTTCCATCTTCTTGACCTAGCTTGTATTAGGCCTGCATAAACTGTATGTTCTACCCAGTCATTCCTCACTCTCTGGCTCACCTGCCATTGCTCATGCCCTCACCCCACCATTCTCTTCTTTCCCCAGTTAAAACCTTTATTTAGTCTTTGTTTCTACCTGCTGTTGGGAGATGTCATGGTGACACTGAATCTTGTGTGAGGAGGTGCTTGTTCCCTATAGGAATATGAGGGAGTGGTGCTCCAGGTTTAGCTCTCTTGAGCTTTCTCAACTGAAGGCCCAAGTTCAAGCCCCTCATCTATTGTGCAAAGACCTGAGGAAGCACATACAAATTGACTGCAAGTTCTCCAGGGATGGATTCTCTGGGGCATATGATTCAGTTTCATAATGTTCCAGATTCAGTGCGAAGTGCATTGAATCACTGAGTTGTGTTTATGGGAAGGTGGCTTCTGACTAGACATGAAACTTCTGACAAAATAGTGAACTTTATTGTCAGAGTCTATAGGTAAGGAAGTAAAGGTTCTGCTGTGTGCTTGTTAGTGGGTTTTCCATTTGTAGTTCATCTTCTACTGATAGAGATACCATTGAAGTTATGTCTCAGTGCTCAGGAATTACTAGACACAGATAAAGCATTTGAATAAGTAAGACTCTTTGGTATTGATGCTCCTCAATTTCTTTTTTCCTTCAGAGAAAAAGTTGGGGCAATAGAGATGTGTACTTGGAATGCACTAATCCTGAAAACTTAGAAGATTGCAACTGGGAAGGAACTTGGTAAATAAGTCCAACTCCAACCTTTTTCACCTGGAATGTTGACATGATCTTCCTAAGTATTCCATGTCAGAGAATAATCAAGAGAGCATTAGGATGTTCTAAGTTACAGAAAAAATGTGGAGCACCAATGGTTTGTTGCTCTTTCCATCATGAACATTTTGTTTCATATATTCTTTTAATTAGTCCTTCACAGGTTTTCCACTTTGTTTATATGATACTCTAAGTTTTCTATTTTCAGCACTTATCCACTTTTAAAATTTTTAGCTGAATACATATTTCTCTTTTTTCCCCCACTAGAAATGGGTTTAAATATTTGATCCTATTTTTATTGATTTAAGTGATTTTTGACAACCAAAATATAATTACTATGGTTGATACAGACATTTGATTTTAATACAAGACTATAGGCAAATTCAGATATATATAAGTCAACCCACCATGGCTGTCTGCTGATATTTTAATGATTGGTACCCAAGGCAACATTTTATGTTTTCAATTGCTCCTTCTGTCTTCCTGATTCCTCATCTCCCACAGATGTCATTCCCTGGTTTTCAAGCTATCACAGAAACCTAGAAGGCCTCCATTCTAGTGCTAAGTTGTCATCAATTACATTTTGACTTGAGTAAGTCGGCCTTCCTCCTGTCTAATTGCCCTTCCACCTCTGACTTCTTGTGATGTAGTTTTTCATCTCTCCTCATTTAGACTAACCTTTTCCTCACTGAAAACTCTAATACCACTGTAATTAATCTTGTTGCCCAATAGTGTTTATACTGATTTAGCTAGTCATGTAGATAGAATATTCCTTAAAGGCAGAGTCTGCATTTTCCTAAATTTTGTTTTCATTTGTTCAAGAAGAAATTGGTTTTGCATTTGTTATGGGTCAGAAATTGTTATAGGTATTCTTAATATAAAACATAATCTTTGCCCTCCTGGAGTTTATATTTAATGAAAGAATATATATATATGTCTGTATATGTGTCCATGTCTGTATAGATGTATATATAAAAGTAGTAAATAAAATGTCTGTAGGAGATAATGAAAAAATAGAGCATGGTATGAGAGGTAGGAGTTAGAACTACTGGCTTAGGGAGTGAGGCCTTGTTTCCCATTTTAGGTTGTGTGATTTGCTCTCTGTTGAGCTCTGGTGTCCAAAGTGTGCCTTGAAGCATGGAGGCTAAAAATGGCAGATGGTCAATCAATGTTGGTTGAATAATTAATGATTAATTGAACACTATGATGAGAAATTTAATAGGAAGGAAGAAAGAGAGGACAGCAAAAGGGAACTAGAAGGGAAACTTTTAAATTATAAGTTTACAATGAGTAAAACATGAGCATTTCCTTAAAACATATGACTATAGGGATATACCAAGGAGAACTGTACCCCCCACCAATTTCTCATCTGGATGAATTTCTATGTATTTGTCCAGTTACAGTCTGAGCAAAAATCAAGTGTAAAGCAAATTCACATAGTTATGGATCACCAAAGGCAGGAACCTCAGAAGTAAACCCTCTTTGTGTGTTTCTTCAGTGTTGTCACGTTTAACCAAGCCGTACACAGTCATTTTGAACTAATCAATAGTTATAACAACTGCATATCATCTTTGTTATACTTAGACTTATTAAAATTTTATAAAATTATATGTGGGTTATCTTGTTCCTTTTGTGACTTCTTGAGACTATATTTTTAATTAAAATTTTTAATCTGTTAGCATTTTTATTATGGTAAAATATACATAACATAAGTTTCACTGTCAGTATATAATTCTGTAGCAGTAAGAACCTACTGTAATTTTATATTTAAGGAAGTTCAAATTGTCTTATCTTTTCCATTTTTGAAAATATTTAAATATTTCTCTGTCCAGAGCCTTTTGAATGAAATGACAATAGCCTTGGCCCACATTTACTTTTCATTTATGTCTCGACTTTCTCATCAGCACAAGCAGATATGAGCCTGGACACTTTAATTTTGTGGTCTTAAATTTCATATTTACATAAAATTAGGAAAATAGGTGATACCTTTAGAAACGTTATATAAGTGACATCTAAGTTACAATATATTCCTACTTACTTTAACATTAAATTTAAATTCCAAACTATTAGTATGCAAGTTACAATAAAACTTAAACATTATTTTGTATATATCAGATAGGATTTCTAAGCTACAGTAATTGGTCATTCTCCAAAATAGCCAAGCTTCTATCTAGAAATTTGCCAAAATTGCTAAATTTCTATCAGGATGGGCTTCTCTTTTCATCTTCTGCTCAGATTGTTTGGGGTGACTGCAGACCCTGACTCAGAGCTATTAGACTGTAACTTTGTACTATAATTTATACAATATGTTTTATAACTATGTTCTTGAAAACAATATATGCTCCACTGTTGACATGAAAATGCAAAACCAAAGCTCTGTGGTTGAATTCATCCTCCTGGGCTTTTCTAACTTCCCTGAACTCCAAGAGCGGCTCTTCGGGGCTTTCTTGGTGGTTTACCTGGTGACTCTGATGGGAAATGCCATCATCATAGTCGTCATCTCCCTGGAACAGAGCCTGCACGTCCCCTTGTACCTGTTCCTCCAGAACCTGTCTGTGGTGGATATGGGTATCAGTGCGGTCATTATGCCTGTTATGCTGGTGATCCTTTCCACTGAGAAGATGAGGATTTCTATTTTGGGCTGCCTTGTACAAATGTATCTCATACTCACTCTTGGTGTGACTGAATGTTTTCTTCTGGGGGCAATGGCTTTTGACCGATTTGCTGCAGTCTGCCATCCTCTGAGCTACCCAATGATTATGAACAAAATGGTTTTCATGAAATTAGTTACATTCTCATGGGTCTCAGGGATCACAGTGGCTACTGTGCAGACCACATGGGTGTTTAGTTTTCCCTTTTGTGGCCCCAATGAAATTAATCACATCTCTTGTGAAACTCCAGCAGTGCTAGAGCTGGCATGTGCAGACACATTTTTGTTTGAGATCTGTACATTCACTGGCACCATTCTGACAGTTATTGTTCCATTCTTGTTGATACTCTTGTCATATGTTCGAATTCTCTTTGCCATTCTGAAGATGCCATCAACCACTGGGAGGCAAAAGTCCTTTTCCACCTGTGCCTCCCATCTCACATCTGTTACCCTCTTCTATGGCACAGCCAGTATGACTTACTTACAACCCAAATCTGGCTACTCCCCAGAAACTAAGAAGCTGACGTCATTGGCTTACTCTCTTCTTACACCTCTGCTGAATCCACTGATCTACAGCTTGCGAAACAGTGAGATGAAAAGAGCTTTGATGAAAATATGGCAAAGAAAAGTGGATTTGCATATATTTTGACTTGCTGAGAAGCCATGTGATATATATTCACTGTCTGACCAAACTCTAATGTAATAATGATGAACTAGTTTATATTTCTTGATATAAATATATTTAATTTGTTGAGTTCCCCAAGTTTGAATATATGTCAGGGAGCTCTCTGTTTCTAAAGGATATTCACATTTATTTTCTCTAAGTGCCTAAGTTTGATGACATATCTAAAGGATATTCACATTCATTTTCTCTAGGTGCCTAAGTTTGATGACATATGATATAAGAATTTATTTGCCTATTCCTCTATCATGCACATTCAAGTTTTACCAGATTATTGTCCTTAAGATGATGCTTTGATGAACAACTAGTTCCATATGTTCATATTTACTAACATCTTATTTCTGTAGGACATAGGTCTGGGCCTCATGGGATGAAGAGTATGTGTGTTTATAAATTTTAGTAGCTATTACAGAATTATTTTTCGCAGTCGCTATAAATTCTTCAGATGGACCCGAAGGCCCACTCTGCTGCACTAATAGGGTGGAATTCCAGACACTAAGAATAGATGAGATTTTAATTTCTGGAATGAAAACTTGTTCCATGAATGTGTAAACAAGGAGCAGTTGTTTTGAGGAGACCAAACTGTTTTGCTTAATGGACTCACACAAAATAGAGTTTCTCTTGGTATTTTTACAATAGAAATGGGACCTAAGAAGTGGCCCAAGGTGAAGAATTGATAGGACAAAGAAACAAAGTCTTGGGCGCTCATTCATAAAGAAATAATTGCTTGATATACTTTGCAGCCATATTAATAGATACTTGCAGTTTAGTATTTTTACATATTTTTGGAGAACTGAACCTTTTCTCATTATAAAGTGACTCTTTTTTCCTATTACTGGATCTAGATTTGGGTCCACTTGTCCAGTGCACAGCAATGAAAATCTATGAACATTAGATTGTTGTGAAAGAAAGCACAGCATTTATTGCAGGGCGCTAAGCAAAGGCAATGGGCAGCTCATACGCAAAAGACCTAACTCCCTAATGGCTTTCAGGGAAGGATTTTTAAGGTGATATGAAAAGGCGGGCCAGAGGGTACATGATCAACTTGTGCTCAATTCTCAGATTGCTTGGTATCAAGGTGAAATTTTGAGCATCATCAACCTTCTGGTCAACTGGTCTTGGGACTATGTGCTGTGGTTAGCAGTTTTCATCTGGTAGGGGTCAGCTTTCTATCCAAACAACTTAGGAATGTGTGTCAGAGCTATATCTATATCTTTCAGGAAACTGGGAGTTCAATCACTCTGTTATGTGGTTGATTTATAGTCAAAATTACTACCAATTTCCCAGTCTAACAGCTATTCTTTGTTACTACATGATCACATTTCATAATCATTAACTCTTGAGCCAGGCTTTTGACACTTCAGTTCAGTTCAGTTCAGTTGCTCAGTCGTGTCCAACTCTTTGCGACCCCATGAATCGCAGCACACCAGGCCTCCCTGTCCATCACCAACTCCTGGAGTTCACCCAGACTCACGTCCATCGAGTCAGCGATGCCATCCAGCCATCTCATCCTCTGTCGTTCCCTTCTCCTCCTGCCCCCAATCCCTCCCAGCATCAGAGTCTTTTCCAATGAGTCAGCTCTTCGCATGAGGTGGCCAAGTACTGGAGTTTCAGCTTTAGCATCATTCCTCCCAAAGAAATCCCAGGGCTGATCTCCTTGAGAATGGACTGGTTGGATCTCCTTGCAGTCCAAGGGACTCTCAAGAGTCTTCTCCAACACCACCGTTCAAAAGCATCAATTCTTCGGCGCTCAGCCTTCTTCACAGTCCAACTCTCACATCCATACATGACCACAGGAAAAACCATAGCCTTGACTAGATGAACCTTTGTTGGCAAAGTAATGTCTCGGCTTTTGAATTTGCTATCTAGGTTGGTCATAACTTTCCTTCCAAGGAGTAAGTGTCTTTTAATTTCATGGCTGCAGTCACCATCTGTAGTGATTTTGGAGCCCAAAAAAATAAAGTCTGACACTGTTTCCACTGTTTCCCCATCTATTTCCCATGAAGTGATGGGACTGGATGCCATGATATTCGTTTTCTGAATGTTAGGGGAGGCCTGAAGCAAAGTCTTTTACTTCAAGACACAGGGCACACATGCAGGGTGGGGAGCGGGGGCTCATATACCCAAGAAGGTCCTGAAGAGTCCAGTTCAGTTTCTCCCTAATAATACTTCATGCTCTGCAGTTTGTTTTCTGGTAGTATTGGGTTGACAAAAAAGTTTGTTTGGTATTTTCCACAAGCTGGCTCTAGTAGCGCTTAGTTGTCTTTAACTTCATTTGAAACAATTTTGCTAGATTGCATGGTGACAGTTGTCACATTAGTGTGCATTAAGAAAATGACACAATTAGTGAATTTTTGTGTAGTCACTTCAATACTGAAGATGGAAGAAAAAAGCAACATTTTGGCTTATTATGCTTTATTATTTTAAGAAAGGTAAAATGCAACTAAAATGCAGAGAAAAGATTTGTGCAGTGTCTGGAGTGCTGTGACAGATTAAATGTGTCAAAAGTGGTTTGTGAAGCTTTGTGCCAGAGATTTCTTCATGGATGATGCTTTAGAGTTGGGTAAACCAGTTGAAGTTGATAGTGATTAAATCAAGACATTAATTAAGAACAATCAATGTTGTACCACGTGGGAGATAGCTGACACATTCAAAATGTCGAAATCAAGCAATTAAAATGTTTTGTACCAGCTTATTTATGTTTATCACTTTGATGTTTGGGTTCCACATAGTTTAAGTGAAAAAAAAAAACAACAACCTTCTTGACTATATATCTGCATTCAATTCTCTATTTAAACATAATGAAAATGTTCTATTTTTAAAACAAATAATGATGGGAGGTGAAAAGTGGATTCTATACAGCAATATGGGATGGAAGAGATCATGAGGTAAGTGAAAGGAACTACTACCAACCACGCCAAAGGCTGGTCTTCATCCAAAGAAGGTGATGTTGTGTATATGGTGGGATTGGAAGGAAGTCCTCTATTATGAGTTCCTTCTGGAAAACCAAATGATGAATTCCAGCAAGTACTGCTCCCAATTAGACCAACTGAAAGCAGCACTCAACAAAAGCATCCAGAATTAGTCAACAGAAAATGCATAATCTTCTATCGGGATACCACAAGACCACATGTTTCTTTGATTACCAGGCAGAAACTGTTACAGCTTGACTGGAAGTTCTGATTCATCCACTGTATTCACCAGACATTGCACCTTCAGATTTCCATTTATTTCGGTCTACAAAATTCTCTTAATAGAAAAAATTTCAATTCCCTGGAAGGGTATAAAAGGTACCTGGAACAGTTCTTTGCTCAAAAGGATAAAAATTTCAGGAAGATGGAATTATGAAGTCGCCTGAAAAATGGCAGAAGGTAACAGAACAAAACAGTGAATATGTTGTTCATTAAAAATTCTTGGTGAAAATGAAAAATTTGTCTTTTTTTTTTGTTTTGTTTTGTTTTTTTATTTTATTTTAAATTTTATTTTATTTTTAAACTTAACATAACTGTATTAGATTTGCTGTGGCGGATTCATTTTGATATTGAAAAATTTGTCTTTTATTTTACTTAGAAACTGAAGGAACTGTGTAGCCCATCCAATAATATAATTACATGAATTTCCTTTGATTAGCATTTTGGAATATCTTTCTCCATCTTTTTATTTTTAACCTGTCCTTATGATTTGGATGTATCTCTGCTGAGGAATATTGTGGAGAAAAATAAATCAGGATAGTAGAGTTGGTTTTGAGGTTCAATTTAAATAGGTTGATTTGGGAAGTTCTCCTGGAGAAGATACCCCTTGGGCAAAGGGACATGAGAGAGTAAGCATTTTGGAAAGGAAGAGCCCATGTTCAGGAAAAGCAAAGCAATAACTGGGTGAGAACATAGCTGGGGATTCGAGAACTAGCAAGGGACCTTGGTTGGATGAGAGTAAGCAAGAGTATGTAATGAAGATGAGCTCCAAGAGCAATGAGGGAACAGATTTTTTAAAAAAATTTTTTTTTAAATTTATTTTTGGCTGTGTTGGGTCGTTTCAGTGCATAGGCTTCTCATTGTAGTGGCTTCTCTTGTTGCCAAGCATGGACTCTAGGGTGTGGGGGCTTCAGTAGTTTCAGTGTGTGGGCTCAATAGTTGTGGTTCCTGGGCACTAGAGCACAGGCTCAATAGTCCTTGCTCATGGGCTTAGCTGCTTCACAGCATGTGTGATCTTCTCAGATCAGAGATCGTGTCCTGCACTGGCAGGCAAGTTCTTTACCACTGAGCCACCAGGGAAGCCTAGGGAAACAGATTTTAATGTATGTTTGTAAGTTTGACTTCTGCAGTGAGTGGGATACGGTGCTTTAAGAGGGTTTGAGCAGAGGCATGGGAGGAAGAAGGCAGAAGTTCAGAGGCTATGGCAATAATTCAATTGGGAGACAAAAGGAACTTGGATCAGGATATTAGCTTTAGGAAGGGTGAGCGCATGCTCAATTGCTCAGTCGTGTCCAGCTTTTTGTGACCCTATGGACAGTACCCTGGCAAGCTCCTCTGTCCATGGAATTTTCCAGGCAGGAATAGTAGAGTGGGTTGCCATTTCCTCTTCCAGGGGATCTTCTTAACACAGGAATAGAACTTGTGTCTCCTGCATCTCCTGCATTGGCAGATGGGTTCTTTACCACTGAGCCAACTGGGAAGCCCTTTTAAGAAGAGTGAGAATGTTCAAATTTGATACACCGTACTTAGAACACTTTAGATAGATTATGGATTTACTATGAGTTGGGAGGAAAAGGGGATGACAGAGGATGAGATGGTTGGATGGCATCACCGACTCAACGGACATGAGTTTGGGTAAACTCTGGGAGTTGGTGATGGACGGGGAGGCCTAGTGTGCTGCAGTCCATGGGGTTGCAAAGAGTCAGACACAACTGAGCCACTGAACTGAACTGGGAGGAAAAGGGTTTCCCTGGTGGCTCAGATAGTAAAGAATATGCCTGCAATGCTGGAGACAGGGCAGTGGAAATGAATTCAAGGATGACTCTTTGGTGTTTGGTTTGTGTAACTAGAAAATTTAAGCTACTACTACCTGGAATGGGGGGATGCTAAGGGTGAACAGAGCTTAGGACAAGACTAGAAATAAAATTTTGAAGACATTAATAAAGGAAAATCTGGTCATTTAATTTAAAAGTTCATTTCTTAATAGTCTATAGTTCATGTCCAACTTTGACTTAGCAAAAGATAATTTCCAAATGTTTCTGAATTTCCAAGACCTTAGTTTCCTTTTGTTATATTTTGTTGTTGTTCTGCAGTTTTATTGCAAAGTGTATTATGTGTGTGAGTGCCAAGAATTTGGATTTATTGATTGTTTTCTTTATGACAAACACATAATCAATTTTTATAAATATTTTATAAATATTTTAAGAGGAAAATATAGTTAGCCACATAAAATGTGTTGTTCCTGACTTATATTTACTCTCTCATTATCATCTTATAAATAAAAATTTTATTATTAAAATATTCTCATTTCTATGTCTTTGTTGTCTATATTGTCTGTCAATCATTGAGGAAGGTGTGTTAAATCTCCAGATTATTATTTTCTTCAACTTAGTACTATTGCCTTTAAGATATAGCCTGATATTAATATTATTTCCTTTTTATCCCTTTAGCTTGTATCTGCAATTTTTCTATACAGTTTTGATTGAATTCTAATGTACACATGGGAAAGTGTGCAAATCATAGCTCTACATATTGATGACTTCTCACAATCGGCACATCACCTGTGTTACCACCGCCTACTGCAAGAAAAAGAATATTTCAGTATTTCAGAAGCCCCCATGGAATTGATGGGGTATAAATAATATATTAAGTAGCATTTCCCATGCCTACTGCACATGACTGTCTCATAAATAGGGTGTTATCCCTATACTGAATGATTTGGAAATGTTCCTTGGATTGGATTCTGTAAAGAAAACCCTTTCTCCTCAGTGTAACTGGTACATTTCCCATGGGACAGAGGTTAGATGGAATGAACCTCTAAGTGTAGAGGGCAGCCTTATAATTTCTAGGAAAGGTGAGATTCCTTGAGAATGGAACAACCTACATCAGGAAAGCAACAATAAGAAGTAGACAAAGGGAACCTGCATTCTAGACTTACCATCCAGTTCTGGACAAAGCCAAACCTGCAGGTTCATTCACTCTTCACTCTTTTGGGACTGAACCAATGGCTTTAATTGTACAAGACAGTTTAGACTCATCCTTGAGTCCCTTGATTTTCACAAATATGCAGTGGAGATCAATAATGTTAATGATTATTTTACAGAGAAAGTAATATAATCAGGAAAGTTAGATGATTTGCTCAAATTAGACAAGCTAGTCCAGATGTTTTGACTGCTGGCTTAAAGATTCTGTCAATGAAACAAATTTTAATTACATTTTTCTCATAAAATTTTCAGGGGCTCTATATTTCTACTATGCTAAGTCACTTCAGTCGTGTCCGACTCTGTGTGACCCCATAGACGGCAGCCCACCAGGTTCCCCCGTCCCTGGGATTCTCCAGGCAAGAACACTGGAGTGGGCTGCCATTTCCTTCTCCAATGCATGAAAGTGAAAAGTGAAAGTGAAGTCGCTCAGTCGTGTCCGACTCTTATCGACCCCATGGACTGCAGCCTAACAGGCTCCTCCATCCATGGGATTTTCCAAGCAAGAGTACTGGAGTGGGGTGCCATTGCCTTCTCCGATATTTCTACTACAAAAGATAAAAAGTTCTTGTTGGGTGAGAGGGCATCCAGGCTTTTTATTTTGCAAAGAGTCTTCTATTTACTTATTTCCCACTACTGCACTAACTGTTTTTCCCACTACTAACTTATTTTGCACCGCTGCACTAACTGTACAGTCCATCCAGTCATTCCTTGCCCTCTAGCTCACCTGCCTTTGCTCACACCCTCTCCCCACCACTCTCTTCTTTCCCCATTTTCATCCTTTATTCAGCTATTGTTTCCACTTCCTGTTGGGAGATGTCTTGGTGAAGCTGAGTTTCTTGAGTGAGAAGGTATTTGTTCCCTGTAGAAATACCAAGGAGTGATGTTCCAGTTTAGCCCTCCTGGGCTTTCTTACCTTAAGGGCCAAGTTCAAACCTCCTTGGTTATCATGTGAAAATACAAGAAAGCATGTATAAAGGGATTGCAAGTTCTCCAGGGATGGATTCTCCAGGGCATGTGATTCAGTGTCATATAATGTTATAGCACCAATGCACAGAATCTCTGACTTGTATTTATGAGAAGGTGGCTATTAACTGGAGGTAAAATAGCTAATAAAGTAGTGTGAACTTTAAATTGACAGAGCCAGTAGGTACGAAAATGAAGGTTCTGCTGTGTGCTTGTTAGATTTTCACTTACAATTCATCTTCATCTTATAGTTGAAAATGCTGTTGAAGTGATGTCTCGGTGCTCAGGAATCACTAGACACAGATCAAACATTTTAATTGGTATACTCTTTTGTGTTGATGCTGGTCAATTTCTTTTTCTTTTCAGAGAAAAATTTTTGGTAGTAATTAGAGATGTAAGTACTTTTCATGCACTAATCATCAAATCTTAGAACATTGCAACTGAAAGGGAATTTGGTAAACGAGCCCACTTCCTACCTTTTCAGTTGGAGGACTTGAACTTAGAAAATGGAGTGATCTGCCCAGGTATTCTATGTCAGAGGGTTATCAAGACAAGATTATAATCTTCTAAGTTATAAATAAAATGTGGATCATGTGTGGTTATTTGCTCTTTCCATCATGAGCATGCTTTTTAAAAGTCCTTTAAAAGTTTTCCATTTTGTGTGTATAATATTCTAAATTTTCTAGTTCAAAAACCTATCCACTTTAAAATATTTGGAACTGAATACACATTATTTTTTTCTCTGTTAGAAATTTAGGTATTTGATCCTGCAGTTTAAATTACTAAATTTAGGAGAATCTTTACATACAGATATAATTATTATGGATGATAATAATTGATGTTAATATATGATTAAGGTCAAATTCAGGAATAAGTTAGCTTGCCTTCTACTGTCTGCTTATGTGATACTGATCTGTATTGAAGACTTGTTTTCTGTCCTTTTCATCTGACACAGTGAACTTCCACTGGTTTTCAAGATATCATACAATGACCAGTAGGTCTTGATTCTAGTATAAGTTGTCATCAAATGCCTTTTCACTTGAGCAATTCAGTCTCACTCACGTCTTCATCTTTCCACTTGATGTATCTTCCACACTTGACACCTGTAATTATGGTTATTCACTTTCCTTTTCCATTTAGAAGTAATGTTTTTCTCATTGAAATATCTAAAACACTTATTATTCTTGCTTCCCAATAGGATGGTGTACTGATGTTATTTTTCTTTCTGACACTCTATGCCTTTAAAATACTGTCTCGATTTCCTGTTTTCTGTATTCATCACATATTTGTTTAGCATATATTATGGGTCATGGATTCTTATGGGTATTGTGAATACAACAAAGAACAAAAGAAAATCTTTGCCTGCCTGGAGTTTTCACACTGGAGATGTTGGGCAAGATATAAATGATAGAAGTTAGAAGGTGCTGAGGTATATGAGTGAGTGAGTAAGTGGAAGTCACTGTTGTGTCCGACTCTTTGGGACCCATAGAGTATACAATCCATGGAATTCTCTAGGCCAGAAAATACTGGAATGAGTAGCCTTTCCCTTCTCCAGTGGATCGTCCCAACCCTGGGATCAAATGCAGGTCTCCTGTGTTACAGGTGGATTCTTTACCAGCTGAGCCACAAGGGAAGCCCAAGAATGCTGGAGTGGGTAGCCTATCTTTTCTCCAGCAGATCTTCCTGACCCAGGAATCAAATGCTACTTTATGTTGTCAGCTCTTTGTTGACCTGTGAAATCAAAAGTTCCACAGATTATTGAGCCTAGAAAGTGGTAGATGCTCTTTCTGTGTTTGTTGAATAAGAAATAATGAAATGAACTTTTTGATGAACCTAGTGGTAGAGTAGGGAAGGAGAGAGAGGAAAGGAGGGAGGGAGGGAGGGAGGGAGAAAGAATCTTTAAGATCACCATTTAACAATTTTCAAAACTTAGGTTTTTTTCTTGAGTCATGGCAGTTCACAAGAATGGGCCATGGTGAAGCTAGTATCAACACAATTTGCCATGACCAGTTGAAGAAGTTATCAATAAACCTGAAGTCAATTATTCACTTAGTTTACAGATCATTGAATGTAAGTAATACTACAACCTCCATTGTATGCTTCTGCAGACTGTTGTCACATTTAACTGAGTCACATACAACAATTTTTAACCTATGAATATTTGTAATAAACATGTATCAACTGCACTGTAACTTTAAATTGTTTGGTTGTTATAAAACTTTTTTGGGTATCTTTTTCCTTTTGTCACTTTTGATACTTTATTTTCTGTGGTATTAGATTTCATACTTATATAAAGTTGGGGAAACTGACAGCAATGTAATAGTAATGTGACATAAGTTATTTATGTTTGCTTTCAAGTTATGCTAAAATATCAAAATATATAGTGTATGAATTGCACTAGAAAATAAGAACTTTGATATTATTTTGTGCTATTCTGATAAGATTTATAAGCCAGAAGTGTCCATTCTCCTTTTATATTTGAAAGATACATTTATTTCTTGTAACCAGCCATTTTTCAAAATTGCCAAAATAACTTCTGTTAAGATAGCTTCCTCTTTACAGCTTTCATCAGGATTATTTGAGCTGAATGGAGACCTAAACTCTCTATTATTGGATTGTGGCTTCATAATTTACATTTTTTGCCATAAAATATTACATGCTGTACTACCAAAATGAAAAGGCAAAATCAAAGCTCTGTGGTTGAATTCATCCTCTTGGGCTTTTCTAATTTCCCTGAACTCCAAAGGCAGCTCTTCCAGGTTTTCTTGGTTATTTACCTGGTGACTCTGCTGGGAAATGCCATCATTATAGTCGTCATCTCCCTGGAGCAGAGCCTCCATGTTCCCATGTATCTATTTCTCCTGAACCTGTCTGTGGTGGAAGTGGGTTTCAGTGCAGTCATCATGCCTGAGATGCTGGTGGTCCTCTCCAGTGAAAAAACTACGATCACTTTTGCAGGCTGTTTTTCACAGATGTATTTTATTCTTCTTTTTGGTGGGACTGAATGTTTTCTTCTGGGAGCAATGGCTTATGACCGATTTGCTGCAATCTGCCATCCTCTGAGCTACCCAATGATTATGAACAGAAGGGTTTTCATGAAATTGATTGTATTCTCATGGGTCTCAGGGATCATAGTGGCTACTGTGCAGACCACATGGGTGTTTAGTTTTCCCTTTTGTGGCAACAATGAAATTAATCATCTTTCATGTGAGACTCCCCCAGTGTTAGAGCTTGCATGTGCAGACACCTTTTTGTTTGAGATCTATGCATTCACTGGCACCATTTTGATTGTTATGGTTCCTTTCTTGTTGATACTCTTGTCTTATGTTCAAATTCTCTTTGCCATCCTGAAGATGCCATCAACCACTGGGAGGCAAAAGGCCTTTTCCACCTGTGCCTCCCATCTCACATCTGTTACCCTCTTCTATGGCACAGCCAATATGACTTACTTACAACCTAAATCTGGCTACTCCCCAGAAACCAAGAAGCTGATGTCCTTGGCTTACACATTGCTCACACCTCTGCTGAATCCACTGATATACAGCTTGCGCAACAGTGAGATGAAAAGTGCTTTGATGAAATTATGGCAAAGAAAAGTGGATTTACAAACATTTTTAAATTAACTTTTTATTTTGAGATAATTATAGACTTAGATGTAGTTACAAAAAATAACAGAGATCTCTAATGTTCAGTTTAGAAGATTCTTTATATATTATAAATACTAGTTCTCTGTTGGATATATAATTTGCAAGTATTTTCTCTCCAGTCTATAACTTGTTTTTGTTTTTAAATTAATTTATTTTAATTGGATGCTAATAACTTTACAATATTGTAGTGGTTTTTGCCATACATTGGCATGAATCAGCCATGGGTATACATGTGTTCCCCATCCTGAACCCCCCTCCCACCTCCCTCCCCATCCCATCCCTCAGGGTTATCCCAGTGCACCATCCCTGAACACCCTATCTCATGCATTGAACCTGGACTGGTGATCTATTTCACATAAGATAATATAGATGGATTTACATACGTTTTGACTGTGCTGAGAAGCCATGTGATATTGGTCACTGCTACTAAACTCTGTTTAAATGTAATAATGGTGAAAATAGTTTGCATTTCTTGATACGAGTATATTTAAAGTTCTCCAAGTTTGAAAATACAGCAGGGATCCCTCTCTTTTAACAATGTACTGTTGTCCTTATTTTTCATAGATACATAATTTTTGATGACATTTAATATAATTGTTCATCTGTTACTGTATCAGTTCAGTTCAGTCACTCAGTCGTGTCCGACTCTTTGAGACCCCATGGACTGCACACAGCAGGCCTCCCTGTCCATCACCAACTCCCAGAGTTTACTCAAACTCATGTCCATTGGGTCAGTGATGCCATCCAATCATCTCATCCTCTGTTGTCCCCTTCTCTTCCTGCCTTCAATCTTTCCCAGCATTGGGGTCTTTTCAAATGAGTCAGTTCTTTGCATCAGTAGGCATCTGTTACTGTATATGAATACCCAAATCATCACTGTGCTAATGGTCATTTAAACAAAGCTCCAATGAACACCTACTTGCATATGTTCAGGTATACTGATGTTTTATTTCTCTATGATACATTCCTCAAAGTGGGCCTGATGGGATGAAGATCAATTGTGCTTATAGATTTTAATAGCTATTATAGAATTACTTTTCAAAATGTTTGTAGTTCTGTCAGGTAGACTTGAAGGCCCACTCTGTTGCAGTAATAAGGTAGAACTTAAAGAGATCAATAAATAGATGAGGTTTATATTTTTGGAGTGAAAGCTGTTCCATGAACGAGTAAACAAAGTGTAGCTGTTTGGGGGGAATAGATATGGCTCTCATTCATGGGCTGAAACAGGTTATAATTCAGAAGAGTATTTCTCTTGGTATTTTTCAAGATGCTCATCCAATGTTGGTGACCAGAGGACTCCATGGGAACTTTCCTGAAATACCTCTTGATAGTACTGGTACCTTTTCACTTATGGGCATCTATTTTTAGAGATTTGTATTAAATTTGCTTTTGTAGGCCCATACTACCTCTAGACACTTTGTTTATAAACAATGGGTGGTTTTTTTTTAAAAATTGTGTGAAAGTAGTATGATTAACTAATTGGGCATATTTTCAATGATTCTTGAGTCACATCACTACTGTGGTCTTTCTCAGCATGAATTATATCCCAAATTACAATATTTGAAACATTTCATGCTTGCTTCATATTTGAATGTTTCTATCAGTGAATAAAGAGGGACCATTTATTGAATCTACATCATATGAGCTCTTACAGTCCTTAATTTCTGCTCTTGGAATGATAATGAAAAGGTAATACATTATTTCCATTCAAAGCTGTCACTCAATTGTGAAAAAAAAGTTTTTTAATTGCTACCTCTATTAAAATCAGAAATGTAGGTATAAAATTGATTGGATTTTCACAATGAAATTTCATCATCAAATATTTAAAATTAGTTTGAATAATATTTGAATGTTGTATACTTTTCAGTAGGACATTAAACAGGCATATACAAATTCTTCCAACAGGCTCTGTCTCTGTTGTTCCAAAATTTCTCAAAAGACTATCATTTGAAATATATGTTGTAGAAATAACAGAAAAGAGAGAGAAATCAACAGGAAGTCTAATTAAATAATGGCTAAAAACATTTCAAACTTAGGGAGAGAAATGAACAGCCAGATTCATGATGATGAAAAGTACCCAAATAGGTTGAGCTGAAAAAGAATTGACCAAGACACATTATAATGAAATTGTCAAGATTTGAAGACAAAGAGAGAATTTTGAAAGAAGCAAGAGAAAGTGATTTGACACATAAAAGGTTTTCCACTTAAGACGGATTTCTCAATAGAAACTTTGCAGGCCAGGAGAGAATGGGATGATATAGTCAAAATAGTATAAGAAGAAAAAAAAGAAAACACTGACAAATAGGAGTACCCAGCAAAGCATCCTTCACAAATGTAGAAGACTTATTTTCCCCCAGAAAAACAAAATGAGGGAGTTCATTACCATTTGAATTAGTAATCTAAGGGGAGCTATTTAAGGTAAAATGAAAGGATATTGACAATGTGAACATAATATAAAAAACAAAAATGAAGTTAAGTACATTGTAAACTTCAGATTCTCCAATATACTAATGGTGATCTATGAATCAATTTCAACTCTTATTAAAAATAACTATAACCACAACCATTTTTTATTGGATACACAGTATAAAAATGGTATACTTTGGCATCCAAACCTAAAATGTGAGAGCAGAGAAGTAAAAGTATAATATCTGTATGCTGTCATAGTTGTTTCCAACTTAAAATAGGACGTTATATTTCTTATATATATAGTAAGCTTATATATATTGTAAGCCTTGTACTAGCCACAAAGAAAAACTCTGTGGCTAGAAAAACTAGCCACAAAGATAACACAATAGATTAAGACAAAGAAACCAAAGCATATCACCAGGAAAAGTCATCAATCTCAAAGGAGACAGCAAGAAGACAGGAAGAAAAGAACAAAGGAACTACAAAAAGTCCAGAAATAATAAACAAAATGGCAATAATAAGTTACCAATTGATAAATACTTTAAATGTATGTAGATGGATGAAATTCTCTAATCAAAGACACAGAATGGCTGAATGGAGGCCTATGAGAGACTCATATTAGCTTTAATGACACACCTAGGCTGAATGTGAAGAAGTGGAAAAGAATATTCCAAGCAAATGGTAACCCAAAGAAGGCAATGATAGTTACACTTATATCAGACAAAACAACTAATATTACACCTCAAGGAACTAGAAAAAGATGTATAAAATAAGTTCAAAGTTCGTATAAGAAGGGAAATAATAAATATGAGAGCAGAAATAAGTGAAACAGGGAATAAGAAAACAGTAGAAAAGATCAATGAAATAAAGGGCTGATTTTTAGAAAAGATAAAATTGACAAACCTTTATCTAGATTCATGAAGAAAAAGAGGACTCAAATAAATATAATCAGAAATGAAAGAGGAGACATTATAAATGATATCATACGAATATATTTCAGTTATAAGAGACTACTATGAATAATTCTAAGCCAACACTGAACAATCTAGAAGTAGTGGAAAAGTTCCTTAAAACATACAATCTACCAAGACTGAATCATAGAGAAAATCTGTATATATCAGTTACTAGTAAGGAAACTGAGTTAGTAATCAAAAACTTTCCTACAAGTTTTCCTACAAGCCCCAAATCAGATGGATTCACTGGTAGATTCTACCAAATATTTAATGAAAAATTAAATGGCAACCTTCACTCTTCTAAAAATTAAAGAGGAGGGAACACTCCCAAGCTCATTTTACCTGTCAGTATTATCCTGATAACAAATCCAGATAAAGCAACTTCAAGAATAAAAAACTAAAAACTAAAAGCCATATCCCTGATGAATATCAGTGTAAAAAAATCTCAACAAATTACTTGCAAACTGAACTCGACAGCATGTTAAAAATATTATACACCATTATCAATATTTATTCCTGGGATGCAAAAATGATTCAACATATGCAAGTCAGTAATGTGGCATACCACATTAATAAAATGAAAGGTAAAAACCACATCAAAATCTCTAGAGATGTAGAAAAAGGTTTGACAAAATCCAACATCCTTTCATGATAAAAACCTTCAACGATATGAGTATTGAAGAAATGTACCTCAACATAATACAGTTCTTATATGACAAGCCTACAGGTAACACCACGTTCAATGATAAAAATTTAAGATCAGGAATAAATGAAGGGTGCCTATTCTCACTTCCTCTATTCAATACAGTATTTGAAGTCCTGCTGCTGCTACCGCTGCTAAGTCGCTTCAGTCGTGTCCGACTCTATGCGACCCCATAGACGGCAGCCCACCAGGCTCCCCCATCCCTGGGATTCTCCAGGCAAGAACACTGGAGTGGGTTGCCATTTCCTAGCCAGGGCAATTAGACAATAAATAAATAAAAGGCATCCAAATTGGAAAGGAAGAAGTAAAATTGTTTTTGTTGGCAGATGACATCATCTTATATATGGGAAATCCAAAGACTCCAGCAAAAATCTATTATAACTAATTAGCAAAATCATTTAACTTGCAGGATACCATTCCAACATTCACAAAGCAGTTATATTTCTGTAGACAAAGAACAAACCATCTGAGAAGGAGGTAAAGAAAATCTCATTTACTATAGCATCAAAAACAATAAAATACTTGAATACATCTAACCAAGGAGGTGAAATATCTATGTATTGAATACTGTAAGACATAGGTAAAAGAAATTGAAGGCACAAACAAATGGAAAAATATGCCTTGTTCATGGATCATAAGAACTGGTATTGTTAAAATGTTCATACTACCCAAAATGATAAATTCAATGCATTCCCTATCAAAATTCCAATGACATTTTCCACAGAAATAGAAAAAACAGTCCTAAAATGTATATGGAATCTCAAAGGACCTCAAGTAGCCAAAGCATCCTGTGAAAGAAGAACAAAGCTGGAGGCATTACACTTCCTGGTATCAAACTAAATTCCAGAGTTATAGCAATCAAAACAGTATGGTAATGGCATAAAAAACAGACATATAAGCCAATGGAATAGAATTGAGACCCCAGAAATAAATCCTCACCTCTATGAACACATTATTTTACAAGGGAGCCCAGATGCTCCACTGGAAAAGGATAGTCTCTTCAATAAATAATACTGAAAGCTGGATAGTCACATGCAAGAATGAAATTGGAACTCTGTATTACACTACTCACAAAAATTAACTCAAAATGGACTCAACACAAGACCTGAGAATGTAAAACTCCAAGAAAAAAACAGGGAAAAATTTCATTGACATTGAACATCAAATTAAAAAACTTCTGCATAGTCAAAGAAATGATCAACAAACAGACAACCTATGGAGTGGTAGAATATATTTGCACCCATCTATCTGATGAGGGGTCAATATTAAAAAAAAAATAAGGAGCTCATACAGATAAATAGAAAACCCTTAATAATTCAATTAAAAGAAGCAAAGAACCTGAACAGACATTTTCCCACAAAAGTGGGAAGCTTGTATCCTGTTACCTTGTGGAATTTGTCAGTTCTAGTAGTTTTTGTGTGGAGTCTTTAGGGTTTTCAATGTATAGTAGCATGTCTTCTGCATCTAATTCTCCTTGTTGCAATAATGGGATTATTGGTTTTGTCTTCCAAGATGTGCTGCTTGTATTGATTTCCATCTTTAGAGTATCAGAAACACAGATGGCACACAAGCAGAATAATTATTAATAGTATATTTCCCACTGGATACAGATTAAATAGAGTGAATCTCTAAGTGTTGTTGGAAACCTATTGCTGACAGGAGGAGAAAGCTTCATTTAAAATAAAAACTGTTTGACTGTGCTAGGTCTTAGTTGCAGCATGTGGGATCTATTGGTTGTGACATGCAGAATCTTTAGGTCGAGTATGTGGGATCTTTCTCCCCGAGCAGGGATAAAACCCAGCTCCCCTGCATTGGTGTCTGCTCCACCTCATCACCACCTCCATCATGGTACCAACTTGGGGCCAGCTAAAACATCTCACTCAGCAGGCTGAAGAATTAATAGAAAGGGGGAGATATGAGGCCACTCCTATGGTAATGTTTGTGGCTATGCTTGCTATGTTGGCTTGTCAACTGAGGCCTTCCAGCACAGAAAAGGTTCATTGGGCCTATTTGCCTAATCCACCTTCTTTCCAGCCTGTTGATTGGATGAATGAGCCCATTCATGTTTTTGTTAATGATACTCATCTTTTGTGCAGGGCTTTCATCTATCCTAATAATGTTAAAACAGTGGTCAGCACTCCCTTCAATTTTTCAGGCGTGTCTGTTTATCCACCTATTTGCTTTGCCATATCTTCCTCTTTACAAGGAGCAGCTCCAGTTTTGAATGGATGCGTTAGCATTTCCTTGCAAGGCATGCTTACTGATTCTCTGAGAAGCGATGGCAAGAGAGACTTTTGGTCTTTACAGCTGCTGATGCTGGGGGTGCAAGAAAGATTATTTGATGCCTTAAAAAAGGCAGCCCCTCATTTAAAGGACTATCTGAGCTGTGCACTCCCCACTCCAGACTCTGATGAACAAGGACTGAAGGTCTGGGAAAGCATAAGCAGAACTTCTGGCTTTCCTCATTGGAAAGAATGCTTGTATGCTCTTAGGTCACCTATTCCCATTGTTGCCACCAGACATTTTCTGATCGAATGGGGGAGCCCCTATCGTTTGGATCAACGATTGAACTTGATTTTTAAAGAACCTTATAGATCCATATGGAATGATTCATTTATCCTGTATCCTTTAGCAATTATTAGATGGCATGTTAATGGATGGTTCCCTCCTTTAGTGAGTTTCGGTGGAACAGGTCTCATACAGCCTGAATTATGGAGAGCATTGGCTGCTATGGCACCTGTGATTTTACATAGACCTTTAAATGAACAAAGATATATTGTATGGCCCTGCATGCATTCTCCCTATGCCTTTTTGATAGCCAGAAATTGGGATGATTTGGGAGTTTTTGAAGGAGAAACTGTTTATAACGTCAAATGTGTGAATTGTTTTATATCAAATTGTGTTTATGGAAATGATTATAGTAATTATAAGGCTATGATGATTGTAAACCAACCACCATATTTAATGGTTCCTGTGAAATTAGAGGGACAGTGGTTTGATGATTATGCATTGAAAGTTTTACATGAATTTAATAGCTTAATTTCTTGATCCAAGAGATTCATTGGAGCTCTGGTTGTGGGAATAACTGCCTTGATTGCCACAATTGCATCAGTTACGGTTTCTGCTGTTGCCCTGTCAAAAGAAGTGCATACTGCCTTGTTTGTCAATCATCTGTCCAAAAATGTCTCTGTAGCTCTTACTACACAGGAAATTATAGATAAGAAAATAGAAGATAAGGTCAATGCTTTAGAAGAATCAATTCCGCTTATGGGGCAAGAAATTACAAACTTAAAAATTAAATTGTCTCTAAGGTGCCATGCTGAATTTAAATGGATGTGCGTTACCCCTCTACAAGTGAATGAGTCCATGCACCCTTGGGAACGCATTAGGAATCATATTTTAGGCATCTGGAATCATTCAGATTTTAGTATTGATATTTCTAAGTTACATCAGGATATTCATAATATGAAGCAGGTGGAGTTTGACTTTTCTTCTGAATGGCTTTCTAATTCCCTCTTTGAAAATATGGAGGGGTATCTTTCCCATGGATCCTTTTCTACAATAATGATTAATGTGGCCATGTGCTTATGCCTGTTAGTTCTGATTTGTGTAATAGCCCTGTGCCTTTTCAGAATACTCAACCAAGGTGTTTCTGCTGTATCTACTGAGTTTCATACCTATGCTGTAAAAAATAAAAAAGGGGGAGATGTTGGGAGCCACGTTAGGCATTACTGACAAAATGGAGGTATGGCCCCAACCCCTCTCTAGGTCCCGCAGCACGGACCCGGGATGAAGGAGTTAGACCTTGTGATTCTGACTTGTTTTTTCCTCTCCTCAGCTGAGTTGACCGAAAATGAATATTAAAGTGCTTATTGTTCTTGAGAGGAGCATGAGAAGGCACAAAGTCTTCTGCAACTGTGCTCAGAGAATAATTCATAAAGTTAATCATTGACCTTTGTTTAAGGACTTTTACAAAAGACTGTTCCAGGATGAGCACATAGGCTGCAGCTTGAGGCCATGGGAGGGATTGCTATCTGAAGCCTATTTGTAAGGAAAATGTTTATGGCAAAGGAGTTTACTGAATTTAGGGCTTAGAAATAATTAAAATAGTTAGAAGTTAAAGATTTAAGGAATGTTGTAATGTAATGTTAGAATATTTTACTATAGCTTATAGAGGTTAGGAATTTTAGAGATACTATAGCTAGAAGCCTTTTTAAGAGATAGTGAGCTCAGGATGTTAGGGGCAAACAGGGTTTAGAAAGATAAGAAATAAACTAGGGAATGTAGCATGAGTTACAATGTAATCACAAGTTAACTATAGGACACATAAGAGGAAGTAGATAATAGATGGTAAAGCTGATTCTGAGAGAATCGCTGAAGCAGGAACTCTGTTTGAAGGGCAACAATGATTTATGGAGATAATAAATCTGGGTGAGGGGGAACTGAAAATGTCAAACCTCTGACCTAATGCTTTTGTAAAAGTATAAAAGAAAATCTTAAACTTGAAATAAATGCGCAGTCCAAGAAAATTGAGAGGCTGCGTAGTTACTCGCTGACACCATCCCCCACTTCAAGTTGAATCCCTGGCTGCTGGAGCTGGACTCCGGCACATTGGGAGTACGGAGTCTTGGCCACTGGATCACCAAGGAAGTCCTGAAAAAGCTTTTTTGAAGGCGGAACCTGCTTCAAAAACCTGCAGAGATGAGAAGTAGACAAAGGTAAGCTGCATTTTGACCACATCGCCTAGTTCTGGAAAAGCTACGCCTACAGATTCAGGCATCTATTTACTCTGCTGGGACTGAGCCAGTGGTCTCCTTAGTTGTTTAGATCAATTTAGGATGATCCGTGAATCCTTGATTCTCCTATGTAATGTTGTTGTTATTGTTGAATTGCTCATTCGTGTTTGACTCTTTGTGACCCCATGGACTGCACCACAATAGGTTTCCCTGTCCTTCACCATCTCCCAGATTAAACTCATTTAAACTTATTTAAACTTAAACTTAAACTCCCAGATTAAACTTAAACTCATTTCCATTGAGTCGGTGATGCCATCCAACCATCTCATCCTCGTTGTCCCCTTCTCCTCCTGCCTTCAGTCTTACCACAGCATCAGTCTTTTCCAATGAGTCGATACTTTGCATCAGACGGCCGAAGTATTGGAGCTTTAGCATCAGTCCTTCCAATGAATATTCAGGGTGGATATTCTTTAGGATTGACTAGTTTGATCTCTTTGCATTCCAAGGGACTCTTAAGTGTCATCTCCAGCACCACAATTCAAAGGCATCAATTCTTCAGTGCTCAGCTTTCTTTTTTTTTTTTTTTTTTTTTTAAGTTTTCTTTTTTTTTTTTTTTTTTTTAATTTTATTTTATTTTTAAACTTTACATAACTGTATTAGATTTGCCAAATATCAAAATGAATCCGCCACAGGTATACATGTGTTCCCCATCCTGAACCCTCCTCCCTCCTCCCTCCCCATTCCATCCCTCTGGGTCGTCCCAGTGCACCAGCCCCAAGCATCCAGTATCGTGCATCGAACCTGGACTGGCAACTCATTTCATACATGATATTTACATGTTTCAATGCCATTCTCCCAAGTCTTCCCACCCTCTCCCTCTCCCACAGAGTCCATAAGACTGTTCTATACATCAGTGTCTCTTTTGCTGTCTCGTACACAGGGTTATTGTTACCATCTTTCTAAATTCCATATATATGTGTTAGTATACTGTATTGGTGTTTTTCTTTCTGGCTTACTTCACTCTGTATAATAGGCTCCAGTTTCATCCACCTCATTAGAACTGATTCAAATGTATTCTTTTTAATGGCTGAATAATACTCCATTGTGTATATGTACCACAGCTTTCTTATCCATTCATCTGCTGATGGACATCTAGGTTGCTTCCATGTCCTGGCTATTATAAACAGTGCTGCGATGAACATTGGGGTACTCGTGTCTCTTTCCCTTCTGGTTTTCTCAGTGTGTATGCCCAGCAGTGGGATTGCTGGATCATAAGGCATGTCTATTTCCAGTTTTTTAAGGAATCTCCACACTGTTCTCCATAGTGGCTGCACTAGTTTGCATTCCCACCAACAGTGTAAGAGGGTTCCCTTTTCTCCACACCCTCTCCAGCATTTATTACTTGTAGACTTTTGGATTGCAGCCATTCTGACTGGCGTGAAATGGTACCTCATAGTGGTTTTGATTTGCATTTCTCTGATAATGAGTGATGTTGAGCATCTTTTCATGTGTTTGTTAGCCATCTTTATGTCTTCTTTGGAGAAATGTCTATTTAGTTCTTTGGCCCATTTTTTGATTGGGTCATTTATTTTTCTGGAGTTGAGCTGTAGGAGTTGCTTGTATATTCTCGAGATTAGTTGTTTGTCAGTTGCTTCATTTGCTATTATCTTCTCCCATTCTGAAGGCTGTCTTTTCACCTTGCTAATAGTTTCCTTTGATGTGCAGAAGCTTTTAAGGTTAATTAGGTCCCATTTGTTTATTTTTGCTTTTATTTCCAATATTCTGGGAGGTGGGTCATAGAGGATCCTGCTGTGATGTATGTCAGAGAGTGTTTTGCCTATGTTCTCCTCTAGGAGTTTTATAGTTTCTGGTCTTACGTTTAGATCTTTAATCCATTTTGAGTTAATTTTTGTGTATGGTGTTAGAAAGTGTTCTAGTTTCATTCTTTTACAAGTGGTTGACCAGAGTTCCCAGCACCACTTGTTAAAGAGATTGTCTTTAATCCATTGTATATTCTTGCCTCCTTTGTCGAAGATAAGGTGTCCATATGTGCGTGGATTTATCTCTGGGCTTTCTATTTTGTTCCATTGATCTATATTTCTGTCTTTGTGCCAGTACCATACTGTCAGCTTTCTTTATAGTCCAACTCTCACATCCATACATGATTACTGGAAAAACCATAGCTTTGACTAGACGGACCTTTGTCAGCAAAGTGATGTCTCTGCTGTTTAATATGCTGACTAGGTTTTCACAGCTTTCCTTCCAAGGAGCAAGCCTCTTTTAATTTCATGGCCTCAGTCACTGTCCAGTGATTTTGGAGCCCAAGAAAATAAAGTCTGTCACTGTTTCCATTTTTTCCCCATCTATTTTCCATGAAGTGATGGAACTGGATGCCATGATCTTAGCTTTTTGAATGTTGAACTTTAAGCCAGCTTTTCCACCCTCCTCTTTCACCTTCATCAACAGACTCTTTAGTTCCTCTTCACTTTCCGCCATAAGGGTGGTGTCATATCTGAGGTTACTGATGTTTCTCCCAGCAATCTTGATTCCAGCTTGTGCTTCATCCAGCCTGGCATTTTGCATGATGTACTCTGCATATAAATTAAATAAGCAGGGTGACAATATACAGCCTTGATGTACTCCTTTCCCAATTTTGAAGCAGTCCGTTGTTCCATGTCTGGTTCTAACTGTTGCTTCTTGACCTGCATATAGGTTTCTCAGGAGGCAGATAAGGTGGTCTGGTATTCCCATCTCTTGAAGAATTTTCCAGTATGTTGTTATCCACACAGTCAAAGGCTTTAGCACAGTCAATGAAGGAGAAGTAGATGTTTTTCTGGAATATGTAATGTTACTGTTATGTTTGTTTTACAGAGGAAGCAATAGAATCAGAGAAGTTAAATGACTTGTTCACAATATACAAACTATTCTAGCTTTTGACTCCTAGTTTAAAAGATCTATCTGTGATGTTGATTGTAGTGACATTTTTGGTAAAAATATTTTAGTGACTGTATTTGTCATACAAATGATCAAAGTTTCTTGAATAGGGCTGGGGATTTGGCATCCAGACTTATTACAAAGAGGCTTTAATCTGCTTGCCTTAACTTGTTTCTCATCACTGCACAAAATATACATTCCATCCAATTATCGTCCTACTCTGGTTTACCTGCCTTTGCTCACACCCTTATCCCGCCACTCTTTTCTTTCACATTTACAACTTTTTTCAGCCTCTGTTTCTACTTGCTATTGGGAGATGTCATGGTGAAATTGAGTTTCTTGTGTAAGGAGGTGTTTAGTCCCTGTAGGAATATGAGGGAGTGGTGCTCCAGGTTAGTCCCCCGGAGATTTCTCACCTGAGGGGCCCAAGTTCAAGTATCTTTAGTTATGCAGAAATACAAGAAAGCATGTATAAAGTAATTCTAATTTCTCCAGGGATGAGTTCTCCAGGGCATATGATTGAATGCCATATAATGTTCTAGCATCAGTACACTGAATCACTGAATTGTATTTATGAGGAAATGGGTTTTGACTAGAGGTGGAACTTCTGACAATGTAGTGTGAACTTTAAATTGATAGATTCAATAGGTAAGAAAGTGAAAATTCTGCTGTGTGCTCATTAGTGGGTGTTCCATTTGTAGTTCATCTTCCACCGATAGTTGGAGATGCTGTTGAAGTGATGTCTCAGTGCTCAGGAATCACTAGACACAGATGAAACGTTTGAGTCAGTAAACTGATGTTGATGCTGGTCAAGTTATTTTTCTCCCCACTTCAGAGAAAGGTTCAGGCAATAATTAGAAGTGTCAAGTACTTTGCATGCACTAAAATAAAATCTTAGAAGTTTGCAACTGGAAGGGAACTTGTTTAACAAGTCCAACACCTACTTTTTTCCATTGTAAGGATGAAACCTGAGGGAGTGATCTGCTCAAGTATTTTGTGTCAGTGAGTTATCAAGAGAGCATTATAGTCTTAGTTGAATATTGTGGAACATCTGTGGTCACTTGCTCTTTACCACTCACATTTTGTTCCATAACATGCTTAAAATCAGTCCTAAAAAGTTTTCATTTTATTTATATTATACTCTAAATTTTCTAATTTCAAAGTCCATCCACTTTTAAATATTGGCACTGAATACACATTATTCTTTCTTATAAATTTATTTTAAATGTTTGATCTTGTGAGTATATTTTCTTAATTTTAGGTGATTTTTATATTCTAAACATAATTATTATGGTTAATACAGACATTCAATTTTAATGATGATTTATTCAGAACAAATCAACTTGCCTTCTAGTGTCTACTAATGTCCTACTGATCCTCACCCAAGACATTAAATGTCTTCACCTTGCTGTTTCCTTCTCTTCTTCTGGGTTCCACATCATCTTCCTGATGATTTTCAAGTCACCATACAATGGCCAGTAGGCCTTCAATGGGATGCTAAGTTGTCATCAAAAACCTTTGATCCGAGCAGGTCATCTCTTTTCCTTTTGTTTTCTTTATCTCACCTAAGGTACTTCCCACTGATGACATTGTATGATTATATTTCTTTGAACTTTGTCCCAAATCAGAAGTAATCCATACCTCACTGGAATGTCTGAAGCATTTATCACCTCTGATTGCTAAAAGTGTTGTGCACTTTCCTTTTAGACTCTCTTTTCCTTAAAGGTTTTTTGGATTTTCTTCATTTTTTATTCCTTTATTCATCCAAAGTTGATTTAACATTTATTATGGGCCAGAGGCTGTTATAGACATTGTGAGTATAGCAAAAAATAATAAAAATCTTTGACTCCTGGAGTTAATAGTTTAGTGAGGGAGTTAGAGTTCATGTTTATATGTATAATCTAAATCCATATATATATCTTTTCTGTAAGATGTTATGGAAAAGCCTAGATGAACTTTTTGACAATTGATGGTAATGGACAATGGACAAAGATAGAGCTAGGACTTAGAGAATACTGAGACAAGGATAGAATGTTATTTTGTGTAGTGTTTCCAGCTCTTTGTTGAGTTGTGGGATTAAATGTGTACCTGAGATTACTGAGCCTAGAAAATGGTAGGTATTCAATCAGTGTTTGTTGAATAATTAATGATTAACTTCTTGGTGAGAAGGAGAGTAAAAGAGAAAAAATAGAGAGAAAAAACACATTTAAATCACAATTTCAGAATGATCAAAATTGGACTTTTCTTAAATCATCATGACAAAGATGAACCATAAAGAATTAACCCTGAATATTTTCTATGAAGGCCAATTGCAAGATAATTGACTATTATTTCACAGTCTATGAAAAAATCAGTAAACTGAAGTCATTTCGCATTATTTACAGACCACCTAAGATCTGAAACACAAGTCCCTTTTTGTTTTTCTGCAGAGTTTTCATATTTAACCAAATCACAAAAGGGATTTTGAACTAGACAAATAGTTATAATAAATAACAATTCACTGTGTTGTATCTTTGAATTATTAGACTTATAAAAAATTTCATGGGTATGTTTTTCCAGTTGTTGACTTCTATACTTTATAAAACATTTGTTTTAAGACTATTTTCATTTTCAAGTTACACAAGTTGGAAAAGAATTTTGATATTATTTTGTACTTTTCAGACAAGATTTCTGAGACAGACTTCTTCACTTCCTCCTTTTTTGGGAAAAGATTCATTAATTTGAATAATTGTCCACTCTCCAAAATTGCCAAACCGAATTTCTGTCAGAATGAGTTCCTCTTTTTATCTTCTCCTAAGAATATCTAGGGTTGAATGAAAACATAGCTATTGAATTGTGACTTCATAATTTATATACTATGCCCGTAAATGCAAAATATGCTCCACTATTAAAATGAAAAGGCAAAATCAAAGCTCTGTGGTTGAGTTTATCCTCTTGGGCTTTTCTAACTTTCCTGAACTCCAAGGGCAGCTCTTTGGGATTTTCTTGATTATTTATCTGCTGACACTGATAGGAAACGTCGTCATTATAGTTGTCATCTGCCTGGAACAGAGCCTGCGTGTTCCCATGTACCTGTTCCTCCAAAACCTGTCTGTGGTGGATGTTAGTATCAGTGCAGTCATTATGCCCGAAATGCTGGTGGTTCTCTCCAATGAAAAAACGTCAATTTCGTTTGTGAGCTGCTTTGCACAGATGTATTTTATTCTTTTTTTTGGTGGGACTGAATGTTTTCTCCTAGGGGCAATGGCTTATGACCGATTTGCTGCAATTTGCTCTCCTCTGAGCTACCCAATGATTATGAACAAACGAGTTTTTATGAAATTAGTTACAGGCTCATGGACTTTGGGTTTCATGTTAGGTACTGTGCAAACAACATGGGTTTCTAGTTTTCCCTTTTGTGACCCCAGTGAAATCAATCACATCTCTTGTGAAACTCCAGCAGTGCTAGAGCTGGCATGTGCAGACACATTTTTGTTTGAAATCTATGCCTTCACTGGCACCATTTTGATTATCATGGTTCCTTTCATGTTGATAATTCTGTCTTACATTCGAATTCTCTTTGCCATCCTGAAGATGCCATCAACCACTGGGAGGCAAAAGGCCTTTTCCACCTGTGCCTCCCATCTCACATCTGTTACCCTCTTCTATGGCACAGCCAGTATGACTTACTTACAACCTAAATCTGGCTACTCCCCAGAAACCAAGAAGCTGATGTCCTTGTCTTACTCACTTTTTTTTTTTTTTTAATTTTATTTTTAAACTTTACATAACTGTATTAGTTTTGCCAAATATCAAAATGAATCCGCCACAGGTATACATGTCTTACTCACTTTTAACACCTCTGCTGAATCCACTGATCTACAGTCTGAGGAACAGTGAGCTGAAAAGAGCTTTGATAAAATTATGGTGAAGAAAAGTGGATTTACATACATTCTAACTATGCTGAGAGGTCTATGTGATATTACTGCTGGACTGAACTTTATTTAAATTTAATAAATGGTGAAGACTGTTTGCATTTCTTGGTATGAATATGCTTAATTTTTGAGTTCTACAAATTTGATAATATAGTAGAACATCTTTATATATTAATGGTTTTATTTTTTTCATACATGCATAATACTCCTTAATATTAGGTGTCATACAGTTTCTTCAAAAAATTGTTTATTGGTGGCCATATGGGTGTGTGTTAATTTTTTGTTTCTCTAGAGAATGCTAAATAAAGAAACTAGTTTTATGCTTTCACAAACATTGTTGCTTTAATTTCTGTAGTATAGGTTTCTCAGTACGGTTTTCATAGAGTAAATAATCTGAGTTTGCAAACGTTCATGAATGTCACCAAACCTTTAAAAAATGATATTAACAATTTTGTATTGATTCTGAAAGCCCACTCTGCCCTACTGACTAGTTTCATCTCCAGGAAACCAACAAATAGAGAGAAGAGCTTTTTATTTTTTGAGTGAAAATATGTCCATGCATGAGTTGAAAAAAACAGCTCTTTATTGAGAAAGACCACACTGGTTCTATTCAAGGACCTACAGACATTATAATCCAAAACTGTATTTCATTTGGTTATTTTAGAATATATTCTTCCAGTGTGTTACTATTTTTGAGAGTAATTTATCATATTTCATTTTCACTTATAAGCCATGGTCTGGAAATCTTGTCAAAATTTCTGTTATAGAGCAAAAATGCCCTCAACACCTCAACATTTGTCAAACAGTATATGTTTTTTTTTCCTTGTAGAATATAAACATGATAAATTGTGCCTGTTTTCTATTATCCATGAATCATATCAATCTATGTGTATCTTTCACACATAGAAAGAATAATTAGACACTGCAAAAATATACTATCTCATTCTTGTTTCCTATTTTAATGTTGCTAGAAGACAACAGAAAGTGTCTGACATTGAATCTACACCAAAGGAGTACCACTGTTTGTTTCAGCTTAAAGTGACATTAAAAACAGAGGTTGGAGCACTTTATCTTTATGAAATTATCATTGATTTTTGAAAGCATTTAAAAAATAATTTTATTTATTTATTTTTGACTGCACTGGGTCTTTGTTACTTTGTGCAGACTTTCTCTAGTTGTGAAGAGTGGGAGCTACTCTCTAGTTGCGATGTGTGGACTTCTCTTGTTGCAGAGCACAGGCTCTGGGTGCTAGGGCTTCAGCAAGGTGCAGCACATGGGCTTGGCAGTTGTGGCTCACAGGCACTAGAGCGCGGGCTTAGTAGTTGTGGCATGGAGGCTTAGTTGTCTGCAGCATGTAGACGCTTCTTGGATCAGGGTTGAACCCATGTGCCCTGCCTTGGCAGGCAGATTCTTATACACTGCACCACCAGGGAAGTCCAATGAAACAACCATGGATTTTAATGGGAAAAAACTTTTCTTTATACTTAAATGTACCCCTGCCAAAAATGGGAGTAGAGCGCAACTTCAACTTTCAACAAAATAAAACAAAACAGAGAAACTTCATTAGCAGGTTGCTGAAATCTTTTGAATAATATATGAATGTTGTACAATAGTGTTCCTGGTAAGACATCAAAGAAACATCTACAAAAAACTTTAATTGGCTCTCATCCCTTGATATCCTGAAATTTCTTTCTCATAACTCTTATAAGAACTAATTAAGTAAAACTTATCTAAAAACAGATAAGAAAATGAAGCTAAAAACAGAGTTTCCTGTTAATCATTCTTTAGTTCACTTGTTCATTTATTGATTACATAATAATAAATAAAACAACCAATTTTTCTTTTTAAATGCTTTACTTTTTGTCTTTTCACCAGTTTTATTGAGATATAAGTGACCAAACTGTATGTATTTAAAGTGTACAAAATGATGATTTGACATACATATAGGTTGTGAAATGATGGCCACAATCAAGTTAATTAACACATCCATTACCTCACATAGTCACCTCTTTGGGAGTTTGAGAACACCTGGGATCTACTCTCTTAGTCAATTTCAAGTTGACGACAGTTATGTCAGGGGAGTGTGTAATTTCCTATTGACCACAGTTATGTCAGGGGAGTGTGTAATTTTGACCACAGATTTGTCAGGAGAGTGTGTAATTTCCTCAGTTCTGTCTCATCACAACAAAAAGTTGAAGCGATGGACCAGTGTTACAGCCCTCGCACGGACCAGTGTTACAGCTCCGTGTGACAGCTCAGTTTTATTTAGAAAATAAAGGAAAATGCATCCTCGAGGCATGAGGGCATACTGACCCAAAAGATGTGAAGAGAAGAGAGAAAGAGACCCCTGGCCCTTTGGCTCCTCTTTTTATATGTTTTTTTTTTTTTTTTTCTCCTCCCCCTGGGCCTGCCCTGTGTAAATTGGAATAGCCAGGAGTACTGTTTGTTTTACCTGGGGGCCTCACTCCAGTCCCCGGACCTTCTTTTGTTCTATTTTCGCGGGCTTTTCCCTTCCTTATCTTTTAGCCACCACCATTCTGGCCTCCTTTTTCCTATTCTAACTACCTAACACTCCCCCCTTAAGAGATGGGAGGCCCAATTCTTTGGGAATAGGGGCGGCAAGGTCTTTCTGGCTTCTTCCTGCTGAACTGGGATGGCAAGGGGTATTGGGCCTCCCCCTCTTGCTAGTCTCAAGCGTCAGCATCCTTATAGTGGTGTCCATCTAAGGGTGAGTGATATTTTCTGTAGTTGGCTGTAGTTTTATATATCCTTGTTGAACTGGCACTGCTTGTTGACTTGGGCAGACACAAAACAGGTTAGACAATTGATAATACATGGAGCAATCATGAGCAGCATCAATATAGTGATAACAAGGACTAGTAGGGGCATTCAGTTCAGTTCAGTTCAGTCGCTCAGTCGTGTCTGACTCTTTGCGACCCTATGAATCGCAGCACGCCAGGCCTCCCTGTCCATCACCAACTCCCGGAGTTCACTCAGACTCACGTCCATCGAGCCAGTGATGCCATCCAGCCATCTCAATCCTATGTTGTCCCCTTCTCCTCCTGCCCACAATTCTTCCCAGCATCAGAGTCTTTTCCAATGAGCCAACTCTTCACATGAGGTGGCCAAAGTACTGGAGTTTCAGCTTGAGCATCATTCCTTCCAAAGAAATCCCAGGACTGATCTCCTTCAGAATGGACTGGTTGGATCTCCTGCAGTCCAAGGGACTCTCAAGAGTCTTCTCCAACACCACAGTTCAAAGGCATCAATTCTTCAGCACTCAGCTTTCTTCACAGTCCAACTCTCACATCCATACATGACCACAGGAAAAACCATAGCCTCGACTAGACAGACCTTTGTTGGCAAAGTAACGTCTCTGCTTTTGAATATTCTGTCTAGGTTGGTCATAACTTTCCTTCCAAGGAGTAAGCGTCTTTTAATTTCATGGCTGCAATCACCATCTGCTGTGATTTTGGAGCCCCCAAAAATAAAGTCTGACACTGTTTCCCCATCTATTTCCCATGAAGTGATGGGACCGGATGACATGATCTTTGTTTTCTGAATGTTGAGCTTTAAGCCAACTTTTTCACTCTCCTCTTTCACTTTCATCAAGAGACTTTTTAGTTCCTCTTCACTTTCTGCCATAAGGGTGGTGTCATCTGCATATCTGAGGTTACTGATATTTCTCCTGGCAATCTTGATTCCAGCTTGTGTTTCTTCCAGTCCAGCATTTCTCATGATGTACTCTGCATATAAGTTAAATAAGCAGGGTGACAATATACAGCCTTGACGTACTCCTTTTCCTATTTGGAACCAGTCTGTTGTTCCATGTCCAGTTCTAACTGTTGCTTCCTGACCTACCTACATACAGATTTCTCAAGAGGCAGGTCAAGGTCTGATGGTCTGATATTCCCATCTCTTTCAGAATTTTCCACAGTTTGTTGTGATCCAGACAGTCAAAGGCTTTGGCATAGTCAATAAGGCAGAAATAGATGTCTTTCTGGAACTCTCTTCCTTTTTCCATGATCCAGCGGATATTGGCAATTTGATCTCTGGTTCCTCTGCCTTTTCTAAAACCAGCTTGAACATCAGGAAGTTCACAGTTCACGTATTGCTGAAGCCTGGCTTGGAGAATTTTGAGCATTACTTTACTAGTGTGTGAGATGAGTGCAATTGTGCGGTAGTTGGAGCATTCTTTGGCATTGCCTTTCTTTGGGATTGGGGCATTAGCCAACTCCAAATTTCCATCACCAGGAGGATCCCCCAAAGAGGGATTGTAGCCACCCTGAGAACTCTCCAGCTTGTTCTTTGAGATCCTATAGGATCTGAATGTTTTTCTTGAGGACTGTGAGACTTTCTTTAGCTTAGCTGGAGATATTTACCCAGAAATAACATGTCTCATTCAAGATGGCTCAAGTCTCTCCTTTTTCAGGGATCAGAAGATCTATCTCCTGTCTGTTTTGGAGTGCAACCCCTGCCAAGCTGTGTTGGCTCTTTAGAGCTGTCCTGAGAAATCTTATCCCCTAATTTTGGGGGTGTTCATTAGAATGGCACTCATTTGTAATTCTGAATAGGTATCTGAGATCTCTCAGGGGCTTACAGGTGTATTGAGTGTCCTCTTCTGTTTTTCTTCCACAGCTTGACTCATGAGTAGTGAATCCAGAAGTCATTTCCTGGTACCTTGACTGCTATGGGGGTAGAAAGTATTACATGGTAGGGGCTCTTCCATGTGGGCTGAAGTTGAGCCTTTGGGGACCCATCTTTCCAGACTTTAATTAGGACTGAGTCCCTGGAGCATATAGTGGTGAGTCCTTAGAATCTTTTGTGTCCTAGTTGACAACCCACAAGTGTATATCTTATTGGAATTGCCCAATGGCCATGGTGTAAGAGCAGAGGGTCTGAGCCTCTGGATCTAGGAAGAGGTCATTGACATAAACAAAAGGTCTCCCATATAGCATCTCATAAGGGCTAAGATCAACCTGTTCCTCAGGGGCAAAACAGGTGTGGAGGAGAGCTATTGGTAAAGCCTCCTTCTATCCCAGGGAGGTCTCCTGGGTTATCTTTTTTATCACTGATTTTAAGAATTGGTTGGCTCTTTCTACTTTTCCTGAAGACTGAGGCCTCCAGACACAATGGAGATAAGTAATGCCCAATGTTTTAGAGATCCCTTCAGTGACTTTAGAAGTAAATGATGTCCCATTGTCACTTAGTAATGACCTGGGCAGACCAAATCTCAGAATGATTTCATGGAGCAGTTTTCTTACCACCTTCTCAGCCTTCTCAGTCCAGGTAGGAAAGCCTCCAATCCATCCTGTGAATGTATCTATCATGACTAATAGGTATTTATACCCTTGAGAAACTGGCATCTGGGTGAAGTCCATCTGCCAATCCTGTTGGACCTGCTGGGCCAGCTGGGGTCTTCAAGCTCCTTGGGGATTGTTTAACTGGCAAGTGGGACAAGAGGAGACCACTTGCCTTATAGTCATTTGGAGGCTTGTTCCTCTGAAGGATCTTTCTAGTAATCTTTGGAGGGCCTTTTCCCCTAACTCTGAGTGGTTGCATTTAAGGAGTTAACCAACTTCCATTGGAGGTTCCCAGGCAGAAAAAGGAGTCCCTCCTTTTGGAACCACCCAATATGATCTTCTTTAAAGCCCTCACTTTTAGCTTTAAGAGTCTCACCTTCAGTATATGAAGGAGTTTCTGGCAAATTAGTCTGTGGAACTAAGGTGGCAACCCCTATTAAGTCATTGTTCTGTAATGCTGCTCTCTTAGCTGTTTGATCGGCTGCTTGGTTCCCTCGTACCACTTCCGTGCTCCCTTTTTGGTGTCCTTCACAGAGATCAGAAAATGATCCCTTTCCCAGATGTGCTCAGGGTCATTATAATTCCAAGTAGGATCTGAGGAGGGGACTGTAGTTTTCCCTACTGGGTATTTATCACTCGACATGTGAAGCCCCATTGCATACCTTCCGGCTTCCTTTAAGACCCTAGTATGCTCAGGGTCATATAAAGTTTTACTAAATATGACCTTGATGTCCTTCCACGTCAAGTCAAAGGCCAAGGTAATGTGTGGAATGTATCTATATATTTGCCTGGGTGATCTGTATAGCTTCCCAGGTCTTGTTTGATCTGTCCTAGTTCTAAGAGGGAGAAGGGCTTATGGACCCGGGTTGGTCCAAATTCTCCTCCAGTTTTGACTAAGGGACATACTTGAGTTGGCTTTTGTGGAGGGGGTGCTCCCGGATATGGGGGCATGTTTGGATATAAGGAAGGAGCACCAGGTAACTCAGGAGCTGTGGGACATAAGCCTTCATGGGGAGCAGGGGTTCCTTCTCTTGGTTGTCTGTGCCTAACACCATTTGCCTAGTAGGCTCACTTTTAGGGCGTACAACAATCCCATACTTAAGTCAGAGTTCCTTCATATCTCTTAGTTGGAAGAAAATTTGGAATAGGGGATCTCTGTCCATTTCCCTTGTCTTTTGCAGAATAATTCTAGCTGTAGAATGGTATTGTCATTTGAACTCCCACCCTCAGGCCAGTGTTCTTTGTCCCCCAGAGGATACCGTGGCCATGCAGTGGCGCAAAAGAATTTTAAGCGACTTCTCCTTAGAGTTAGAGGATCGAACAGCTTCCAGTTATCAAGGATGCGTCTCAAGGGCATCTGTCGGGAAGTGGATTCCCATCTGAAAGACAATCGTGACAGGGAGGAAAAGAAAAAACTAATAGGCCTCCTTTAATTTTGATGGGTGGACTTCCTTAGGGGTGAGTCTTTTTGAAATTTATCCTACCCAGATCTGTTGCAACCTGAGAGCCAGGCGTCCCTGGTCAGGGTGCAGATCCCCAGGCAAGCTGAGGCCTAACAGCCTCCTGGAGATCGAATCCCCAAGCAGGTTGAAGCATGTTGGCCTCCTGAGAATTGGGTCCCTGGGCAGGTCGAGGCATGTCGACCTCCTAGGACCCCTGGACTGGCAGATCCCTGAGCCAGGTTGAGGCATGACAACCTTTTGAGGACCAGATCCTTAGGCAGGTCGACCTCCTGGGACCCCCAGACTGAAGTTGGGCGTTCCCAAGGTCTCCAGCATGACCAGTGCTGGGTAGGATCAAGGGGTTGCAGTTTTAACTTATTGCCTGTTTGTTCACTGCAGATGGGAATAGATATCATGATGTAAAGAAATACAAGCCTGTGCCCTGAGACTGGGAACCTGGTGAAGCAGCCATAAGCCTTATCCACTTACTGCTCTGAGAGAATGTATGTCACTGATTTCCTCCCCTAGTCCTCCATAAGAGCAGGTTAGGGTGTCTCCAGTGGTAAACATTTCATTGTCATAGACCCACTTTAGGTAATAACAAAAGTAATGACGAAGGAGTGGGTTGTCTGGCCCTGTTAGGGGCATTAAGAGTATTTTAATAATAAGCAGGGTAGAGCAATGTTGCCCCAAATGGGGCAGGGTCCTGGTGGTAGGAGTTAGAAATTGGCTTAAAACAAATTGATAAGAGGCAACAGACCAGATATTCCATAAAAGTGGAGTGGAGATTTGATCCAGGGGTATGTTTGTAACTTTAGGAGAAGGGTGGTAAGTGTTTGGGCCCAAACGGCCTGCAGGGCTAACTCCCAAAGTGGCAAACATTATCCCTGGGAGCCCAATTGCCTTTGAAGGGATACTAGCAGATGGACTTCTAGCAGGCCTTGTGTGCCTGTCTCCCAGCCTAGCGGGTTCACTGAGAGATGCTGATGTTGCACATGTAGGAAGCATGGAAGATGAAGGCCTGAATATCTAGAGGGATTGGATATGATACAGTATTTCCCTCCCAAGGGCCAGCTATTTTCTGGTTGTCCCTCCAGAAGATTGTAGAGGCAACATTGTGCACCTGGACAGGGTGCAGGAAAAGAACATGAAACAGGAGGGAAGGGGGCAGGGCACAATTTTTGAAAGAATGAGATAGCACATGGGCATAACATAAACTGATTAAAATCAATTGGGTCCAAGATGACAAGTCAAATTCAAGTAAACCTTAATCCTCAATCTATAAGCTAAATGAAACACTCAGAGGTGGCAGGACAGTTCCAAGGCACTGTTAAAAGATGGAGGAGTGGATGGTTCCCCAGTTGTTGGGATGATCGTCCCCCTCATTAGCATATGAAATCACCCAGCTTGCAAAACCTAGTCAGACTGAATTTCATGGCCTAAACCCCTGCCCTGTGCAATGGCCCGTGCCCTGCAGATTGTGCTTTTCTCTGTATGTGAACAAATCCACCTCTTACCTATCGCTGTGTTTCTCACTGAATTTTTGCAGTGAGACATCAGAGCCCGAGCTTCATTAGGTCCTGAAGCCAGGCATCATGGGTTTTAGCTGGGCTCTAGTCCTAGGAAAGAGGAGCTGAAGGATGGGAGGAAAAAGCAATGGGAAAAACATGCCAAGGAATCCCCTTCATAACCTGCCAGAAAATCTGCTAAGTACCTGACCTGTGCTCACAGTTTTCATTGGCCTGATCCTTGGCACAAAGAAGATTAAGGACAGAAGAAGCCCCACTGGCTTGGGTAACAGCTGGTGGGGCCCAGCAGATAATGGACCCTTTGGGACACATTGAGGAGTAGACCCTGCCAGAGTCCCTCAGTTGCACCCACTGCCACTTGCCTGTTCACAGGGGGTTTGAGGAAATAAGAAATGAAAGATTGTAAAGGAATTAAGATTTTTTTATGCATATGTCCTTCCAGCCATAGGAGGGAGGCCCTCCTACCTTTAACCAGAGGTTTTCTGGAATCTGAGACGAAGCCACATGAGCTTTCTGCTGAGTTTTTCACTGTCCCAGT
This sequence comes from Bubalus kerabau, assembly GCF_029407905.1. NCBI lineage: Eukaryota > Metazoa > Chordata > Mammalia > Artiodactyla > Bovidae > Bubalus > Bubalus kerabau. The sequence goes on from NC_073638.1 coordinate 44,637,578, forward strand.
TTCCAGCACGTTGGGCTTCTTGTTACTTCCCCTGTGCTGGGTTTTCTTCGTGTTCAGCTTCCACTGCGGGAGCTTTCACCGAGTCGGGCTCCTGCTGTGCAGCCATGTTAAATCCGAGTCACAGCACCATAGATGTCGGGGGAGTGTGTAATTTCCTCGGTTCTGTCTCTTCACAATAAAAATTTGAAGCGACGGATCAGCATTACAGCCTTCGGACGGAGCAGTGTTACAGCTCTCAAACAGACCGGTGTTAACAGCTCCATGTTACAGCTCAGTTTTATTTAGAAAACAAAGGAAAATACATCCTCAAGGCATGAAGTCATGCCGACCCAAAAGACTCGAAGAGAAGAGAGAGAAGGACCCCCGGCCCTTTGGCTCCTCTTTTTATATGTTTTTTCTCCTCCCCCGGGCCTGCCCTGTGTAAATTGGGATAGCCAGGAGTGCTGTTTGTTCTACCTGAGGTCCTCACTCTGGTCCATGGACCTTCATTTGTTCTATTTTTGCTGCATTTTCCCTTCCTTATCTTTTAGCCACTGCCATTCTGGGCTCTTTTTCCTATTTTAATTACCTCATGATTACCGTGCTGTATATTATTCACTTTGTAACTGAAAGTTTGTACCCTTTCACCAACATCTCCCCATCTCCCCACAATCACCTCCTCCATCCTGCCCCAGCCAGCCCCTGGCAACCACCATTCTACTCTCTATTTCCATGAGCTAGACTTACAATAACATGAATGCTCTAACCAAGATGGCCTTCACTGTCCACCTTAGCCTGAGTCAGCTTTAGACAGGCTTTTTTCCTGATCATAATCTCTGACCTTCCTTTTCTCAGAGTGCTTTAGAAAATTTGTAAGCATTCTTTCTCTGCCTCCTTTGAAACTATCCTGTCATAAAAATATGGGAAAGTCTACTTTTCTTTGGGGGCAGTGATTTAACAAGCACAGGTAGCTTATGATTCACCTCATCCCAGGTTTTAAAATCTCTCCAGCTCTTTGTTTCAGCAGAGGTTGAGTCAGTCTCTCATCCTTATTGCAATAGTCTTGAGTAAAGTCTCTTTTGCCTATTTAACTTTGTCTAGTATAATTCTTTGCTAGCTTTTTAATACTAATTTAATATAGAATGAAAACGGAAAAAAAGAGAAACTTCCAACCCACCAGGGAGTTTACTGTATACCTGTATATGGTTTTACCATTTCATTGTCTTCATTAACATAACTTTATTATTCCCAGGGGATTCCCTGGTGGCTCAGTGATAGAGAATCCACCTGCCAATGCAGGAGACACAGATTCTATCCCTGGGCTTAGAAGATCCCATGGAGAAGGAAATGGAAACCTACTCCAGTATTCTTTCTGGAAAATCCCATGGATGAAGGAGCCTGGCAGGCTACAATCCGTGGGGCAACAAAAGAGTCAGACATGACTGAGCGACTGAGTGCACACACACGCTCACACTGAGGACAATAGCCCAGAGACAGCCACTCAGTAGCTTTGAGTGAACTGCTCCAAAGAGGTGAGGGAGAAGCCAGTATATGTATACATTTTTGGCTAAGAAAGTAGTCAAGCATACATCTTGGTAAAACGTGTTAATCACATCATCTTGGTAAAAGATACTAATCGCGAAGAATGGATACATCAAGTAAATGATTTTAGTGCTTTGTGTATGGAAAATGCGAGAATCTGGGGTCACTGAGATTCATCCTGACATACACATCTAAACTGTTACTATCTGGTTGGGGGGGCTTGCTTAATCCAGAGCACAGAACATCTCATCCTGTTCTTTCCATCCAAAATTCCCCTAGGGTGGCACTGTTGCTTGCAACAACCTTTTGTATAACTGGATAAGATGTTCTTTTTGAGCTTGCATCTCATAGGTGCTGACCAGAAAAGTTCAAACTGGCTGATTCAGATTGCAATTCTGCCCAAAGTCAGAGTGTGATTAGGGTAGGTAGTAAATCCAGATTTGTTATAATTGGCTTAAGCTCAACTGACACCATTTTAGGCCTGTGATTTTTCTCTTTAATAGTCTGCAAGTCCTACCTGAATAATCTCCCTCAGCCCTCTAAGCTTTCATTAGCAGTATCCTTAAGACACCTTTTGATTCTTCCCTTTACTCTCATCCTAGTGCCGATGTCATCCTCTAGTGTTTCATTATCAGTGCACTGATGGTGTGATATTTCAACTAAGAATGGAAGGATGAGTGCTATCGTATTTGTATTGAGCCAATTTTGTGCATGTGAAGCTTATGCAAAGACACTGGTGGGAGGGAGAATGACCAGTTTGAGAGAGGGAAAGAAGCCATTAATATTTATTCAACAACAGTTGTTGAATGACTTGTATGTACCAGATACACTCTTAGGTGTTCAGAACATAAAGATAACAAGATAGCACAATGAGAGAGACAGCTATTGTAGAGGAACAGAGTTTGCCACCCCAAAATATGCCTCTTTGGCACTTTTTAAATTTTAAGCTGGTTATTTTCTAAGAAACAGCAGACAGGAAAAACTCGGAAAACCTTGTAGGAGTTACCTTTTATAAGAAACATTTGTACAGGAAATTTCTATTTGTAAGATGTCTTCCTGATTGGATATAGAAGAAGATGATGAGCAAGTCTCTTGAAACTCTTATAATGAACCAAGCAAGGATTTGAAACTGCAAAACCCTATCCTTCTTTACTGTGTTTTTCCTGATAACCTCCCATAACTGCCTCTCCCCCAACCTCTCAACATCCTCTTTTGTCTTCATCTGAGGATAGTATTTAGGGCTTCCCAGGTGGTGCTACTGGTAAAGAACCCAGGAGTTGGTGATGGACAGGGAAGCCTGGCATGCTGTAGTTCATGGGGTTGAAAAGAGTTGGATATGACTGACCAATGCAGGAGTTGTAAGAAATGCAGGTTCAATCACTGGGTCAAAAAGATCCCCTGAAGGAAGGCATGGTAACCCAGTCTGGTATTCTTGTCTGGAAAATCCCAAGGAGAGAGGAGCCTGGCAGGCTACAGTCCATAGGATCACAAAGTGTTGGACATGACTGAAGTGATTTAGCAAGCAAGCTAGCACAGTATTTAAGAGGAGGACTTTGATTATTTTGATGGGTTAATCAGTTCTCCTGGGTCTTTCCCATGTATATATGTTATTAATTTTTTTCTGATTTTCTCATGTCAATTTAATTCTTAGACCAGCCAGAAGCATTTAGAAGAGTAGAGAAAAATGCCTTCCTCCTGACTCTATTGAATAACTACAATAAATATATAATTATGGTTGTATTAGGAGTTTCCCTGGTGGCTTAGACGGTAAAGAATCTCCCTGCAATGCAGGAGACCTGGGTTTAATCCCTGGGTCGGGAAGACTCCCTAGAGAAAGGAATGCCTACCCACTCCTGGAGAATACCATTGATAGAGGAGCCTGTTGGGCTACAGTCCATGGGGATGCAGAGTCGGACACAACTGACTAAACACACATGCAAGTACACATGGCTGTATTAACTGTTACAAAGGAAAAGCTCAAGCAGCCTAGATGTTATAACAGGAAGACCTTAGGTAACCTGGAGGAAGTGGCTGGGGGAGGAATGACACTAGAGGAGGACAGGGAGCGCCTCCAGAGAAAGTGACATTTAAAGGCTGATGGGAGTTAGCCAGGCCCACCTGCAGAGTGTGGACCCATCCAAAATGTGAAGGGACTTGATGTCATTCCAGGAAAGGGAGAAGACTGGAGACAGAGAGGAGGAGTGAGATGAAGAGGTAGGCAGAAGGCAGAACATGCCAAGTCTGATGACTACAGTAAGAACTCTGAACTTCACCTACTGTGGATAGGTGACCAGGAATGTGTAAAGCAAAGCAGTGACATGGACATACTTGTACTTCAAAGTGCCTTTCTGGCTGCTGAGTAGATAATTCATGGGAAGATTTCAGGACTGGAAATAGGCAAGGAAGAGGCAATTGCTCTAGCCCAGGTGAGAGTGACGTGGCTTGGGCTAGGACAATGGCAGTGGGAATGGAGCAGTATGAATGATTCTACCCATATTTCAGAAATCAAATTGCAGGACTTGGTAATAGATTGTATGTAGGGGAGGGGTAGAACAGAAAGAGGTATCAAGGATGAACTCATATTTCTGGAGAAAAGTGGGTGGGGCTTCCATTTTTTGACACTGGAAGAGGACTTTTTGGGGGAAAATCCAGTTTTGGAGGAGTGAAGTTTGAGATGTCTGTGTGAAATCAAAGTCAAGTAGATAGCTTATAGGGATATATAGGTCAGGCTCAGAATGGAGATCTGAATTAGGGAAACAGAGCTACAGAGCACTAGAAAGGTCTTCTTAAAATGGAGAAACCTTAGAATGAAGTTCCATGGGAAGAATCCAAAAGAGAAGAAGGGATACTGAACCACTGTGGCTCAGGCTTTGGGGTGATGTATTTCTATTTGAGGAAAAGATAGACACAAATCAACAAAGTGATAACATGGGTAACAGAGAAAGAACTAGAAAGCTCTGAAGTTATAGGAATTCCAGGGACCAAGGAACTCATATTAGGAGGTTAGGGGACAGGGTACCTGGGACAGAGAAGGTGGATCCCTAAGCACTAAATGAAGGAAAGTTCCAGAAGAAGTTGGGTTAATTATGCCAAAAAATGGACTAACTTCTCACTGCCATCTAGTAGCTGAATCATGTAATTGCTATAATCTCACCCCAGCAGGCCCAGGGAGCTAAGCTTATCCATAGTTCATCCAATCATTCCTGATGAACTCACAGGAAATACTAGAATCAATCACATCACAATGGATTTAGAAAGAGGGTAAATGTAGTGGCAAGTTTCATGTCCTTAATAGGTGTAGATGTATCTATCTTTTTGTTAGGCTTGGAAGCAGAAGTGCTGAGTTGAATTCTTCCTCTTCCCCTCTTTCCCCATCTCCTTTCCCAATATTTCTCTCTTCTTTTGCCAACACAACCACCAGCATTACATCATCATCATAATCATCAGCACCTGACACTTTACACACTCATGGATTCCACCTGTTATCTCATTTGAGTATCTGTTCATAAATTAAAAGTCACTTATTGGATAGCCACCATGTGCTAGCTGCTGTGCTAGACGTTAAGCACTAAGATCAGGTACAAGCACTCATTTCTAGGGACTTATAATTGGATACTGAAACAGATAAGTTAACTTCTACCACCTTGTGTGGCGAGTGTTACAATTGTGGTTAAGACTTATAACTGGGAGACTTTGCTGGGTAAGTCCTTTAGGACTAGGAATCAGGCAAGGTGTCCCAAAGGAGGTGATTGCTGAAAGGTTGTTGCTGAACCCTGAAAGACGCCGGGATTTTTGTCCTCCGGAGGAGAAGAATTCAATCCCGGGCCAGAGACGAGGCTTGATCGCTCAGAGCTTTTGTGTAATAGAGTTTCAGTTCAGTCAGTTCAGTCCCTCAGTCGTGTCCAACTCTGTGTGACCCCATGAACTGCAGGACGCCAGGCCTCCCTGTCCATCACCAATTCCTGGAGTCCACCCAAACCCATGTCCATTGAGTCAGTGATGCCATCCAACCATCTCATCCTCTGTCGTCCCCTTCTCCTTCTGCCCTCAGTCTTTCCCAGCATCAGGGTCTTTTCAAATGAGTCAGCTCTTTGCAACAGGTGGCCAAAGTATTGGAGTTTCAGCTTCAAGATCAGTCCTTCCAAGGAACACCCAGGATTGATTTCCTTTAGGATGGACTGGTTGGATCTCCTTGCAGTCCAAGGAACTCAAGAGTCTTTTCCAACAGCATAGTTCAAAAGCATCAGTTCTTCAGTGCTCAGCTTTCTTTATAGTCCAAATCTCACATCCATACATGGCCACTGGAAAAACCATAGCCTTGACTAGACGGATCTTTGTTGGCAAAGTAATGTCTCTGCTTTTTAATATGCTGTCTAGGTTGGTCATAACTTTCCTTCCAAGGAGTAAGCATCTTTTAATTTCATTAAAATTAAAAGGTATATAATTAATATAACATAGAGTTTCATTAAAGTATAAAAGAGATAGAGAAAGCTTCTGACATAGACATCAAAAGGGGGCAGAAAGAGTGCCCCCCCCCCCCAGTGTTAGCAAGGGAGTTATATACCTTTTAATTAGTTATTACAATGAATCAAAAGAATGTCTGGAGGTTGTAAAGATCTTACTAGACCCACTCCCATAATTTACATTTTAAGATAACAAGATTAGCCAGAAGGTTTTCAGGAAGGAGAAACTCTTCTCAAGCAGGATATATTGTTGTTGTATAATCCCTAGCACAGAGTTTAAACTGAGTTGTGTAATTGACTAAGGCTAAGGAATGTAGACCAAAAAAGTTTGTCCTTTCCTCCTCCTTGAGAATTTGAGACCCCTCTCTCCTTGGGGACCCCCAGATTTCTTATCAACCTGCCTAGGAATTGACTCTCTCATTGTTATCATAATTTCTAAGACTATTGTTAGCTATATGGTAAAAACAGAAAAGAGAACTCTATATTTGGAGAAATACCAGTGTCTGAAAAGCATGATTTATATATAAGGTCTCAAGCAGAATTGTGACAGCTGTGTAGAATACCTGAGGAGTGGCAGGAAATAAAGCCAGACTGTGAATTATTTTATGAATTAATTGAAGGAGTTTGAACTCAAATTTTGAAGGTTTATGGGGTAGTCACTGAAGGATGTTACCTAAAGGAAAAATAGAATGAAACTTACTTTTAAAAAATATCTAGCATTTATTGGACCCTTGTATATGCCTAGTTAAGTTCCTTATATGGATGAGTTCATTTTATTCTTCACAATAATACCATTTAATAGAGGAGTTGGGAGATACTAAATAATTTGTCCAAGTATTCAAAATTATTTGGTGGCTGGATGGGATTAGAACACAGGTTTTTGGACTTCAGAGTTCATGCTTTTGGCCCCTGTGCTTGCTTTACTGTATCTTGCATGATAGAAACACAGGACCCGGAAATATGCTCAAATCAGGTTTATGGGCCCCAAGCATTTCTCTTGTGGCCATGCACTGAGCTGTTGTTGCCACTGTACATCCCAAGCTGGAGGACTCTCCTGGAGGCAGCCACATCTGATAAAACTACCAACTTGAAATAGATCCTGAGCAGAGATTGTGGGCAGATCAACACCGACTATCCTTGCAGCACAGAAGCACCACCCCAGATCATCATGTATCCTCACGTAGCTCTTCTGGGATCAAAATGATCCCATCAACGTGAATCATTTGAGTGTAAGACAGTTTCTTTGGGGAACTAAAAAAGGCATTTCTTCTTAGAAAGTTCTTGTTCCCCCTTTCTTTGAGTTCTTAACTAGGTGTTAAGAGAATAAAAATGGAAAAAATAAAAATTCTTTCAATCTTTGTTATTACTGTTTCCAAGTATTATGTGCCTTTTCCCCTAACGTTGTGCTTAGTCACTCAGTCGTGTCCAACTCTTTCAACCCCCATAGACTGTAACCTGCCAGGTTCCTCTTGTCCATGGGATTCTCCAGGCAAGAATACTGGAGTGGGTTGCCATTTCTTTCTCCAGGAGATCTTCCTGACCCAGGAATTGAACCCATGTCTCCTAACATGGTGGCTTTTGTTAATAAACTTTTTGAACTTAACGATATTTGGCAATTTGCAGATTATGAAGTCATGTTTCAAAATAAAATGATAGCAAATTTGGTTTTTGGTGTTAGGGCAATTTCTCTGCTTTTCTCATTATCATCCAGAAATAGGGTCATCCTATGTGCCATTTTAAGCATCCAGTCCCATCACTTCATGGTAGATGGGGAAACAATGGAAACATTGAGTGACTTTATTTTCTTGGGCTTGAAATTACCGTGGATGGTGACTGCAGCTATGAAATTAAAAGACACTTGCTCCCTAGAAGAAAAGCCGTGACAAATCTAGATAGCGTATTAACAAGCAGAGACATTACTTTGCCTACAAAGTTCTGTCTAGTCAAATCTATGGTTTTTCCAGTAGTCATGTATGGATATGAGAGTTGGACCATAAAGAAGGCTCAGCACTGAAGAACTGATGCTTTCAAATTGTGGAGTTGGAGAAGACTCTTGAGAGTCCCTTGGATAGCAGGGAGATCAAACCAGTCAATCCTAAAGGAAATAGACCCTGAATATTCACTGGAAGGACTGATGCTGAAGCTGAAGCTCCCATACTTTGATCACCTAATTCAAAGAGCTGACTCATTAGTAAAGACCCTGACGCTGGGAAAGATAGAGGGCAGGAGGAGAAGGGAATGACAGAGGATGAGATGGTTGGATGGCATCACCAACTCAATAGACATGAGTTTGAGCAAGCTCCAAGAGATGGTGAAGGACTGGGAAGCCTGATGAGCTGCAGTCCATGGGGTTGCAAAGAGTTGGACATGACTGAGCGACTGAACAACAACAATGGCATGAGGATGGACCTCCTTATAGGTTCAGTTCAGTTCATTTCAGTCGCTCAGTCATGTCCGACTCTTTACGACCCCATGAATCGCAGCACGCCAGGCCTCCCTGTCCATCACCAGCTCTTGGAGTTTACTTAAACTCATGTCCATCGAGTCGGTGATGCCATCCAGCCATCTCATCCTCTATCGTTCCCTTCTCCTCCTGCCCCCAATCCCTCCCAGCATCAGAGTCTTTTCCAATGAGTCAACTCTTCACGTGAGGTGGCCAAAATATTGGAGTTTCAGCTTCAGCAGCAGTCCTTCCAAAGAACAGCCAGGATTGATCCACCCAGAATGGACTGGTTGGATCTCCTTGAAGTTGGTTAGGATGGCCTAAAGCGGTAAATATCAAGAATAGGGCACAGATACTTTCAATTAATAACTACAACTTTTTTTGTTGGCTAATTGTTTTGCTTTATGTTTCCAATATAAAGATATTCAATGACCATTTTTTAACTGTGATTTTGTTTAGAGGTTCTTAAAGTTGCTTTGGGGACTTTAAAAAGACCCTGAGACCTTTTTAGGAGCCCTGTGAGATCAAAAATTATTTTCATAGTAGCGTTAAAATATTATTTATCTCTTTCTCTTTAATTGTAGAGTTTTCCAGAAGCTACATGCTGCAGTCTATTGTACATTATATCTCATACCAATTGAGTGCAGAAGTCAACTGCAGAATTGTATGAGAATTCAGCTGTATTCTATTAAGCCAGCCATTAAAGAAATTTGCAAAAATCTATATATTTTTTGAAAATATAATTATTTTCTATCAAATATGTTATTTCTGTTAACATGTTGTAGTGGGTTATTATTGTCATTTTAAAACAAATTAATATTTTAAAATAGTTTTAATTTTCAGTACAGTAAATATCAATTACTATAATCTGTATGTATAAGGAAAAGCTCTTTGAGGTTCTCTATGAATTGTCAGAGTGCAAAGCGGTCCTGAGACTGGAAAAGTTTGAGAATAATGGTTTAGCGAATTCACTATAGACTGTTTTCCAATGACTTTAAGAGGAGGATGTATATGCTGACTATGGGGCACCACTCCCCTCTTGCTAAAAGAAAATGAGAGGAAGCAGAAATATGTGCGTTTACAGGTCCCTGGTCTCTCCATGTCAAACATGCCTCTCTGTACAGTTGGTCTGTTTCCTTGGTAACTCAACTATAGCCGCCACCTGTGGCCCATTAACAACTTCCCTTGGCCCACTGGATTTCACAGGGCAATGACTATCTGGGAATAATTAAGGAACTTGGTAAAGAAGTTTCTTCAAGCAGGAAATTGGTTCCTCTGGAACTTGTTAGCATTAACTCTACAGTCAAAATCATGAAACCATTTACTGAAATTAGTAAGAGTGTTCAGGTCCTCTGGGGAGCACTTACCAAGGGTGAACAGTGTCAGGAGTCAGGGACTAAGAGTTTATTCTGAAAGGTTTAGGTGTCAGTTTTAAATAGTGATGAGGGAGCAATTAGGTTAAAATGACTCCTGAGTTTCTAATGAAAGCACACTTTGAAGCCCCTCCCTGGGGTTAATTGGTCTAGAGCAGGGGTATGAACTGTAATTAAAGTCTACTTTAAATGCAGTGTTCCCAATCACTGACCCCCTTTGGCCATCACAGACTTTATTAAGAGTAACACAGGCTGTCAAACTTGGAAAAGTTGGTTCAACTTCAGACAATCTTAGTTATTTGTGAATTTCTGACAACTTGATCAGTCTCACCTCTGAGTAAAAAGCAATAGGGTTTTTCCCTGGCCAACACTCTGAGGCTTTTAAGACTTGCCTATTATAAGCACATGAATTTAAGTAAAACCAAAACACATCTATAAGCAGAACACAGCTTTATTTTCCTTGGGAAAAAATGCTGAGAACTCAACAGAAGTGAAAGGAATGAGCAAAAGGTCTCCAGCTCAATGACACATCGTGTCACTCCGAGGAGGATTGATTCCCTGCTCAGGGCCTGTGGATCCAGTTCTGCACCAGCTAAGCCCAGCCCCTTTCAGAGAGTGGCAGCTCTGAGACAGAATGGTGGTGCTGTCCTCTTAGCTCATCCTGTCATTCACATGCTTGATAGATGACTTGAAATGCTAAGCACTTTCAGTAGCACCTAAGGGATTATCAAATTATATTCAAAAGAGCAGCAGACAGGGAGAATATTTCAGCAGGAAAATTTTGCAACATTGAAGAAGAAAAATAAGATATTAAAATAAATAATACTTTGAGTGCCTGCTATGGGCTGGGCACTGTGTGAGTGCTTTGTACTTGTTCAGTTAATATTCTTTAGAGTCTTATAGCTTGGGTTCAGGTATGACCTTCATTTTACCGAAGGACACCTAGTTGTGGGGCGCTTACCCACATCGTCCAAAACTAAGCAGCAGGAGTGGTAATAGAGCATCTTTCCCTTTAACTCCAAGTCCCAAGTTTTTGACCATAACCTACACTCCTCATGTCTCATTTACTTCTTCATTCAACTAGTGTTTACTGAGGAATCTCTCCATGCCAGATCCTGAAATAGGGAGACCAAACAAACACTGTTCCTGCCCACATGGAGCTTATTATGGTAAAGGGAAAAGACAGAAATCAAACAATATACAAATCAGCATATTATTACAAATCAAGATATATGTTTAAAGGAATATATAATGCAAATGAATTTTATATATATATATATATATACATACATGTATACATGAACTTGACCTAGACTGGAGAAGTCAAGAAAGACAGCTCCAAGAAAGTGAAATTTACATTAAAATCTAAAGTTTGGGTAGGAATTACCCAGGGAGTTTATGGAGAGTAGGCCGTAGAGAGTGTGTGATGGACAGAAGCAACAGAGATTCTATGGCAGCAAGAAGCAAATCCCAGGCTAAGAATCCAGAATTCAGTGTGTGGTATATGACTGGAGAGGTAACAGGGATTAGGGAGGTAGGATCTTAATGCCATGTTAAGGAAGCTATTAAAAGGCTCTATTGCTATATTTTATCTTGAGGTTTCATTAAAAAATTTTTTTTGTCTGTTTTTCTTGTGTGAGAAACATTTCACATACAGAGTATAAAGAAGCATGTAAAGAATATTCATGTTACCACATCCAATCTGAAGCCCTGTAATTGTATCACACTTCTAAATAACATGAATTCAATAACAATTGAAATCTCTTGTATACCCCTTTGAAAATTTTAAGCCCAGGGCATACATGAACAGATTTGTGTTTTGAAAAGATCTTTGTGAAGTTGGGGCATAGAGAATGAATTAGAAGGAAATGAGTGTGGATGCAGAGATTCTAACTCGTTGACTACTGATGCTGTGTACATGAGGAGTGTGGTGGCCTGCACTGGGTGGCAGCTGAAGCCACAGGAAGAGTAGACAGGTGGCGAGGTATTAGGATGCAAATGGCATGTCCCAGAGTGATGGCTTGGTAAAGGGGAGTGAGGGGAGCTGAAGATACCGTCTGAAATACTCTTTCATGAAATGAAGTAATATTTCTAGGGTGGGAAATGATCTGTCCTTGATGATTATCCCCAGAATTAAGAAAAAGTGCTATTAAATCAGAATGGAAACAGAATAAGGTGATTGTTGAAGGCTGTACAGTTAGATTATGCATATTAAAAAAAATTTCTAGGTAATGCTAAAATGTATTTGAAAATTGTAGCAATTTACATTCCAATGTAAATGGATGAGTTAAGTTTAAAAATTTTTATTTTATATGAAGTATAGTTGATTAACAATGTTGTATTAGTTTCAAGTGTACAAAAAATGATTCAGTTTATATACATATATACATACACGCACATATATCTGGGCTTCCCAGGTGGTGATAGTGGTAAATAAACCTGCCAGCCAATGCAGGAAACATAAGAGACATGGGTTTGATCCCTGGGTCAGGAAGATCCCCTGAAGGAGGTCATGGCAACCCACTCCAGTATTCTTGCCTGGAGAATCCCATGGACAGAGGAGCCTGTCAGGCTACAGTCCATAAGGACGCACAGAGCTGGACACGACTGAAGTGACTTGGCATGCAGACATACATGTATCTATTCTTTTTCAAGTTCTTTTCCCATTTAGGTTATTATAGAATATCAAGCATAGTTCCCTGTGCTATACAGCAGGTCCTTGCTGGTTATCTATAAAGCAGTGTGTACATGTCAATCATGAATTAAATTTTCGAATGAGTTAAATTCTTAAAAACTTTAGCTCATATTTTAGATTGTTGTGTAAAAGTAGTCAGTATCTCCATGTACCATATCCTTTTCCTTCAGTGAGGTCTCTACTACATTCATCACTCTTATCATTCAGTAGGACTTTTGAACTTGAAGACTCTGTTCCTTCAGCTGTGTGAAATTTTCTTAAAGGTTATCTTGGACTATTGCCCCTGTTCCACTTTCTTTTTTTGCTCCTTTTGGAATTCCTCTTAAATAGGACTTGAGTTTCTGGATGTCTCTTTCATATGTCAACTTTTCCCAAATGTTTTCCAAACTTTTTTCTCTGTATTGTTTTACTTTTTCCTGGCCAAGTGGCATGTGGGACCCTGGCAACCCACTCCAGTATTCTTGCCTAGAGAGTCCCATGAACAGATGGAGCCTGGCAGGCTACAGTCCATAGGATCACAAAGAGGTGGAAATGACTGAAGTGACTTGGCATGCATGCATGAGAGACCTTAGTTGCCCTACCAAGGATGGAACCACGTACCTGCAGCAGAAGTGCCAAATCCTAACCACGGAGAGAATGACTCAATTTTCTTTTGAAGTCCCTCCAACCCCTTCTTTAACCATTTTCTTTCTCTTAGTCAGTTCATTCTATTTCTTATCTATGAATTCAACTATTTTTTTTCAGTGATCATAATCCAAAGTATTTCATGTTTAATGGAAGCATCATTTTGTAAAATGTATGATTTACTAATTGAAGTAATTTTAACATAATTTTGTGATATTTTTATTAGGCATTCTCTTTTCTATTTGTGAAATTGTGTTTCTCTTTTTCAGAGTATAGGTTTTCCTTAATGCTTGGTGGTTTTTGATTGTCACCTCACTTTTGGGTTGAAAATCTCTGTTTATGTATCTATGATATAGTTTCTGATGAGCTTCTTTTTACTGTTTGAAGGAGTAGAACATGTTTCCACATGGACTATGTCAATGTTTTATAAATTTTTGGATTGTTGGTGCAATACATCCATCTTGGTTTTTCTAAGCTACCTGGAGAACTGTCATAAATGTCTATCCCCAGTGTTAACACTCTCTGCTCTAGCTTTGAGATTGTAGCCTACTGCTCAGCATAAGCAGAGGAAAAGGGACTGGTCAACTTTGAGATTTCCCCGTTAATAATTCTGATAATCGTTAATCATTCACTGATTCCAAATTACTTAGAGTTCCACTGAATCACTTTTTAACTCTTCTGCTTATGGTTTTATCTTGGGGTGTTCCCCATTTTTCCCTTCATCATATATAATTACAGAATCCTATCCACATATTATTATTAATATTATTATTAATTATTATTATTAATATGGTGCCAATTATTAAAATGATCTTCACAACCAAGATAATCATGATGGTAAAATCACTCACCTAGAGCCAAATATCCTGGAATGTGAGTAAAGTGGGCCTTAGAAAGCATCACTACAAACAAAGCTAGTGGAGGTGATGGCATTCCAGTTGAGCTATTTCAAATTCTGAAAGATGATGCTGTGAAAGTGCTGCACTCAATATGCCAGCAAATTTGGAAAACTCAGCAGTGGCCACAGGACTGGAAAAGCTCAGTTTTCATTCCAATCCCAAAGAAAGGCAATGCCAAAGAATGCTCAAACTACCACACAATTGCACTCATCTCACATGCTAGTAAAGTAATGCTCAAAATTCTCCAAGCCAGGCTTCAGCAATATGTGAACCATGAACTTCCTGATGTTCAAGCTGGTTTTAGAAAAGGCAGAGGAACCAGAGATCAAATTGCCAACATCCGCTGGATCATGGAAAAAGCAAGAGAGTTCCAGAAAAACATCTATTTCTGCTTTATTGACTATGCCAAAGCCTTTGACTGTGTGGATCACAATAAACCGTGGAAAATTCTTCAAGAGATGGGAATACTGGACCACCTGACCTTCCTCTTGAGAAACCTACATGCAAGTCAGGAAGCAACAGTTAGAACTGGACATGGAACAACAGACTGGTTCCAAATAGGAAAAGGAGTACGTCAAGGCTGTATATTGTCACCCTGCTTATTTAACTTATATACAGAGTACATCATGAGAAATGCTGGACTGGAAGAAACACAAGCTGGAATCAAGATTGCCAGGAGAAATATCAGTAACCTCAGATATGCAGATGACACCACCCTTATGGCAGAAAGTGAAGAGAAACTAAAAAGCCTCTTGATGAAAGTGAAAGAGGAGAGTGAAAAAGTTGGCTTAAAGCTCAACATTCAGAAAATGAAGATCATGGCATCTGGTCCCATCACTTCACGGGAAATAGATGGGGAAACAGTGTCAGACTTTATTTTGGGGGGCTCCAAAATCACTGCAGATGGTGATTGCAGGCATGAAATTAAAAGACACTAACTCCTTGGAAGGAAAGTTATGACCAAACTAGATAGCATATTGAAAAGCAGAGACATTACTTTGCCAACAAAGGTTCGTCTAGTCAAGGCTATGGTTTTTCCTGTGGTCATGTATGGATGTGAGAGTTGGACTGTGAAGCAGGCTGAGCACTGAAGAATTGATGCTTTTGAACTGTGGTGTTGGAGAAGACTCTTGAGAGTCCCTTGGATTGCAAGGAGATCCAACCAGTCCATTCTGAAGGAGATCAGCCCTGGGTGTTCTTTGGAAGGAATGATGTTAAAGCTGAAACTCCAGTACTTTGGCCACCTCATGCGAAGAGTTGAGTCATTGGGAAAGACTCTGATGCCGGGAGGGATTGGGGGCAGGAGGAAAAGGGGATGACAGAGGATGAGATGGCTGGATGGCATCACTGACTCGATGGACGTGAGTTTGAGTGAACTCCGGGAGATGGTGATGGACAGGGAGGCCTGGCATGCTGCGATTCATGGGGTCGCAAAGAGTCGGACACGACTGAGCGACTGAACTGAACTGAACTGATTAAAATGATAATTTTAATCATTTGTCTACTCCTTTTTGCATTTCCTTCCTCATTGTCTCACCTGGCTCTTCGGTTTGGAATACTGCCTTTACTGGGACTTCAGGAAGACAGGTCCCAACCAGTACACCATAAATGGGTTACAGGTATGCTGGGAAGTCGAGTTTGATGCCTAGTGCCTCCTGGCAGAAGTAAAATATTTTACATCATTATGTTATTAACATGTTAATTTAAAAAATATTTTATGGTGTGAAAAAGATTGAAAACTACTACTCTAGAACAATGTGGAAAATAACCCCCTTCTTAAAAAAATTATAAAATAGTACATATGGTATCATACTGAACCTAGTGATTTATTTTTATCTCTGCTTATGTATCTTTTCTGCATTCTAATTGTGTTTGTGCTTTCTCCTCTGTCTTTCTACATCTCTTTTCTTTTCTTTTTTCTAAAATTATCTCTTGGGCAGAGTTTCCCAGGAGGTGCCAATTATTGGTCATTTCAAAGAAGTAGATTTTCCCCCCTTTAACTATACTAATTTTCTATAATTCATATCTTTATATGGTTTAGTGTACTTACTGTTTTTACTATATTATTGTCAGTATTTTCTAGGCCTTTTCATTGAATATTTTATTTTGTATCATTCTCATTTTAAAATTATTAGTGTTAAGGCTACAAATTTTTTTCAGCTTGCCACATGGAATAAATAGTTACATGCAATGCTTTCATTTGATGACAATGACTTATTTCTAGTTATTCCATAAATTAGAGGCTATTTTTAAAACTCAGGTCATTTATGAGTTATGTTTATTTCCATGTGCTTAAAACTTTTGTTTTTCTTTCTGTTATCAATTTTTGGTTTTATTTTGGTGAAATGCTATAATCTATGATTTTTGTTTTTTTGAGCTTTATTGATATCTTTGTATATATGATATATGATCAACTAAAGCCTAATATGTGATCAGCTTATGTACGTGTGTTATAGGCATTTGAAGAGCATGTGTTTTCCCACTGGGATCTTAAGCACAGACACTCATACACATGCATTCACACATACATCTGATGTTTCCTGCTTCATCATAATGTCACAGTGTCCAAATGACTGCTTGATCATTTGCTTGCTGCCCCTTGCTGGCGCAGCAGGAGCTCAGATGCTTTTGTCTTGCTGTTGACCTTGACAGCCTCTCTGATCATCTTGTTAACTCCAGTGCCTCATCAGGGATCGCTTCTGTTGCAGACAGGCCTTGATTGCTGTTGGAACCTGAATGGTCTGGGGAGTTCAAAACAAAAATGGAGTCGGGTGGAGAGATTCTAGAAATGTTGGCTTGAATTGCTAAAGCTTGGTATTGATACTATTTGATAGGTCATGAGATATTAGGAGGAAAGAACAACTAAAAATAATACATCATTTATGACCATTATGGAAACCAGTCAGTTTACAGAAAAACTGATTCTAATAGTTTTTTTTTTTTTTAGTTGATTTTCTTGGGCTTCACAGGCATCATTGGCAAATAATGATAATTTAAAGCTTTTTTTTCAGTACTCAGTCTCATAAGTTTGATGATGGCTAACATTTCAGAGACTTTTCTAAGTCTCAAGGAATAAGAGAAGTCCAGCTGAGATCTAGGTTACAGCAGCAAGCACCCCTACCCATACCCCGACTCTGGCTGCTTCTAGTGCTCTGGCATCATGGAGAATTTGAACCAGTTTTGTGTTCTCAAGATATAGCCAGAGCTCAATAACTTACTTCCTAGGAGTTCATTTAAAGATGACATGATTGGGGAGATAGGTTACCTCGAACAAAGATTATTCTTTTTTTAATTTTTTTTTAAATTTTATTTTATTTTTAAACTTTACAATATTGTATTGGTTCTGCCATATATCGAAATGAATCCGCCACAGGCATACACGTGTTCCCCATCCTGAACCCTCCTCCCTCCTCTCTCCCCATACCATCCCTCTGGGTCGTCCCAGTGCACCAGCCCCAAGCATCCAGTATCGTGCATCGAACCTGGACTAGTGACTCATTTCATATATGATATTATACATATTTCAATGCCATTCTCCCAAATCATCTCACCCTCTCCCTCTCCCACAGAGTCCAAAAGACTGTTCTATACATCAGTGTCTCTTTTGCTGTCTCGTATACAGGGTTGTTGTTACCATCTTTCTAAATTCCATATATATGTATTAGTATACTGTATTGGTGTTTTTCTTTCTGGCTTACTTCACTCTGTATAATAGGCTCCAGTTTCATCCAACTCATTAGAACTGATTCAAATGTATTCTTTTTAATGGCTGAGTAATACTCCATTGTGTATATGTACCATAGCTTTCTTATCCATTCATCTGCTGATGGACATCTAGGTTGCTTCCATGTCCTGGCTATTATAAACCGTGCTGCAATTAACATTGGGGTACACGTGTCTCTTTCCCTTCTGGTTTCCTCAGTGTGTATGCCCAGCAGTGGGATTGCTGGATCATAAGGCAGTTCTGTTTCCAGTTTTTTAAGGAATCTCCACACTGTTCTCCATAGTGGCTGTACTAGTTTGCATTCCCACCAACAGTATAAGAGGGTTCCCTTTTCTCCACACCCTCTCCAGCATTTATTGCTTGTAGACTTTTGGATCGCAGCCATTCTGACTGGCGTGAAATGGTACCTCATAGTGGTTTTGATTGGCATTTCTCTGATAATGAGTGATGTTGAGCATCTTTTCATGTGTTTGTTAGCCATCTGTATGTCTTCTTTGGAGAAATGTCGATTTAGTTCTTTGGCTCATTTTTTGATTGGGTCATTTATTTTTCTGGAATTGAGCTGTAGGAGTTGCTTGTATATTTTTGAGATTAGTTGTTTGTCTGTTGCTTCATTTGCTATTATTTTCTCCCATTCTGAAGGCTGTCTTTTCACCTTGCTTATAGTTTCCTTTAACAATGATTATTCTGATCAGGGAGAATTTCTTATCAAACCAACTCAGAGAAGATTGCAGCCCCTCCACGTTGGAGGAGGTCATCAAAAGGAATATGACCACAAGTTGACCCTGGACTAGAGACTTGGACCTTGGCAATTGGAAGTTCCTCATCCCCTCCCCTGGTGGCTAAGACAGTAAAGAATCTGCCTGCAATTTGAGAGACCTGGGTTTAGTGTTAGTAGCAGCAGCAGCAGTGATTATAGGTGGAGAAGACAATGGCACCCCACTCCAGTATTTTTGCCTGGAAAATTCCATGGACAGAGGAGCCTGGTGGGCTGCCGTCTATAGGGTCGCACAGAGTCGGACATGACTGAGCGACTTCACTTTCACTTTTCACTTTCATGCATTGGAGAAGGAAATGGCAACCCACTCCAGTGTTCTTGCCTGGAGAATCCCAGGGACGGGGAAGCCTGGTGGGCTGCCGTCTATGGGGTCGCACAGAGTCAGACACCACTGAAGCGACTTGGCAGTAGCAGCAGCACGAAGCAACAGTTAGAACTGGACATGGAATAACAGGCTGGTTCCAAATCAAGAAAGGAGTATGTCAAGGCTGTATATTGGCATCCTGCATAAAATAAGTCACTTATATGCAGAGTACATCATGAAAAATGCTGGGCTGGATGAAGCACAAGCTGGAATCAAGATTGCCATGGGAAATATCAATAACCTCAGATATGCAGATGACACCACCCTTATGGCAGAAAGCGAAGAACTAAAGAAAGCGAAGAACTAAAGAGCCTCTTGATGAAGGTGAAAGAAGAGTGGAAAAGTTGGCTTAAAATTCAACATTCAAAAAACTAAGATCATGGCAAATAGTTGGGGAAACAATGGAAACAGTGACAGACTTTATTTTTTGTGGGCTCCAAAATCACTGCAGATGGTGACTGCAGCCATGAAATTAAAAGACACTTGCTTCTTGGAAGAAAAGCTATGACCAATCTAGACAGCATATTAAAAAGTAGAGACATTACTTTGCCAACAAAGGTCCATCTAGTCCAAGCTGTGGCTTTTTCAGTAGTCAGGATGTGAGAGTTGGACGATAAAGAAAGCTGAGCACCGAAGAATTGATGCTTTTGAGCTGTGGTGTTGGAGAAGACTCTTGAGAGTTCATTGGACTGCAAGGAGATCCAACCAGTCCACCCTTAAAGAAATCAACCCTCAATATTCATTGGAAGGACTGTTGCTGAAGTTGAAGCTCCAATACTTTGGCCACCTGATGTGAAGAACTGACTCACTGGGAAAGACCCTGACTCTGGGAAAGATTGAAGGCAGGAGGAGAAGGTGACAATAGAGGATGAGATGGTTGGATGGCATCACCAACTCAATGGACATGAGTTTGAGCAAGCTTTGGAAGTTGATGATGGACAGGGAAGACTGGCGTGCTGCACTCCATGGGGTCCCAAAGAGTGAGACACGACTGAGGGACTGAACTGAACTGAACTGAATGGTCTAGTGGTTTTCCCTACTTTCTTCAATTTAAGTCTGAATTTGGCTATAAGGAGTTCATGATCTGAGCCACAGTCAGCTCTCGGTCTTGTTTTTGCTGACTGTATAGAGCTTCTCCATCTTTGACTGCAAAGAATATAATCAATCTGATTTCAGTGTTGACTATCTGGTGATGTCCATGTGTAGTCTTCTCTTGTGTTGTTAGAAGAGAGTGTTTACTTTTTTTTGGTGGGATCCAACATTCTCTTGTTGATGGTTGTTCAGCAGTGAGTTGTGATTTTGGAGTGCTCGTAGGAGAAGATGAGCGCACATCCTTCTACTCCACCATCTTGTGTGCAACTGCTGAGTCAGACCTGCTTTTGAGGGTCTGAGTATCTCCCGTGGAGATATAGCTCAGCAGTGGCCTGCCGCGGGGGCAGACTTGGGTCACATAGCATGTGGCCTAAGCCCTCTTGGATGAGGTTGCCATTATCCCCACCATAAAGCTGCCAAGCAGATGACCCACAAACTGCAGAACAATTTTACCAAATAAATTCTTGCACTGTTAAGAAAATTCTAGGACCTACAACAGATTTTCCAACCTGGGGATCTGGCAAAGGGACTGAGAAGACCCAGGGAATTTGACTTTGGAGGCCAGTGGGATTTGATTACAGAACTTACACAAGACTGGGGAAACAAGACTCGGAGGGCACAAACAAAACCTTGTGTGCACCAGGACCCAGGAGAAAGGAACATTGAGCCCACAAGAGACTGACCTAGACTTGCCTGTGAGTGTCCAGGAGTCTCCAGTGGAGGTGTGGGTCGGCAGTGGCCTGCTGTAGCGTCATGAGTGCTGAGTGCGGCAGTGCATGCACAGGACCTTTTGAAGGTCGCCATTATCTTCATTCCCTGGTGGCTCAGATGGTAAAGCGTCTGCCTGCAATGTGGGAGACCCGGATTTAATTCCTGGGTTGGGAAGATCCCCTGGAGAAGGAAATGGCAATCTACTCCAGCACTCTTGCCTGGAAAATCCCATGGATGGAGGAGCCTGATAGGCTACAGTCCATGGGGTCACAAAGAGTCGGACACGACTGAGTGACTTCACCTCACTTCACTTCATTATCTTCATTACCTCCACCATAGTTTGGTCTCAGGTCAAACAACGGGGAGGGAACACAGCCCTGCCCATCAACAGAAAATTGGATTAAAGATTTACTGAGCATGGCCCTGCCCATCAGAACAAGACCCAGTTTCCCCTACAGTCACTCTCTCCCATCAGGAAGCTTCCATAAGCCTCTTATCTTTATCCATCAGAGGGCAGACAGAAATGAAAACCATAGTCACAGAAAACTAATCAGACTGATCACATGGGTCACAGCCTTGTCTAACTCAATGAAACTATGAGTCCTGCCATGTAGGGCCACCCAAGATGGTGGAGAGTTCTGACAAAACAGAGAAGGGAATGGCACACCACTTCAGTATTCTTGCCTTGAGAACCCCATGAACAGTATGAAAAGGCAAAAAGATATGACACTGAAAGATGAACTCCCCAAATTGGTAGATGCCCAATATACTACTGAAGAACAGTAGAGAAATAACTCCAGAAAGAATGAAGAAATGGAGTCAAAGCAAAAACAATGCCCAGTTGTGGATGTGACTGGTGATGGAAGTAAAGTCTGATGCTGTGAAGAATAATGTTGCATGGGAACCTGGAATGTTAGGTCCATGAATCAAGGTAAATTGGAAGTGGTCAAACAGGAGATGGCAGGAGTGAACATCAACATTTTAGGAATCAGTGAACTAAAATAGACTGGAATGGGCAAATTTAATTCAGATAACCATTGTGTCTACTACTGTAGGCAAGAATCCCTTAGAAGAAATGGAGTAGCCCTCATAGTTAACAAGAGTCCAAAATGCAGTACTTGGGTGCAATCTCAAAATTTACTGAAGGATCTCTGTTCATTTCCAAGGCAAACCATTCAGTATCACAGTAATCCAAGTCTATGCCCCAACCAGTAATGCTGAAGAAACTGAAGCTGAATGGTTCTATGAAGATCTACAAGACCTTCTAGAACTAACATCCAAAGATGTCCTTTTCATCTAGAGGACTAGAATGTGTTCTCATATTCTTGTTAAATTGTCAGTTTTTATTATACATCTCTTCCTAGTTTCTTTTCAAGTTTAAATTTTTCCTTGATTAGATTTTCTAGAGGTGTTCTTATTTACTGAATTTTAAAATAAAAACCCAGCTTCTAGAATTATTTGTATATTCTATCATTTTCCTGTTTTCTAATGCTTTGTTTTCTTTTTTTAACCATAGCTTCTTATTTACACACTTGTATATTTTGTTCCTTCTAAAACATTTTCAGTTAAATGTGCAATTTGCTTATTACTTTCTAGGTTTTTAAAATAATAGCTTTAATAATTATGCAGCTTTTTGGAGTACAGCTATGATCAGAGGGGACCCTTATTTCCTTATTTGTATTCATGATACAAATTTGATTTCACTGCAGTAAGGAGGCAGGAATGGAGTGTAAGTTTATATACATAAACTAGATACAACTTGTTTGGCTTATACATTTGTGGTAGAATTATTGTAACTATTGCTTTTTTATGTTCTCCATATTGAGATTCTATTTTATTTTATCTTCTTTATTTTACATTGGGTTTATTTTATTTTCTTCATATTATACTGACAGATTCTTTGAGATGATGAGATACATTAAAAAACCTATCATTTCAGCCTGCATCTATCTAGAGCGCTTTAAATGCATGGTGGTTGCCATCATTGCTTTTACACCCTTAGTTCCACCTCTTGCAGAAACTATACTTTTAATTTTCAAATATTCAGAACATGTACTAAAATAAATCTATTCTCTGCACATAAATAATACACAGAGGTTTTCCCTGCATTTCAGAAATAACTAGTGTGTACTTACTTACCTTTGTCTCAGTGTCTGCCTCTGGGGAAACCCAATCTTCTCTTTATACAGACTAATGGTACAATATAGAGTGAGGTTCTCTTTTCATTATGAAAAAGTTCACAATGATCCAAAAGTGGACAGAATGTGGTAATGAACTTCTATGTACCCAACCCCCAGCTTCAACAATTAGCAAGTTAATTAGCATGAACACCTCTGGGGAAAATATGTAGGATCAAAATATATAAAACAAAATAAAAAATAGGAAAGCTTTCAGAATAGTGATGAGAGATTTTAGTATAATATTTGACTCATAAGTTGCTGCTAAGTGGCTTCAATAGTGTCTGACTCTGTGCGACCCCATAGACGGCAGCCCACCAGGCTTCTCCGTCCATGGGATTCTCCAGGCAAGAACACTGGAGTGGGTTGCCATTTCCTTCTCCAATGCATGAAAGTGAAAAGTGAAAGTGAAGTCTCTCAGTCATGTCCGACTCGTAGCAACCCCATGGACTGCAGCCTACCAAGCTCCTCCGTCCATGGGATTTTCCAGGCAAGAGTACTGGAGTGGGGTGCCATTGCCTTAAGCCAAATAAAGATATAAGTATATTTGAATAATTTAACATTTTTTCCTTCAATACTTTTATAAAAATATTTGCCATTTAAATACATAATACACTTCCTTTTAAATGTTTTCTGAGAATTGATAATGTAATAGCTATATAGAATGTGTAATTAATTCCATGAAGTAGAAGTGTGACCCATAATACACTCTGACTATAATTCAATAAAGCCAGATTTATTGATATAATGTTAATTAAAAACAATCTAACCACTTGGAACTGGTAAAAAGATTCTTCTGATTTATTGTTGGGTCACCATGAAAATAAAAATTCCAGTAAACTATTTTATAATGATTATCTATGATAGAAATACAAATCAAAGTTCATGACCTGAAGCCAAAAAATATTATCAGAAAAAGAATTTGTAGCCATATTTAATAGACATTGGTTATTCTTTTTTGACCTTTTAGCTTCCAAATCCCCTTCCAGTACTTTGGAAATTGTGGTCTTTTGCATTCTAGTGGGAGGAAGAATACATCTTCCATTACAGAGGTGGGAAATACCAGGTATTTTTGTAATTTCCTATGCAGTTAGAGCCCAGACACGCATCCTGTATTCCATCAATCAATCAAACATACCTATTGCAAACTTTGCACCAGGAGCTCTTAAGACAAAGACACAGTGCAGCACAGGATTCACTCGCTGCTAGTGGCGCTGGTTGCGGCAGGGTCTAGTAGACAGCACAGACTTCTGAGGGATCTGCTCCACTGCAGATGACCACACGATTCCTTCTGCATCTTCCTTCACCTCTTCTCTTGGAACAATGGGCTTGATTTTGTGGGCCCCTGAACTGATGTGAAAAGCCAGCTCATTGGAAAGGACACTGATCCTAAAGAAGATTGAAGGCAAAAGGAAAAGGGGGTGGCAGAAGATGAGCTGGTTAGATAGCATCCCTGACCCAGTGGACATGAATTTGAGCAAACTCCAGAAGATAGTGGAAGACAGAGGAACCTGGTAGGCTACAGTCCATGGGATTGCAAAGAGTCAGACACAACTTAGTGATTAAACAACAACAAACAAAGGTCATCCCTTCCTGTGACCTGGTTTGATAAAATGAGTTAGTGCAAATGACCTGAGTCAGACCACATTGGGAACTGAAGTTAAACCAGTGGGGTAATGAAAAGGCCATGTGGCATCATGCCACTGATCATTATGAAGATGTGGATATTATTAATATAGAAAAGAAGAAAAAGTAAAAGCCATGAATATGTGATAGATTTACAAGGTAGATGGAAAAATAAATGAGTCAGTGGTGAGAGGAGGTGTCTTGGATGTGTAACAGCTAACTAGCTGAATCATGTAATGGTACCCACATACTACCTTACTGGACACCTTTTTGCTCAAAACTTTCCAGTGGTTTCCGAACTCACTCAGAATCATTACCATGCCTCCAAGGCCATACATGCTCCGATCTCTGCTATGTCTCTGTCTCATTTCCCATCACTATCTTGCTTATATAACTCCGCTTAACCATGTCTGCATCCTTGTTGTTCCTCCAGTATACCACGAATGCTCTGCCTCTGGGTCCGTGTACTTTCTCTTTCCCCACTGCTTGGAGAATTTTATTCAGATGTGCTCCTGGTTCACTTTCTTCAGGTTTCTCTTCAGACACAACCTTTTCGGAGAGGCCTTACCTGACCATCCTAGCTAAAAAAGCTGCTTGAACCTCACCATTTTCTGTCCTCTTATCCTATTTTATTTTTCTTCTTAGTCCTTATAACCATGTATTTATTTGTTTATTGTTTGCCATCCCCCACCCCCCCCCCACAATTAGGAGACAAAGTCCAAGAGATCTTTGTTGATTTTGGAGGGGCAAGGGAGCTGAAATAGAATGGTGTCTGGAATATGCTGCTGCTGCTGCTGCTAAGTCGCTTCAGTTGTGTCCGACTCTGTGTGACCCCATAGACAGCAGCCCACCAGGCTCCCCCGTCCCTGGGATTCTCCAGGCAAGAACACTGCAGTGGGGTGCCATTTCCTTCTCCAATGCATGAAAGTGAAATGTGAAAGTGAAGTTGCTCAGTCGTGTCCTACTCTTTGCGACCCCATGGACTGCAGCCTACCAGGCTCCTCCGTCCATAGGATTTTCCAGGCAAGAGTACTGGAATGGGGTGCCATTGCTTTCTCTGCCTGGAATATAGGAGGGATTCAAATATTTGTCAAATGAGTAAATAGACTTAAAATAGATTAATTATAAGATGTTCATATTCCTCTTTCCAGGCAGCTGATCTCTTCCCTGACTCTCATCATGTTTATAGAATGTTCTCATTAGCAAGGCTTCCAGCTCCCAGGTAAAATATTGAAAATTTAATATTATTAGAGGATTTTTTTAAAAAACGCATTTTCATTCTGATATTAACGGTCCAGTAGAGAGAGATGGTGACTTCAGCCATGAAATTAAAAGACGCTTACTCCTTGGAAGGAAAGTTATGTCCAACCTAGATAGCATATTGAAAAGCAGAGACATTATTTTGCCAACAAAGGTCCGTCTAGTCAAGGCTGTGGTTTTTCCTGTGGTCATGTACAGATGTGAGAGTTGGACTGTGAAGAAGGCTGAGCACCAAAGAATTGATGCTTTTGAACTGTGGTGTTGGAGAAGACTCTTGAGAGTCCCTTGGACTGCAAGGAGATCCAACCAGTCCATTCTGAAGGAGATCAGGCCTGGGTGTTCTTTGGAAGGAATGATGCTAAAGCTGAAACTCCAGTACTTTGGCCACCTCATGCAAAGAGTTGACTCATTGGAAAAGACTCTGATGCTGGGAGGGGTTGGGGGCAGGAGGAGAAGGGAACGACAGAGGATGAGATGGCTGGATCTCATCACTGACTCAATGGACATGAGTTTGAGTGAACTCTGGGAGTTGGTGATGGACAGGGAGGCCTGGCATGTGGCGATTCATGGGGTCGCAAAGAGTCGGACACGACTGAGAAACTGAACTGAACTAAACTGAACTGAGAGAGAAAGGACTGGCTTTTCGCTGATCACCATAAAGCGTATCAGTTGAAAACCTTCCCTATGCACACAGAGTTGCTAAACAACATTGTAGTGCCTGACTTTTAAGGACGGACCTTAGTGGGCAATCAGGCACACGAGACCATCCTCTATGAAGGAGAAGTCAAGAGTAACAAATAGGAAGAAAGTCTTTGGGGGAAATGGAGATGATGCAGGATCAGAGGAAACTAAGACAATATTGCATCTGTAAAATAAGAACATAAAACTTTAAAAAAGTAATTGCCGGGAGCCGGCGAGAGACATTCCACTCGTGACAAAGGTCATGAGGAAGGGGGCTCGGCATACGCAAAGGCGGGATCGAGCCTCGGGAGTGCCCCCGGATATTCTCGAGCATCTACCCCCCAAAAAACCAGAGTCTGCCTACTTTATTGCTTTGTGCTCTCACCTCTGACTTTACTGGGGGCTGTCCCCCACCACCATCTCACTCTCTCTGTCAAAGAGTTAACTTATAGCTCCAATTAATAAAGTTCCTGGGCAATTAGGAGTGTTTAAATCCAAACCCCTCAGATGGCTCTCTAACTCGCCTGACAAGTTTACCCGGACACCTACAGCTATGCATACGATTGTTTACAGTCTCCCAGCCTCCAGAGGCACGGGAAGCTTAAGATATTCAAATAGCTTAGAGCCTCTCAGAGAATTAGAAACTGTCAGAATAAAACTAGTAAAAGATTTCATTGATGAGCCAATGTTTGTTGCCAAGTTTTCACATCCCCTGAATTGTATCCTTGAATGTGCATTAATTAATATAGTTGGTATGTAGAAAAAATAAGTAGTGGCCTGGTGTTAGTAACTTTAGACCCTTAAGGTAGTAAATTCTTTACTTTGTAAACCCATTACACATCCACCCTACAGGAACGTAATCTTATCTTCGGAAGATAGCGCCAAACCTTAAAATAATTACTCTTAGAGAAAATAAGTCTTTGTTGATAAGTCCTTGTCAAGAGTCATAAAATGTTAATAGGCCTCTGGCCAGAAGATGATGTAAATCACCTAAACCATTTGTATACGATAAATCTGCAGGAAAGAAACCCTGGTTTTTGATAAGCATCAAAGACTGCTGATTTTGCATCCCCTATTGTCCTCTATGTGTAACTTAGGGTATAAAAGCTCCTGTTGAAAATAAAGCTATGGGCCTTGCTCACCAACGCTTGGTCTCCCCATGTCATTCTTCCCTTTAACTTCCAGCTGAGTGTCCATCTGGAGCGTGGATATCCTCTGCGACCATTTATTTGCCTGGGCTTCTAAGACCCACTCGAGAAGGTGTCTAAGGTGGGGCACCTTCCGCTATTCGAGAGGGCGCCTGCGGCCTCCGTGGTCAGAGCTAACCTGGTGTCACGGGTTATATTGATTTTCCGCGTAAACCAAGCCACTCAGCTTCTTTTCTCCACTGAATTTTCCTACTGAGCTATCCTCATTCTATTCCTCTTTACTATCTCTAATTAGCATTTGAATAGGTCGCCTAGCCGTCTCTCCTTCGAATACCCTGGATCAGCCGGGGCTGGACCCCGGCAAGTAATGACTTAAAAATAAGAGTAATCTGGTACAAATTAATAATCATTTAAAAGAATATCAATAGAAAGATTGAAAAATAAAGATTAGTAAATTTTTCAGGAAGAAGGGCAGAAAGACAATTAAGAAAAAGGAATAGTGATAGAGAACCATATGATGAATTGCAACAGTTTCAATACCAATTTCAAAAACAGAAAACAAAGAGGAAAAATTATTTCAGAAATTATTCAGGAATATCCCAATGGTAAGAATGTGAATTTTCAGATTGAAATGATTCTTTAGATAAGAAACTCGCACTTAGGAACAACATTGTAAAATATTAGAATATAATGTGAATATTATGGACTTTGACAATGCAAGGATAAATTTAGAGATGATCATTTTGGGGAGGAAGAATGGAGGGGAGCACAAGGGTGTCAATATCTTCATTAAAAAATGAAGCATCAGAGTATGTGAAGCAAGAAATAAAATCTTTAGTCAATGTTACAAAAGTATCAATGGAGGATGGAGAAAAAGGCAATAATTGGGAATAAGTGACATTTTATTGTCAGAGCAGAAGTTCATAGAAAATGCTTAAAATGGATTAATTAATAAATGGTCAGTCAGTCAGTCAGTTCAGTCGCTCAGTCGTGTCTGACTCTCTGTGATCCCATGAATCGCAGCATGCCAGGTCTCCCTGTCCATCACCAACTCCCAGAGTTCACTCAGACTCACGTCCATCCAGTCAGTGATGCCATCCAGCCATCTCAATCCTATGTTGTCCCCTTCTCCTGCCCCCAATCCCTCCCAGCATCAGAGTCTTTTCCAATGAGTCAACTCTTCGCATGAGGTGGCCAAAGTACTGGACTTTCAGCTTTAGCATCATTCCTTCCAAAGAAATCCCAGGGCTGATCTCCTTCAGAATGGACTGGTTGGATCTCCTTGCAGTCCAAGGGACTCTCAAGAGTCTTCTCCAACACCACAGTTCAAAAGCATCAATTCTTTGGTGCTCAGCTTTCTTCACAGTCCATACATGACCACTGGAAAAACCATAGCCATATTATTTAGAAATATGATATTAGTCATCAGAAATGTAGCTTAAATAGAAATTGTTGCTTCTGAGTAATAGAAAAGTGGTGAATTAAAAGAACTCTTGCTTATAAACATGTGCATGGGTAACTTTGAAATATGTATGTATCATTATTATACATATATGTTAAGATCTTCAGTTTTAATACATATATATAACATTATAAAGAGTTAATAGGAAAAAAAAAAAAGAGTTAATAGCTTAGAGACCGAGCTCTCTCTCTATATGTATAATCAATATATGATAAGGATGTGTATGTGTCGCTACTGATTTTGCCGGATTCTGAGCCGCTGCCCCACCCCCATGCCTTTCTGGGATGTGATAACTCTCCAGTGATATTAGCCCTGTGTGTGCCCCATCTCTTGTTGCTTTCTCTTAATACTGCCCACACCACCATTGTACAGCTGCCTTCATTAAACTGTCTTCAGCCACTCTCTGTGTGTCCTTCCTGATCTTGACTCTATGCAAGAAAGAAACGAAAACTGAGAAACAGAATATATGTAGATAAAACTCTGCAAGTCGCTACCCCAAGTTTGGGAAATGTTCAGTCTTTCTAACCACATCATTTCACACAGTGGAAAAAAAGAACATTTTTTTTTTAATCCATCAAATTGAGTTCTATTAAATTAAAAGACGCTTACTCCTTGGAAGGAAAGTTATGGCCAATCTAGATAGCATATTCAAAAGCAGAGACATTACTTTGCCAACAAAGGTCCAACTAGTCAAGGCTATGGTTTTTCCTGTGGTCATGTATGGATGTAAGAGTTGGACTGTGAAGAAGGCTGAGCGCCAAAGAATTGATGCTTTTGAACTGTGGTGTTGGAGAAGACTCTTGAGAGTCCCTTGGATTGCAAGGAGATCCAACCAGTCCATTCTGAAGGAGATCAGCCCTGGGATTTCTTTGGAAGGAATGATGCTAAAGCTGAAACTCCAGTACTTTGGCCACCTCATGCGAAGAGTTGACTCATTGGAAAAGACTCTGATGCTGGGAGGGGTTGGAGGCAGGAGGAGAAGGCGATGACAGAGGATGAGATGGACGGAGGATGAGTCGGTCCATCACCGGCTCGATGGACGTGAGTTTGAGTGAACTCCAGGAGTTGGTGATGGACAGGGAGGCCTGGTGTGCTGCGATTCATGGGGTCGCAAAGAGTCAGACACGACTGAGCGAGTAAACTGAACTGAACTGAACTGAACTAAAGGCAAATGGCAGTTCTTGAGGCCTGTGAGTTATTCCCAAACTGTTTTGCTCAAAATGTAAATTGCTATATTCTTTTTGGAAAATAATGTAAGTATGTGTAAAAGATCCTTTCAAAATAGCTGCACATCTTAACCTCAGAACTTTATTTCTAGGAACCCAAACTAAGGATAAAGTCAGAAATTATTTATGAGGATCTGTACCCTACAATGTTATTAATAACAGTGGAAGAGATGGAAATGAACTAAGTGAATTATAATAAATGGTATATGAAAATTTTTTAATCTACATAATGAATAGATAATGCAGTCACTTAGAATTTTTTTCATGATTTGATAGAATCCATGGACTGTATAGTCCATGGGGTTGCAGAGTTGGAATGAGGTTTGTGACATTGTACAGGAGACAGGGATCAAGACCATCCCCATGGAGCATTTTGTTCTTTGGCCCTGAAGGCCACATGAGTTATAGTTTAACTCCCCATATATTCTTTCATTCATGGCTGAAAGTATAATAAAGCCGGCTTGGATTCCGTTTCTGAACCTTCACCTTGGAGCAGTGTTGGTCCCCTGATCCTCACTTTTCTCTGAATTCTTATGTCTTGTTTCTCATTCTCTCGCCGTATCGCGCTTTCAGAAACCCTGCTTGTCAAGCCTGTCTCGACTAGTGGTGCCGAAACAGGGACCCGAAGGTAAATCCAGCCTGCGAAGCTAGCGCCTAGCCACAGAGAATGCAGGGAAATCTGGCCAGCTAGGCGGAAGAGGAAAGTACTTGGCCAAGAGCATCATGCACCCTTGGGTAGCCATCCTGGGCCTCCTACTTCTTCTGACAGATGGTGTAACCTCTTACTCTCAAGTGACTGGAAGAACCGGTGAGTCTGTCAGGCTACTCTGCTTATATACTGGAGAAATCACAACCGCATGCTGGGGCCGAGGGGAATGTTCTTGGTGGAGCTGCAGAGAAGACATTATCCAGACTGATGGATACAAAGTCACTTTTCAGAAGGACAGACGTTATCAACTAAGAGGATATATTGGTGAAAGGAATTTGACCTTGACCATAGAGAATGCTGACCCATCTGATAGTGGTTTGTATTGCTGCCATATTAAGAAAAAAGGGTGGTTCAATGATATAAAAATCATTCAAGAGTTGAGTATAAGAGATTCCTCAGGAGACAAGTAATGTAGTCTGCTATTGCCATCTCTTCAAGAATATTCCACAGTTTGTTGTGATCCACAGTTAAAGGCTTTCACATGGTCGATGAAGTATAAGTACATGTTTTTTTAATTCTCTTGCTTTTTCTTTTTTTTTTAATTTAATTTTATTTTTAAACTTTACATAATTGTATTAGTTTTGCCAAATATCAAAATGAATCCACCACATCTAGCATAAGTTGGCAATTTGATCTCTGGTTCCTCTGCCATTTCTGAATCCAGCCTGTACATTTGGAAGTTCTCTGTTCACGTACTGCTAAAGCCTAGCTTGAAGGATTTCAGTAAAATCTTGTTATCATGTGAAATGAGTGCAGTTGTACAGTTATTTGAACATTCTTTGGCATTGCCTTTCTTTGGAATTGGAAGCTGAGAAGTCCCATAATCTGCCCTTCAAGCAGGAGAACCAGGACACCTAGTGATATAATTTATTCCAAATCTAAACTTCTGAAAATTAGGGGTGGGGAGGGCAGTACATCCTAATTTGAGTCCAAAAACCTGAGAGCCAGGAGTCAGATATCTATTAGAAGGAAAAAAATGGGTGTCTCAGTTCAAGAAAAGAGAGTAAAATGTGCCCTGACTCTGCTTTTTTGTTCTATTAGGTGGATTGGATAATGCTCACCTGCACTGGTTGGGATCATAGGTTGGATGATGCTCGCTTGCATTGGTGAGGGATGTCTTCTTCACTCTATGGATTCAAATTTTAATCACTTCCAGAGATACCCTCACAGATATGTATGGAAATAATATTTTACCATCTATCTGGGCATCCCCATTCAAGTTGATTTGTAAAATTAAGCATCTCACACAGCTAGTGAACAGTTGGGCTGAGGTTGGATTCCAGTTTTTCTGTTCCCTTCCTTCTTTTCCTCCTCCTGTTTCATTCTTGCACACAAAAAAACTATTAAATTGAATTTTAGGAGAACTTGACAGAAAGAAGTAGAGGTGAGCTTGAAGTTAATGACCTTTAGGTAAATATTTCTTTGAGTGTATAATGAGGATAATAATGTACCTTTCTTGTAGCTCCATTGCACAGAATCCATAAGACATGTATAAAGCACTTTGACCAATGTCTATTTAATACTAGGGTGTGAGTTACCTATGATGTGCATGCATGCTCAGTCATGTCTGACTCTTTGTGACCCCATGGACTGTAGCCCACCAGGCTCCTCTTCCCCATGGAGTTTTCCAGGCAAGAATACTGGAGTGGCTTGCCATTTCTTACTCCAAGGGATTTTTTCTGACCCAGGAACTGAACCTGCATCTCCCAAGTCTCCTGCATTAGCAGGTGTATTCTTTACCACTGAGTCACCTGGCAAGCCCTGATAACCATGATGATGCCAATATAAAAACCTAATAAAGTTCAAACATCAGATTTATTATTTTTGCCAAAATATAAACCTTGAAAGTCAGGGACTGTGTCTTAGTCATAGAGGCTTCCCGGTATCAAACACAATGTCTAAAACTTGATCACTATTTGTTAAAAATTATTGAATGTTAAAAAATAAATAAATAAAATGAGGTGAAACATTAAAAAAAAAAAAAAAAGACCATCCCCATGGAAAAGAAATGCAAAAAAGCAAAATGGCTGTCTGGGGAGGCCTTACAAATAGCTGTGAAAAGAAGAGAAGCAAAAAGCAAAGGAGAAAAGGAAAGATATAAGCATCTGAATGCAGAGTTCCAAATAAAAGCAAGAAGAGATAAGAAAGCCTTCCTCAGTGATCAATGCAAAGAAATAGAGGAAAACAACAGAATCAGAAAGACTAGAGATCTCTTCAAGAGAATTAGAGCTACCAGGGGGACATTTCATGCAAAGATGGGCTCGATAAAGGACAGAAATGGTATGGACCTAAGAGAAGCAGAAGATATTAAGAAGAGGTGGCAAGAATACACAGAAGAACTGTACAAAAAAGATCTACATGACCCAGATAATCACGATGGTGTGATCACTGACCTAGAGCCAGACATGACCTAGAGCCAGACAAAAAAGATCTTCATGACCCAGATAATCACAATGGTGTGATCACTGGCCTAGAGCCAGACATGTGAAGTCAAATGGGCCTTAGAAAGCATCACTATGAACAAAGCTAGTGGAGGTGATGGCATTCCAGTTGAGCTATTTCAAATCCTAAAAGATGATGCTGTGAAAGTGCTGCACTCAATATGCCAGCAAATTTGGAAAACTCAGCAGTGGCCACAGGACTGGAAAAGCTCAGTTTTCATTCCAATCCCAAAGAAAGACAATGCTAAAGAATGCTCAAACTACCGCACAATTGCACTCATCTCACATGCTAGTAAAGTAATGCTCAAAATTATCCAAGCCAGGCTTCAGCAATACATGAACCGTGAACTTCCTGATGTTCAAGCTGGTTTTAGAAAAGGCAGAGGAACCAGAGATCAAATTGCCAATATCCGCTGGATCATGGAGAAAGCAAGAGAGTTCCAGAAAAACATCTATTTCTGCTTTATTGACTATGCCAAGGCCTTTGACTGTGTGGATCACAATAAACTGTGGAAAATTCTGAAAGAGATGGGAATACCAGACCACCTGACCTGCCTCTTGAGAAACCTATATGCAGGTCAGGAAGCAACAGTTAGAACTGGACATGGAACAACAGACTGGTTCCAAATAAGAAAGGGAGTACATCACGGCTGTATCTTATCATCCTGCTTATTTAACTTATATGCAGAGTACATCATGAGAAACACTGGACTGGAAGAAACACAAGCTGGAATCAAGATTGCCAGGAGAAATATCAATAACCTCAGATATGCAGATAACACCACCCTTATGGCAGAAAGTGAAGAGGAACTAAAAAGCCTCTTGATGAAAGTGAAAGAGGAGAGTGAAAAAGTTGGCTTAAAACTCAACATTCAGAAAATGAAGATCATGGCATCCGGTCCCATCACTTCATGGGAAATAGATGGGGAAACAGTGGAAACAGTGTCAGACTTTATGTTTTTGGGCACCAAAATCATTGCAGATGGTGACTGCAGCCATGAAATTAAAAGACGCTTACTCCTTGGAAGAAAAGTTATGACCAACCTAGATAGTATATTGAAAGTCAGGGACATTACTTTGCCAACAAAGGTCCGTCTAGTCAAGGCTATGGTTTTTCCTGTGGTCATGTATGGATGTGAGAGTTGGACTGTGAAGAAGGCTGAGCGCTGAAGAATTGATGCTTTTGAACTGTGGTGTTGGAGAAGACTCTTGAGAGTCCCTTGGACTGCAAGGAGATCCAACCAGTCCATTCTGAAGGAGATCAGCCCTGGGATTTCTTTGGAAGGAATGATGCTCAAGCTGAAACTCCAGTACTTTGGCCACCTCATGCGAAGAGTTGACTCATTGGAAAAGACTCTGATGCTGGGAGGGATTGGTGGCAGAAGGAGAAGGGGACGACAGAGGATGAGATGGCTGGATGGAATCACTGAGTTGATGGACGTAAGTCTGAGTGAACTCCAGGAGTTGGTGATGGACAGGGAGGCCTGGCGTGCTGCGATTCACGGGGTCGCAAAGAGTTGGACATGACTGAGCGACTGAACTGAACTGAACTGAGCAACTTTCACAAGATAATGTAAAGTAATATAGCAGGATATAAAAGAGTACATAAATTTATATGTCACCTAATCTGTGCTTAGAGCTGACAGTCACTTCCTCTGATTAAAACTGAGCCCCTCCTCTAGGACTATAGCACTGCTTGGTCTTCCTGAATTTCTCAATAGATATAAAAGTAGAAAAGTATACTAAATATAAACAAATGAATAAATATGTTATTCTTATCCTGAAACACATCACAGAGTCTCAGACTTAGACAAAACTGCTCCATGCATGTCATATCTGTAGAGAGAATGGTTGATTATGTCTTTGAGATGCTTTCTTACTTTCTGTGAGTCACTCACTCAAAAGTGAATTTTATGTGAACCACACAGTCAATATCTTAAATTAGACTATTCCTAACATGTACTACTAATTTTATAAAACTCCTTTCAGCTGGTTTTATCTAATGTTGTATGAGAAATGTAAATTTAATTTTATTTATGTTATATACATATTTTAGAAAAAAAATGGAAGGAATGAATCAATATTATTTGCAATGGGTTCTTCTGGCCTGATGAGATTAGAGGTCACTTATATTATTTAAAATACTTTCTGATATTTTCAAGCATTCTCTAATGAGCATGGTTAACTATTATGAGATAGAACTTTGAGAAATATAGAAAAGGAATTCAGAGTAACTGAGGGGCTTGGGTGTGGTAAAGCCAAGAAGAAAGAGGAAAGGCATTTCTTTAGCCTCTGTCACTACACAATCCCTGCTTGTCATTTTTGTCCCACTCACAGTGAGTTTGGGTCATTTCTCTTCTTTACTCTCTGTTTTGGTTTTCTTTTCTCTCTTCTTTCCTTTTTCTTTGATTCTTTTTTCTTTTCACTTGCACTGTAATGTTTTCTTTTCATGCCACTCGCCCCACCCTCCTTCATTCCATTCCATTTTCTGGCTGTGAAGAGCCTCAGTGAGTGAGAAAAAAAAGAAGCCCATGCACTAAATTGCTTGGTCTCGTATTCTATAATCTGCCAAATTGAAGTGGCCACACTTACATGGAGAGTGGGCGTTTTTTAAAATGCTTATCATGTGCCAGGTGCTGCTGGAAGTGCTTTATACATACTGTCTCATTTATCCTCAGTTGAAGTTGGTACTATCACTGACCCTATTTTATGAAATATATAGGAGTTTGCTCAAACTCATGTCCATTGAGTTGGTGATGCCATCCAACCATATCTTCCTCTGTTGCCCCTTTCTCCTCCTGCCTTCAATCTTTCTTAGCATCAGGGTCTTTTCCAATGAGTTGGCTCTTCGCATCAGGTACCAAATTATTGGAGATTTAGCTCCAATCTTTCCAATGAATATTCAGGACTGATTTCCTTTAGGATTAACTGGTTTGAGCTCCTCGAAGTCCAAGGGGCTCTCAAGAGTCTTCTCCAGCACCACAATTTGAAAACATCAATTCTTGGGCCCTCTAGCCTTTTTTATTGTCCATCTCTCACCTCCATACATGACAACTGGAAAAACCATAGCTTGGACTGTACATACCTTTGTTGGCAAAGTGATATCTCTGCTTTTTAATATGCTGTCTAGGTTTGTCATAGCTTTCCTTCCAAGGAGCAAGTGTTTTTAAATTTCATGGCTAGAGTCACCATTCACAGTGATTTTAGAGCCCAAGAAAATAAAACCTGTTACTGCTTCCACTTTTCCCCCTTCTATTTGCTGTGAAGTTATGGGACTATGACAGTAAAAGACACCTAACAACCATTTTCAACATAGGTGTTGGTTGCAATGGAGGAAGCCTGTGAAAGAGACAATAGCAATTTCCTTTGAGCATGGCCTAAAATTTTTGTTTTTGTATTACTTCTTCTAGGTTTGTAATTTTAGGCTATCACTGCTTTTATAAGTGAAAAAGGTACACAAATAAAATCATCTATGGAAAGCAGAAATAATATGTAACTTATATAGAGTTTACAAAGGCTGAAAAGCCTAGACTAAGCTATAACCATAATTCTCAGTTTTTTCAAGGGGGTACATGTGCTGTAAACTTTCCTAATAATATCCTTGTAATTTTCTCAATAGCAGGATTAGTATTAAATCCCCAGGGAAAGTTGCAAGAACCCATTTTCTCAAGTTATTTAAAACTCAGACTCCACAAACTGCCCCCATTTATACCACAGTATAAACCTGGTGACAAAACATGCAAGTAAGTGACTTCTGGCTGCAAAGCCGCAGATGGTTTTGAAAAGTTATTTTAAAATGATAATCCACATGTGTTAAATTTGTCTTAAGAAAGTTTAAAAAATTGGACTTGAGATCATCAAAGGGCATGTGTAATACATCTAACTGGTTTAGTTCAACTTGAATTTTAAATCAATATTTAAAAATCAATATTTTTATTATTATATGCTTGAATTCTGCAGTTTTTTTAAAGGTATTATCATTGGGAACATTATTTTTTAGAGGCTCTTAATTAAAATGGTTCTTCTTAGTTATTTTTTTTTTTTGCAGGGGTTTCTGAATTATTTCTTCCTCTTTTACTAATCAAGTAAATGTAAGATTTTAGAGGCTGTTCCCTCTTTTTTAAATTCTTATTCCAGAATTTTAGCAATTATTAAGTCCTCATGTATCACATCTCAAAAACTGGTTTTCACTACAAAAGTGAGAGGTTCAGATAGGATTTGAACTGTCAAAAAAATTGGGTCCATTCTAATGATTTTTCAATCATGCCAGTAATCTGAGCCTGTAGTTTAAGAATATAGAGAATATGGAAGTAAAAGGAATTATGGGGCTCAGACATCTACTCTGATGCAAATGATCTACCAGCATGGCCCCTGGGAAGAGAGCTACCGCTTGTCCTTGGGAGCCTGTAAGTGTGTGTTGTTTGGAAGAGAATATGTAAAGTCATCAGGCGCCTACAGATGTGCTTTATTCTGCTCCTTGTTACATTTTTGAACCTGAGGAAAACTTGGACAAAAGCAAGTTAGGCCTCGTGCTGATGGCAGACTGAGAGTGAATAGCCTTGCTGTGCTAGGGTAACTCTTGTGAACAGTTGACATCCAGGCCAGCTTGTCCTTGACTCTCCTGCTAATCCCAGCTCTGGGCTTCCCAGTGGTGAGAGCAGTGGGGAAGCAGTTCAGTCCTGGTGGGCATAGGAACAGTAGGTTACAGCCCACTACAGCACCTCTGAGAAGCAGTTTGGCCTCCAAACCCAGCTCCATCACTGAGACACCCAGCATGAACTAGAAGGCTTTTGTGCTACATCCAGTCCCCGCTCCAATAACATGCCAGCCAGATCACTGTATTTCTCTCTTTTTTTTTTTTTCTTAAAAGGAAAGTGAAAAAAAAAAATTGGTGGAGAAAGCTATAGAACATCTCAGCAGTGCCTCAGATCTTGCAGCAGCGCCTGCACCTCTGTAAGTAACAGCAGATGACCCATCTCCTCTCCATGGGTGAATCTGAGCTCCACCATTTGCACACTATGTGATCTCGGATATGTTGCTTAGTTTTTCTAGGTTCTGCTTTACTTTTCTATTTTATGGTTAATCATAGTAGCATCTGTTATTGTGATGATGATGTAAAATACTCCCATGTAAACAAATTACTTTGCATATATCTCCTGCAGTGCCTGAAGGGGAGCAGAGTCCAATGTATGTTCAGTATAGGGACTAAGACCTGTGAAGGGGACTAGCTTTTTTGGGCTGATATTACAGGATATTCTGAGCAGACTTCTTGGTGCATTCTTTATGTTACCTAAGTCCAATCTGAGATAAAGAAATTAAATATGTTGGTGGCAAGTCCAGACAGGAAAGGCAAAGATTTATGAGTTTCTAGGCATCAGCTGAATTCTGACAACCAGAGAAATTAGTGCAAGAGGACTTGACTTATTTCTTTTTCTTGAGACCTGGAAGTCAGGCAAGATTTCTTTGAAAAAGTGGCATTTAAGTTCCTGTGCAAAACAAGAGAACTCCTGGGCAGAGGAAAATATGAAGTAACATGTAGCTAGTTGGCAGGAAAAGAAGTCTCATGATTCCTATTTTAATGCTTCTTCTGTTGCATCACACTGCCTCCATTAGAGCCTTCTTGGAATCACCAGAAAATATTTTGGATAGAGCACTGATATAACTGACTCTAACAAGGATGACATGAAATCACATTTACCCATTTAAAGAGTATCGAATCACTGTTATGTTCAAGGCTCTGTGTTGGGTGTGTAAAGATCCAGTATCTTTTTGCTAAAGCATATCCCATTTTGGTCAGTGGCTTCCCAGTCAGACAGATCTGAAATCCCAGCATCATCTTTTACTCCATCATCTCATTCTTCTCCTCTCTTCCCACTAGCCTTAGTCACTAACTATACATCTGGGTTGTGGTAGTATCCTTTTAACTTGAGATCCTGCCTCTAGGCTTGGCACCTGGGGTTAAGAAGGTAATTTAGAGTTAAATATATAAGGCAGACAAATTTTGGTAAACATAAAGGCTATGGATATCCAGAATAGGATTGATTTCTTATTTTTTTTTATTTCAGAATAAAGAAATCAGTAAAAAGCATCTGCAATTTTATCACCTAGAAATAAACAATATCACCTACTATCAACAATCCGTGTCTGTATTTATATATTTCACATATACCATTAAAAAAAAATAAAATGATGTCATATGGGTACTTTGCTTTATGCATATATCATGAGCATTTTCATGAAAATAAATATATCTACATTATATATAATGCACATAATGCATATTTTAATCAATGCATTATTATGTGTATTATATATATTAGTATGTCACTATTCCTTAATTTACTTAATCAATCCTTCATTGATATATTTTTATAATGCTACAGATTTCTTATTGTTACAAACATTATTATAGTCAATTGTAAAATGCATACATATTTTGTGCATTTCTTGGAGCATTTCCATCAAAATGAATCAAAAAGATTTAACTTTAAGGCTTTTGGTGAATATCATCAAATTGCTCTACGGATATTTTATACCGATTTAAACTCCCAAACTTTTCAGACTTTATTTTTTTAGGCTCCAAAATCACTGCAGATGGTGACTGCAGCCATGAAATTAAAAGACGCTTACTCCTTGGAAGGAAAGTTATGACCAACCTAGATAGCATATTGAAAAGCAGAGACATTATTTTGCCAACAAAGGTCTGTCTAGTCAAGGCTATGATTTTTCCAGTGGTCATGTATGGATGTGAGAGTTGGACTGTGAAGAAAGCTGAGTGCCGAAGAATTGATGCTTTTGAACTGTGGTGTTGGAGAAGACTCTTGAGAGTCCCTTGGACTGCAAGGAGATCCAACCAGTCCATTCTAAAGGAGATCAACCCTGGGTGTTCTTTGGAAGGAATGATGCTAAAGCTGAAACTCCAATACTTTGGCACCTCATGCGAAGAGTTGACTCATTGGAAAAGACTCTGATGCTGGGAGGGATTGGGGGCAGGAGGAAAAGGGGACGACAGAGAATGAGATGGCTGGATGGCATCACCGACTCGATGGACGTGAGTCTGAATGAACTCCAGGAGTTGGTGATGGACAGGGAGGCCTGGCGTGCTGCGATTCATGGGGTCACAAAGAGTCGGACACGACTGAGCAACTGAACTGAACTGAACTGAACTGAAACTCCCAAAAGCAGCCTGTAAGTATGCCTCTTCTCCTACACTATCACCTGCTCATTATTATTCTTTAATATCTTTCTCAATCTGATAGATGAAAAATGATCTCTTTATTGTATGAATTTGTATTTCCTTGATTACTAATGAAATTGAACATCTTTCATGTGTAGGCTATTTATATTTTTTATTTTGCATATTGTCTTTCATATCTTATGTGCACTCTTATTGATTTATCTTATTTGTCTATATTAATTTTGTCATATATA
This sequence comes from Bubalus kerabau, assembly GCF_029407905.1. Taxonomy (NCBI): domain Eukaryota; kingdom Metazoa; phylum Chordata; class Mammalia; order Artiodactyla; family Bovidae; genus Bubalus; species Bubalus kerabau. The sequence goes on from NC_073638.1 coordinate 44,678,426, forward strand.
CATTGGGAATATTTTCTCATTTGATGTTTGTGTTTACTGATTATTGTAAAAGAAATTTAAAATTTTTATTTAACTGAAACTGTCATACTTTTTATTCACATTTTCTGACCTTAGTTTTTTCCTTAGAAAAGTTTTCCTATTCCCAGCCCAGCAAATATTTATGTATATTTTGTTTAAATATTTTTGTTTCTATTTATTACATTAAAATCAAGTTAATTTGAATTTACTTTGATACAAGATATATGACATAAAAGTGTGTTCATGGTTTGCATTTGCACTAATCTATTGATAAGTCTATCATTTCCCTACTGGTCTGAAATGCTGATATTATCATACACCATACTTATACATATGTGAAGCTACTGAGGGTTTTTGAGGTTGGGAGATTCGAAGCAAAGACACAGGGAGGTCCAGGTGCAAAGTAATGATAAGGATGGTAATAGGAATGGAAAGTAAGGGGCTTAATACAAGTAATCTTGCATCAATGCACAGATAAATAATGGATAAATCTTGTCTCTTTTTTGAAATGTGACAATAATAAGGAGAGGTCAAAGTAATTATAGCTTTTTTGTACTCAGGTGACTGAGGGAAAGTCTCCTGTATAAAACTGTGAAAAGCAGAAGTCAGCTGTGAAGTAGATGTTCAATTTGATCATTAAGATTTTGTGTTTGTGGTCCCAGCAGAGCATCTCTATGAATGTGATGATGGTGATGATATATGTGTTTGTGTGTGTCTGTGTGTGTGTGTAGGAGAGAGCAAGAGACAGACAGAGACAGAGAGCAAGAATGAGAGAATAGAATAAGCCCAGAATTGGTTAACTTTTATTTAGCATCTACTGTATGTAACAGGCAACACTGCATTTTCCTGGGTAGTTCATAAGCACTTTCAAGATTTTACTCTCTTCCTTAAAGAAGTAAAGCAATAGCTGCATGTCCATGGAGTCTGAGAAATGACTCATCAGCTTCTCCCTAGTTCTCTCCCCTGGCCTCTTTTCTCCCCTCCTGCCCAATCTTAGATGTTCACATCCCAGGACCCTGATCATCCTTCTCAGAATGAGAGAGGAGGTGGAATTCCATCCTAGCAGCAACACAGCAGGAAGGTAGAGAGCCCTGGAGGGGGAAGAAGGTAGGAGAAAAGGCTTTCTGGGGACTTAACTCTGACTATTTTCCTCTATGCTATTTCCTCTGACTTCTTCCAGGCTTACTGCTAGTCCAAGCAGTGGCCAAGAAGAAGGAGCAGGAGAGAGTAAGTGATGTGCCCCTTCCACCCCATAGTGGCCCCACCACCCACCCTGGCCTCCATCCCGCAGCTCACCCCTGAGTGCTCTTTCATAGACTGAGGTGAAGCCAGCAAAAGCTCAGAGAAGTCAGTCCTGAGGACGAGAATGCCTTCCACTGCTGTAGCTGTAAAAAGTAGAGGAATTCAGAGTGGCCCACTTTGGAACATCGGACCTTTGTTCTATGGGAACCTGTGTGCTGTAGTGGTTCAGGGTCAAAGTAGTATCAGTGGACGCTTCTTATGAATTAAGAAGACTTTTATTGTCTGAGCTGAAAAGATCACGTGCAACTGTGTTTCCAGGAGACAGTGTTGCCATGGTCCAAATCACTGACTTGCAAACAGACATTGGTACTGGAGGGCCTGGAAATTGGAAATGGACTGTAGGTACTAAGTTTTCCAGTCAGGCAGATGAAATGAAGAAAATCCTTTATTGGAGATATTTGTAAACTTCTATATTTTGTAAAATGACTTTCAAACAATGATTTTCCAAATATTTGCTTTAAAATCAAAGATTTTGAAAGTTGAACAGTCAGAGTAGTCTGACTGTAGGTTATTAGAAATAAGAACTTTATACTTTTAAATGTTTAAAATGCCCTTCAGTGCACCCTATGCTATTTTATCATATAGTTACCCTGTGAGATATTGTTTTCCTCATATTCTCGATGAAGAACCTAAGGCTCAGATGGATCAAACCCCTTGACTGTTATCATGGTTCTGACAGACCTAGAACTCAAGTTCAGCCTTGAGTTCATCATCTCCTCCTTGCTACATCACCAGCACTGCTAAAAAGCAGTGTTTTAAAGCCCTGTTTTTGAGGTTGTGTTTTTTTGGGGGTGGGGGGTAAGCAAAATCTTTACTTCCAAGACCATACATTTTTTCCCAGGCCCAGCATGATTTATTTTGTTTGTTGGCATGAAAGCATATGTTATGTAGTTCCCAAATGTGGATTTATAGATGTTATCAGAAGTCAGTTACAGGTTTAGTGAAGCGATCACACATGCACAGCATTCTTTTGATGTAACAATTTAATGTACAGGGAAATGTAAATAGGCCAGGAGATAGAAGCTTAACAGACAGTGTTTTAACACCCGATTCATTAAAACAGAGCAAAGAAATGCACTTTTAGATTAAAACATAGATTAAGTGGTAGAGTTGTTTCTTCTGCTTATGGACAATACAGGACCCATCTGTGATTTGTGATAAATATAAGAAGGAAAGATAGTCCAAAATTTGTGAAAGAGATTTGAACATTTCTTTGTAAAATGATCCCCCAATGTAAAGAACATTAATGAACATATCCTTTCGCTTTCCTGCTCCCTTATAATGAACATCAATTTAAACTGTGTGTCTGAAAGGTTTCTAGGGAAAGCTACTTGCTAGTTTTGATAAGGCCCATGATGGATAAGGAAGCATGCTATTAATAATATAAGCTTTCACATGAGATGGGTTGATAGTGATGTGCCTATTCAGTCGCTCGGTCATGTCTGACTCTCTGTGACCCCATGGACAGGCTTTTCTGTCCATGGATTTTTTAAGACAAGAGTAGTGGAGTGGGTTGCCATTTCCTCCTCCAGGGGATCTTCCCTACCCAGGGATAAAATCTGTGTCACCTGCATTGACAGGTGGCTTCTTTACCACTGAGCCACCTGGCAAGCCCACTTGCTAGGGATCAGTTCAGTCACTCAGTCGTGTCCATCTCTTTGTGACCCCGTGGACTGTAGCACGCCAGTCTTCCCTGTCCATCACCAACTCCCAGAGCTTACTCAAACCCATGTCCATCTAGTCAGTGATGCCATCCAACCATCTCATCCTCTGTCATCCTCTTCTCCTCCCGCCTGCACGGGATGTGGTGGTTTAGTCAATAAGTCATGTCTGACTCTTGTGACCCCATGGACTATAGCCTGCCAGGCTCCTCTATCCATGGGATTGTCCAGGCCAGAATACTGGAATGGGTTGCCATTTCCTTCTCGGGTGGATCTTCCCGACCCAGGGATCAAAACCAGATCTCCTGCATTGCAAGCAGAATCTTTACCTGCTGAACTACTAGGGAAGCCCTAGGATAAGGGATAGCAGGAGATAACTTGCTAGGGATAAGGAGAGTTAAAAATCGTTCTTTCTAAGAGGAAAGGCAGTGAAAATGGTATAAAAACCTTCTGTGGGAAACCAGAGATGGACCTGGGAGTTCTCCCTATTTCTGCCCAAGTATGAGAAACCTAGTATGCAGTCGTGTAACATCCTTCCTGAGGGTGAGCCAGAGGTGGGCTGGAGAGTGCTTGTACTTACCTGGCTCTCTGCTCTATCCTTCTGCTTCTAATAGGTCCTATGTGATCAGCAGAAAGGGCTACCTATAATGAGGGGCGGAAGCTGCAAGGTGATAGGTGTCCATGTGCCAGAGTGGTCAACAAACCCAAGCAAAGAAACTGAGCTTGAAGGGATAAAATACATTCTTTCAGACCACAGAATGAAGTCTTCTGTTGGGATTGTCAAGCTGTTGCAATAACACTAAAGTAATTATTTGATTTTGTGAAATTAAGATGATCTTTCCCTCTCTCCAGTTTGCCCTATCTCACCAGAGATGAAAGTCCTAGTTACTTGTTATGTGTTTGTATTTTTACAGAATTGGCTAAATCTGTCTCCTTCCCAGGAGCCTAAACTCCCCAAGTTCTAACATGGGTGGCTCCCTGTCTCTCTGGTGGATGCACCACTTAACTGCAGGTGAGAGCCACTCGTCATCACTGAATTAACATTTTCCAGTTCCATTTGCTCTCCAAAGAATGCTAGAATTATACTTTCAGAGCAGAGTTGAAAGTCTGGTGGCATACCTTTGAGATTTAAAAATTCTTGTTTCTGGAATACTTGTGTATGTCAAATAACATGAAAGAAAATGAATAGAATTTTCACTCAAGTTTCCTTTCTCACGATCAACCTAATAATATCCTTTGGGTATGTTTCTAAGCATGGCAAATCAATCAAGTATTAAATGAAAAGAAAGAAGAAATTTAAATTTAAAAAGAAAGAAGAAATTTAAGTTTGTTAAAAAGTTCAGCATTTTATGTGCAAATAAATATAGATTTATTTACATATGCATATGTCATATATTTTAGCTACAATTAGATGTGTTAATGGAAATTGTAGTGAATGCTGGCAGATAGCATTCATTTTCAGGATTACCATAAGGAAAATGGATTAATATTTTATTTGTATGTGAGAGAAGTTTTATTTTCACTTTCAGTGAAATGTTGGACCTTTAAAACCTAACATAGATAAAATTTTCATTATTTTGGTAATACTTTTTCAGAAGGAATTTGTTTATTTTGGTTAAAAAATTATTGTAATTGTTGTGAGTATTGATTGAAGCAGCCTCACTTTATAAGTGAATGAAGATGCATAATCATGCTGGTTTCTCCTATGGATTAAATATCATCATCTTAATACTAAACATCTGTATTTTGTTATTGTTGTTCAGTCCCTATGTTGTGTCTGACTCTTTGCAACTCCATGAACTGCAGCACACCAAGCCTCTCTGTCCTTCACTATCTCCCTGAGATATGTCTGTTGAGTCAGTGATGCCATCCAACCATCTCAACACCTGTATGGTATGCTAAAAATTTTATAAATGTAAGAAATTTACTGGAGAATTTTCTTACTATAAGGCCCAAATCAGGGACACAAATTTATAAGACTAAAGAGTCTCAGTGGGAAAAGAAATAGAAAATATTAGCCCAAAATTTAGGTAATTCAGACAGTTCCTCTCTCTTTGTTTTCTAGATTTTTGGAGAATTTAGGAAAACATGAACTTTTATCCTTCATAATCTGTGAATACAATATTCTCAATTTTCTGCTTTGCTTTATAGGAAATCAGAGAAGCACATTGAACAAAGCACACCAACTCACCTGCTGTGAAAGCACTATGGAAAGTCCTATGACATTTCTTCAGTTTTCTCTAAAAAGAACTGAAGGACTGATTAAATGTACTCTTAGGCCAAATAGTCCTTCAAGAACATGATTATAATTTGCTGCTGAGAGGTATGTATAAAACATGTGATGTCTATTTACTATTTGTTTCCTCTTTCTAAACTAAACTGATGTGAAATAGTTTGAAAAAAAATTTTTAAGAAATGAGTGTGACTTCTTGTTGAAAACATAATTTATCATTTGAGTGCTGATGCCTGCTCATTTTCTTTATCTGAGATAATGATGGTCCCTTGCCTGTCATGGTCCATCAATAACTCCAGCTATTACCATCTTCCCAATATACCAACTTCCCACATGCATCTCTTCCACTGGTCAGGCTGAGTAGTTGCCTTCATGTTTTCTTGTCTTAAAGATGTTAGCCTTGTTGGGGAGAAGATTAAAAAACATTCTTCCTCTGATTGTGGTGATCATTTGGTGGTATACACAAAGATCAAATTTTTATGTTATATACCAGAAACCAATATAGTATTATATACCAACTTTACCTCAGTTAAAAGCAACCAAAAAAGCAAAGATCTTATGACCTTAGTAGCTTCCTTCTCTCTATTACTTCCCAACCACAGGGCCATTACTGGGCACCATATCCACCCATCCATTGGAATTAGGACTAAATATGGAAGAGTACCATTCTGCTTGGCAGTCAGTTATGGTGTGTTTGGTCTGTGCCAAGAACTGTGGTAGGTTCTAGAGTGCACTGTGAAGAGTTAACCTGGTAAGTTTCAATGAAATCAATGTCTAAGCATCTGTGTCGTGTTATCCTTCAGCACTATCTTGTCCACCTTGCTAGCTCCTTTCTTGTACACAACTGTGTAAGCTCTCCTACCGTCTGGGCTTACTTCATACCTTTCCTCACTCTGTTCCTTTACCCTGGTAATATCTTTCTTTTTAACCACAGCCAACAACCCATATGTTTAGGAATGTGGCTTGAACGCAACTCTCCAGAAAGCCTTTTTGAGCTGAGTGAGAAGAGTTACACCTATTGAACTATTTTTATTTTCCTAAATTACCAGATCACAAGCAACAATTCAACAGAGATCCCTTAATGTTATCTGTAATCTGGGGGCAATGGGCATCCCTTGGATCCTTTACTAATTTTAAACTTATTTATAATTGATTGGTGATATATATTCTGAGCTATTTTTAAAAAGACAAAAATAATTGCATTTGCAAAGGGTTTGGGGGATAATCTAATGGTTTATGGCAGATTTATATGTCTTAAGAATTATTTTGGAAGAAGTATTAGAACTGGGGCTTGAGAAAACTATAGAGTGCTCATATTTTTGCCTAAAAAAAAAAAATTAAAAGTGATTTTTCTTCACCTGTCCCCACTGATAGCAAGAACTTATGTAGATTTATGTCTCAGAAAGTTGGATTATCATATCTGTGAAAATAGCAATAAAGAATATGGAAAATGTTGAAAAACTATTTCTCTAGATCATTTAAATAATTTAAGAAACATGCACATTTGGACCTGGTCAGAATGTGGGAAGCTCTCCTCTTTTCCTCCTTACTTTTCTTTCCTTTTAGACTCTCCTCCCAAAACCATGCCTCCTAAACATCACTGCAGCGGCACTTTCCAAAAACTGGAAAAATTAAACCCTGGCTATCAAATAAATGGCCACTTTTAACATCTCTGAAAGTACACTGAACCTTCTCTATCTCTTCTATTTAAACTTTCTATTCTACACAAACATTTAAATAAGTCCCACATTGAACTGATTCATAGTTTTTCTGTTCTCCCTTCCCCCTTATTATTGCTAATAGTAATACTATTTTTTTCTATTGTTCATTTTAAGCATGCAGTATTTCAATTACACTTAGATTAAATATTCTTTTATGTGATCAGGCCTTGAAACCTGACTACCATACATAGAAATGTTATGAAGAAATATATTTTAAGATTTACAAGTGACTTGCTACCATATAGCCTGTTTTAAGCGGGAAAATGTTCCTAACAACATAGATTTTCATGTGTGAGTTTTATACCCAGTTTTATAATTTCAATTAAAATTTGTTAATTTGTTAAGTTTTACTCTGACTGTTACTTTTTGGGACCTTTTTGAATTTCCCATCAGTTTAGTTCAGTTCAGTTGCTCAGTCATGTCTGACTCTGCGATTCTATGGACTGCAGCAGGCCAGGCTTTCCTGTTCATCACCAACTCCCAGAGCTTACTCAAAGTCACGTCCATTGAGTCAGTGATGCCATCCAACCGTCTCATCCTCTGTTGTCTCCTTCACCTCCCACCTTCAATCTTTCTTAGCATCAGGTCTTTTTAAATGAGTCAGTTCTTCGCATCAGGTGGCCAGAGTATTAGAGTTTCAGCTTCAGCATCAGTCCTTCCAATAAATATTCAGGACTGATTTCCTTTAGGATTGACTGGTTGGATCTGCTTGCAGTCCAACGGACTCTCAAGAGTCTTCTCCAACACCACAGTTGAAAAGCATCAATTCTTTGGCACTCAGCTTTCTTTATAGTCCAACTCTCACATCCATACATGACTACTGGAAAAACCATAGCTTTGACTAGATGGACTTTGTTGGCAAAGTAATGTCTCTGCTTTTTAATATGCTGTCTAGGTTGGTCATAGCTTTTCTTCCAAGGAACAAGCATCTTTTAATTTCATGGCTGCAGTCGCCATCTGCAGTGATTTTGGAGCTCAAAAAATGAATTTCCCATATTACCACCTAATTGACAGTTTCTATATTACTACCTAATATCATTTTCAACATATGAAGTTATTAACAGTCTAGCTTGTAAATCAATTCTGATTAGTCTATGATAATTACTTGGATTAAATATTACTGTCTGAAGCAAGTGGTCTAGTACTTTTGATCTTTAAAGAATCCAAATTATATTGATTGTTTATTCTGGTTGGATGGTGGATAATAGGCTTGTGAAATTTCAAACAGATTGGTTATACCATGTCAGTACATCATGATTTCCCAATGCTACCCACTGAAAACTCACTATGACTCCTTGCCCTCCAGCATCTTCTTCAGGGTGTTCTTGACTTCTGTGTTCCTCAAGCTATAGATCAGGGGATTGAGCATGGGAATTATAAGACTATAAAACACAGAGACCACTTTGTTGTACTTCCATGAATTCCCTGCTTTAGGTTGCCTTAGGTACATGAAAAATAGTGTTCCATAGAAAATGATGACCACAGTGAGGTGGGAGGCACAGGTAGAAAATGCTTTGCACTTGCCTTCTGAAGACTGGATTTTTATAATGGAAAAGAGGATGCAAATGTAAGAGATGAGGACAGTCAGGAGGGATCCAGTGATATTCACTGCAGAGAAGATCAAGAGCTGCTTTTCTTTGCTGTGGGTGTCAGAGCAGGAGAGGGCAAGGAGAGGGGGGTCAGCACAATAGAAATGGTGGATGATGTTGGAGTCACAGAAAGACAACTGGAAGGTCAGAACTGTCTGTATCACAGAGTTTAGGAAACCATAGGTATAGACCCCAATTGCCAACTCCTTGCAGACCCTCTGAGTCATAATGGCTGTGTAAATCAAGGGATTGCAGATGGCCATGTAGCGGTCATAGGCCATTGTGGCCAAGAGGAAGCATTCAGTGGTGGCAAAAGCACTGGAGAAGTAGAGCTGGGCAAAACAGCCTGAAAAGGAGATGGTTTTTTTCTTTATCAATAAATTTTGCAGCATCTTGGGTCCAATGGAAGAGGAGTAACAAAGATCAATGAAAGCCAGGTGGCTGAGGAAATAGTACATGGGGGTGTGGAGCCTGGAATCCATCCTGATGAGCAGGATCATGCCAAGGTTTCCCACCATGGTGATGAGATAAATGACCAGGAACACCACAAAGAGAGGAAGCTGAAGCTCGGGACAGTCTGTGAATCCCATGAGAACAAATTCTGTCACTATGGTATGGTTGCCTCTTGCCATTTTGTTCTTTCTCTTGCTGAAAAAAGAAAATATGGCTTCAAAATGATTAGATATTTACAAACAAAAGCTTCTTACCTCTTTGTTCCAGTACAAGATGACCAAAATTTGGGTTCACAATCCCAGTGATTAACAGCCATCATTTAGCTTTATTCTGCTAAAACAGACACAAAAATGTCTGAACTCATTAATTTTCTCTTTTGATGGAGATTTACAAATTGACCTCTAAGTTAGTGGCACCAAGTTACACTCCCAACGATTTTGTACAAGAATATTGGTTTTCTCACAAACCTAGTGCTATCAAATTTTAAACCTTGGCCGCTGTGATGGTAAATATTGGTAACTCATGTCTCTTGATTTGTGTCTTTTTTTAGCATTTTTCAACCAATTATTTGCATGTATTTTTTTCTATGCTTGGTAAGTTCAATTCCTTTACTAACTTTTTATTAAGTTGTTAGCATTCTAAGCATTTTTTTAAATTTAATTTAATTTAATTTTTTAACTTTACAATATTGTATTGGTTTTGGCATATATCAAAATGAATCCGCCACAGGTATACATGTGTTCCCCATCTTGAACCCTCCTCCCACCTCCCTCCCCATACCATCCCTCTGGGTTGTCCCAGTGCACCAGCCCCAAGCATCCAGTATCGTGAGATCAGCCATTTGATATATGTATTACAAGTTCTTTTTTGGCTTGTCCCAGTCCTTCATTGTTGGTATGGTAATTTTTCTATGTGCTGTGTATAGTAAATCTTAAGTGGTTTGATGTCAAATTTATCTTTTCCTTTTAAATTCTGGTCTCTGTGATAGGATTGGCTAAGCCTTCCTAAATTTAAAATTATTAAAATAATAATCTCATTCTATTCTAGAGCTTTATTAGATTTCCTTTTTATATTACAGTGTTTGAATTTTCTGGAGTTTAATTTTGATATAAGGAATTAGGTAATCAACTCTTTTTATTTCTCTGAAAAGCTAGCTGGGTGTTCTGATGCCATTTTTTTTGGTGAGAAATCATTTGCCAACTGATTCTGTTGATTTAAAACTTCAGCCTTTTCACAAAGTGAAGCATTCATAAGTACTTGGGTTAATTTTTGCTTCTTTTTATTTGTAGTCTCTTCTAGATCCAGGACTAAACCCTTAAATACAATATTTAAAATCTTGATTTTAATACCTGGTAGCAAATTTTCTGGCTATTCTCACATGTATTTTGTGTGTGTGTGTGTATGAGGAACTTTGCCATTATTTTATCAAGTCCCCCTCAAGTTAAAAAAAAAATTATTTGTACTTAGAATGCTATTGCATTGAATGAGTATGTTGACTTGGAGGGAATTGCCATCTTTACAACTGAAATCTTCTTTTCTGTAATTAAGGTGTGTATTTTATTTATTTAGGACTTTCCTAAATGGAATTTTAAAGTTTTCTTTACACCTTACAGATAAACATCCTGCCTATTTCTTTAAAATCTACTCACAGGTATTTTATCCTTTTGTAGCTATTGTAAGTGAAATCTTATTTTTTTTTAACTTTGTGGTTTATTTAACTATTATTTATATATAGGAAAGCTATTGATTTCCGTAAGTTAATTTTATAACTGTCTTTCTTAGTATTGTTCCTCATCATTTAAAAATAGTTTTTTAGTCAATTCTCTTGTTTTCTTTACCAATACAAACTCACATAATATGAAAAAGATATGAAATTCCTCCCTCATTTCTGTATACTCTCTCATTCTTCTCTCTCCTCTACTTGTTTGGCCAGTACTTCCAGAACAATGTAAAAAACAGTAGTGATAGCGGTGGTGGGTTTTACCTTTAAACTCTTAAAGCTTCAGGGATGCATAGACAGAGATAACATCCACTAGAACATAATTGGTGTTTGAGAAAGACAAGGCATTAAAGAACTACAAAGAACTAGTGTGGTTAATAGGCTTTCTAGGAGTCGGCCCACCTTTGACACTGGCAGGACCCAAGGCAAGAAAACCAAATGGAGGCCCACGTATCATGTGCTTAAATATTAAGTCAGAAAATAAAGTCAGCAAATTAATAAAATACATCTTATCTTTCACTCTTAACAAATACACTTTTATAATAACCTGGAAGGCAGAATTCTTGGGATGCTTGCCTCTCTAAGCTGGAATGAGGTGGCACAAGGAAAACCTGTGTCCAGCCACACATGTGGCTGTGCAAGCTTAGACACGCCAGCCTGCATGAACACCCTCTGTTCACACCCTGCAAACAGCCATCCCTTGGCTCCCCTTGAGGCCCATGCATGTGAGCATCTGTAGTGTGGTTCACCCTTACTAGGTGATCTGGGAAAGAAACTCCTATAGATTCTGGGAGTAAGCTAGAGGCTGTTTGGGCCAGGAATTTGAAGGTCTTGTTCCTTGGATGGTCTTGAAGGAGTGGATAGGATGGACTCTGGGTGGACACATCCCTTTGGCTTTGTCCAGTGGGATATGGTGGAGTAGGAAGAGGCGTAGAGTTGCCCTGAAGAATGGAGCTAAGGCAGGGTCTCTTTTGTTTGAATCTAAGGTCTGTGATTGAATGATGAGAAAAATGGCTAGAAACTGGTGCTTGACTGAAATTGTTTTCAAGTCTGAAAGACCAGGATAATGATAACCTAAGAATTGATCATTTAATTTTACCTTGTCTCTTTCCAAGAAGATATAATACAACTTAAATACATACACATCAAAATTAATATCATAGAATTCGAAAGTTGAAACATAATTGAGGGAAAAGGAGAAGCAAAATTTCTCTCTGTATTTACATAACAATGTTACTGAGGGTTAGTACTTTTAACAGAAATAGAATGAGCTAGGAGTGGAGTTGGAGGGAAGGATGTTGAATTCAGTTTGAGGGGATGGGGGCATCTATCTCACAGTCAGAGCTCATGATACTGATTTGGGAGTCATAAGTGGACAGAGGATGCTAAAAGCTGTAGGGACCAATGAGATCATTCAGGGAAAGAGAAAGAAGTAACAGCAAGGGTTCAAGGACACACCTTTGGAAAGTATATCTTTAAGGGTTAGGAGAGGAGCAGCAATCTTAGGTGTCCTAAGATCTTCAGATCTTATGTCAGAAAATGGTATGGAATCTTTTAAATATGGTAATTTCTGACACTCCTGGCTTATGGCAGAGGTAATCTGTTTTGTTGTGGTTTTCTCTCTCTCAATAACAGTCTTAAAACAAACAAAAACCCCTGAGATCTTTAGGCACTGCACATAAACAATCTTAGTAAAATTGTTGTTATTCTGGATTCTGTGCCATCTAAAGGCAGGAAAACATTCTTTTGAATTCATTTCTAGAATTGGTTAAGTCCTCCCACCTCATTTCAATTACTGTGATGGTTCTCACTTCAAACTGAATAATGGAAGGGTTAAATAACCCTGGAGGAAACCAAAAAGCCAGTGGGCAGACTCCAGGTTTATTCAACAGCTCTTGTGTGATAGAAGGTTTAGATAACATGTTAGCTGTTATAGAAATGATTGCATATTTGCCTCTGAAGATTCAAAGACATGGTTAATGCATTCTATTCTAATTTCTAGATTTTTAAAGTTTTCTTTTCCATTAGCTCAATATTGAATCATTATTTATCCTATGGAGATGCTTGTCTGCATTCCAAAAAATTTCTAATTGGATAGTCTTTCTTAACAGTTTTAAAACCAGTACACTCTCTGATTTTCTTCAAGGGCAATTAAGATTGAGGCTTATAGATAACATTAATGCTTAGTCTATTACTTCTTAGAATATAGAGCTACATCTGATGATAAATTCCAGAAACAAGTATCTAATAATAAATGTTTGACTTGTCATTTTCCACCAAAGAGAAAGTTTATGATCACTTTAAAAAATAAAATACTGAGTATTGTGGTTTGATTACTCTCAAACTGGCTAATAATACCTGATGATTATTTGAATATTTGTAATGTGCTGAGACTGATTTATTTACATGTATTATTCTGTTTAATAAGTAATTGTTACTTCTTCTATTTTCTTCATGAGGAAATTGATACACAGAAATGTTCATCAGTTTTTCCAAACTTATAAAGTAGATGAGCCAGAATTTGAAACCAGTTAGGCTGGTTCAAGTTAGGCTGGAATCAAGATTGCTGGGAGAAATATCAATAACATCAGATATGCAGATGACACCACACTTATGGCAGAAAGCGAAGAAGAACTAAAGAGCCTCTTGATGAAAGTGAAAGAAGAGAGTGAAAAAGTTGGCTTAAAGCTCAACATTCAGAAAACTAAGATCATGGCATCTGGTCCCATCACTTCATGGCAAATAGATGGGGAAGCAAGAACTGATGCTTTTGAACTGCGGTGTTGGAGAAGACTCTTGAGAGTCCCTTGGACAGCAAGGAGATCCAACCAGTCAATCCTAAAAGAAATTGGTTCTGAATATTTATCGGAAAGACTGATGCTAAAGCTGAAACTCCAATACTCTGGCCACCTGATGTGAAGAATTGACTCATTTGAAAAGACCCTGATGCTGGGAAAGATTGAAGATGGGAGGAGAGGGGGACAACAGAGGATGAGATGGTTGGATGGCATCACTGACTCGATGGACATGAGTTTGAGTAAGATCCGGGAGTTGGTGATGGATAGGGAAGCCTGGAGTGCTGCAGTCCATGGGGTCACAAAGAGTCAGACACTACTGAGCGACTGAACCGAACTGAGGCTGGTTCCAGAGCCCTCAGCCTAAACTATACTGCCTCCCCACTTATGATTCCTCAATATTTATCTGTTTTTTAATCTTGTTTTTCTTCTTATTATTTTTTTAAATTTAGACTCCTATGAGAAAATTTTAGGTATGGTATGATGAGTTCAGTAATACTTCTTCTTAGTTTGCTCAGACACTTAATATTTATTGTTGTGTTTAACTGATACATTGAAATTTAATGATTCAGAGCATTGTGCTTTTCCTTTCTTTGTTTGAACAATTAAAACAATTAAGAAATATTCTTAACCCCTGGGAAGAGGGGGCACATGAACTACTTTGAGAATCTGACGAAAGCTAAGTATCTCTTCCTAGGAAAGTTTCACTCACATAGAATTTTGCGTGCGATTTCATAGCCTTCATGAATTTCTCAGGTCCCTGCTAAGGTTTCCTCATAGATTAATATACCAATAAAACCTCCAGCTTTTCCTAGCCAGAGTCAACCAGCTCTTCCCCATTTGCTTCTCTGACAGAAGCAAAACACCCCTGTCCAAAACCCCATCCTGTCCAGTCCCAGAACTGACACTCTTATCTTGGCTACCTTATAGTTTGTATTACAACAGCCTTGGGAGTGAAGACTACTTACAGGTACCTCTCAGGCAATCAGTCAGGATTCCTAGTGCCCTGGAAAGGTCCACTTAGAGCATTTCCAATCGGAGGAATGAGCTTCTTCATGTCTGACTGGAAGGCTTGGTTTCTGTGTTCCACATCCACAAACTGTGAGTATTTATAAAATTAAAGTGTAACGAGTATGTTATCGCCTGTTATTTCACTGCTTCCTGGGTACCAAGGGAATTGTTTATACAGAGTTTCTGGGATATATTTTACATTTGATTTAAACTACCTTTGGGAATTAAAATCCTGAATCATCCTGGTAACTAACGATGACTCAGGCCATGATGCTTTGGTGCACGTTCTCAAGATGACTCCCAAGTCCAGAACTTTTGGTGTGATACTTGGAGATAACCTTCCTGCTCTTGGAAGGACATCTTCAATGGACGGATGGCTTTGAAGCTGTGGCTGGGGTGGGAGCCTAGTGAGGGCTTTATAGGGGACTAAGTAAGGTTATGCAAAGGTAGTGTGACTAGGAATCACATATGGGACATTTTCTTTGCTAGCAAAGAAAAGATGGTTTTAGCTAGCATATTTATTTTTCCCCTTTTGTAGTGAAGAGAAAAGCAGTTTTCATTTTTCTTGTTACATATTTTGTGTTGAATCAAATTAAGGAATGAAATCATATTCAAAACCAGTGATAGTGAAGTGAAATTGTCAGTTGCTCAGTCATGTCTGACTCTTTGCAGCCCGTGGACTGTAGCCTGCCAGCTCTTCCGTCCATGGAATTCTCCAGCCAAGAACTGGAGTAAGTAGCCATTTCCATCTCCAGAAGATATTCCTGACCCAGTGATCAAACCCAGGTCTCTTATGTTGCAGGCAGATTCTTTACCATCTGAGCCACCAGGGAAGCCCATTCGAAATCAGGTCAGTGACTAAATGTTTAACGGCCCCATAGGCCTCCTTCCCTTTTTTCCTCCCTTCCCCATTCTGCTCTGGAACGAAATTGGGACAACAGCCAGGTCAGTGTTTTACTGTATCTTACTGGTCTTTCCTCATGGCCACTAGGGAAAAAGACATTAGAACCGGATACTCTAGGTCATTAATTGCAGTGATTTAATACAGCCCTTGAAGTACTGCTGCAAAGAACATTGCCCCCAACCTCAGTATTAGAAGCAAAGCAGGGCTAAGGTGAGAGCATTTTCCAATTAGAACCTATGTTTTCCATCCCTCAGCATTTCCCAAGTCCATTGACTCACACCAAAGAGGAGGAAGCGGGTACAGAAGTGTGTTCATGTCAGACCCGGTGGCATGGTGCTAGTAGCCTCTCCTGGTCAGTTTTGTCCTGGCAGCAGGTAAATCTATAACTTTTCATTCTGGTTTAAAGGGGAGAATTTCTAGACTATCTACAGTATAGAGTATGTAAGTTTGATTTGCTAATTGAAGAAGTCCATGATCAAATGCCATATTTGATCACAACCAGCTTACCCTGACAATAAGCAATGGGACATCTATGCACATCTACCTTGAATAGTGACTTAGAGAGCTGGAGTAAGGGACAGCAGCAGAGGGTCAGCTAAACTACTGCCATTGATCACATTTCATGTCTAGTCCCAGTTCAGATGATAAACAATGGAATTTTCTGAGAATTGATTTTCTGATGGAATTTTCTTTTCATAATTAGCCAATTCTATCCTTGCGTAAAGCAGATGACACTGTGCACGTCACCTGGTAGAATGCCTATCAGGGAAAAGATCAGGAAAGAAACTGATGCTGTAGGTCTTACAGAGCTGAGGAGAACTGTCTGTGGTCCTTTTGAGTCAGAATTTACACTATGCTGTATTGCTCAGCAAAACTGGGAAACAGAAGTTCTAAGTCTGGGAGCATCAGATGGTCACCAGTGAGGTTCTAAAGAAGAGAAGAGTCTCTTTAAGGATTCGCTGGGTCATGAGTTTAATTCCAGTTTTTAGGAAGGACTTGTGTTAAAGGAAAGGGCACATGTTTTTTCATGCTTTCAGCTTGGGACACGCTTTGAGAAGGAGCCTTCTGTAGGTGTGAAAGAATCTTGGTAAGTTAACTCTTAAAGTGTCAGTGTCAAAACCACTGATACTTTGTTCAACCACAGTCAGGAACCCATATGAACCTGATGATTCTTTTGCTGAACTGTGAGTTAGTGGGTGCTCCGAATTACCATGTCTGCCCTAGAGGAGCTGATGTTCTGCTTGCATTTGGTTTGAAGTTTTATTACACATTTATATTTCCCTTGATGAAATGTTCCCATATTAATACAGTGTGGAATAAGTGAAGCAACTAAGAATGTACACTTTTAATTTTCTCCCGGTGTGACCAAAATTTAAACAGGCCTAGAAGAAATGCTGGTGTTAGCATTTGAGTGAACAAATTCAACCTTCAGAAAAAAGAAAGGCATTTGCCCTCCTGTATTTACTATCTGTGCATTTGTGAGCTATGACTTCCCATAAAATAGCTTATCTATCTGGATTGAGGAAAGTCTCTTCTTTTTATGACTGAGAAAAGAGATGCTCTGGGCTGTGATTACACTGATATTGCAATTCAAATGTTTGATTGCTTTGTATTTGTCTGAAACTGAGATGAATGACTGATATGACATCAACATACTGATCCATGATTTGCTCAATAATGTACTATAACAAAAAATGATTTTCCAAGAACATGATTTAAGCAGAACTTGGAAATTACAATTTGCTTGATATGTATTTCCCTTTAGATAGAAAATCTCATGGATGAAAGTAACTCAAATGTTTTGGCACTTACTACAGATGATCAAAATTAACAAGGTGTATTTTGTGGTTTGAGAAATGAATACCTTTTGTATTTATCACTCATGGGCCCCACAGAGTGTAAGAGAGAAAAAAGGAATGGCATGAAGAAATTTTTAATTTGAGAAACCAGTAGATAAAGAACCAATAAGCTTATTGTCTCATATGAACTATTAGTCTTGTGTTATGTAAAACATCTTGGTTTTCTGAATTTGATAATTATTTTTGTATTCAAACATGTTACCTCAGTGTCCAAGACCAGGTGATACCAAGCAGATTGGACCCCAGTTCAGCTTAATTGTTAATAGCAAGTCCTGCTTTCCTTTGAAGCACATACAGCAGTCTTTTCCTTTGGTGCGGTTTCTGGGAAATTCCTTTCCTTGGATTGCCTTGAGGTGTGTTAGGAAGGGTTCAGCATGTTTATTGTTATTGTTGTTGTTCAGTAGCTCAGTCGTATCCAACTCTTAGCAACCCCATGGACTGCAGCACACCAGGCTTCCCTGTCCACTATTTTCCAGAGTTTGCTCAAACTCATGTCCATTGAGCTGGTGATGCCATCCAACCATCTCATCCTCTGTCATCTCATTCTCCTCCTGCCTTTGATCTTTCCCAGCATCAGCGTCTCTTCCAATGAGGTGGCTCCTTACTTCAGGTGGCCAAAGTATTGGAGCTTCAGCTTCAGTATCAGTCCTTCCAGTGAAATCAGTCAGGGCTGATTTCATTTAGGATGGACTGGTTTGCTCTCCTTGCTGTCCAAGGGACTCACAAGAGTCTTCTCTAGCACCTCAATTGGAAAACATGCCTATGGCCTTGGTTATCTGCTCCAAGTAGAGATAAGACTTGAACCAGTTTGTTTTGGAATATTAGAGAGAAAATTGGATAGGAATGAGAGGTAGAAGATGTAGCTAAACAAAACAAAACAAAACAAAACCTTCAGAGGGTAGAATCCTTGGGACTAAAACCTTAAATATCTGGGAGATGAAGACAATCCCAATAGTATTAGTGATATTTACATAAATATAATTTTAAAAATCAGTGGTAAAGAATTCACCTGTCATTGCAGGAGATGTGGATTCGATCCCTGGGTCAAGATGATCAAGAAAAGGAAATGGCAACCCCTCCAGCATTCTTGTCTGGGAAATCCCATGGGCAAAGGAGCCTGGTGGGTTATAATCCATGGGGTCACAAAAGAGTCGGATACAATCTAGTGACTAAACAACAAAAGCAAATTTAAAAAAACAACAACTGTTCTCCTTTGAGCAAAATCTCTAACAGCTAACAGCTTGAGTCAGGGTTGTGTAAGAAAAGAAATGGATGATGGTCTAGTCAGCAAAGAGTAGCAGAGAGGCTACTATTGTGTATGTCCTTGAACTCAGGTAAGCCCAGGCCAGAAGATTATTCCAGACTTCTTTAGACACCATGATCACATAGCTCACAAGGCAATCGATGGACATGGATTGGCCATATGATACTCTGGTTAGGAGACAATGAACCCTGTTGAGTGGAACACATAAGAAATGAATCTGTATATAGGACTCCATCATGATAATAGTTGTTCTCTGCAAGATGAGACTGTGCAGTGCCCTGAGAGAATGACAGCCTGTGCAAGGGGCTATCTAAATGACTAAAATGTGCAAGGGGCATAGACTAAAATGTGCAAGGGGCAAGATAAATTCCAGTCTAATTGGAGTAATCAGGATTGTCTCCAGTTTCCAGGCAAGAATGATGTCATTCAATGCTAAGAAAAACACAGAAAGGGACCTTTGATGTTCTTGATTTTCTAGAACTCAGAGAGGAGGTGCTTCAGTCTAGTGCACAGAATTTCTCCAGTTATTTTGTTTGTTCATGAATTTTTTTTTCATCTGGGGGGAAAAATAAGAATATAGCAGAAATTGAGGAAAATAATGAGTAATCAGAGAGACTGAGATTAGATGTAAACAGATTGCTTTCAGCACAATTTTGGTGTTAGTTCTGCAAACACAACTCTCACATTGTTAGTGTGTGCAATCAACATAATGCTATATTTCCTCCTTGTAATCTCACCACAAACATTATCAAGTCCTCTTTCTCTCACTCCCTCCCTTTAATTATGCTGTAGTCATACATTCTGATAATACCATACCTTACATTTGAGCCTAATTTTAGCAATTGATTTTTGAAGAATAAAAATGTCCTGATAAAAGGGTGGCTTATGAAAGTGTTCAGTGGAAGGAATTCTGGTATACATTATGGTTTGATATAATTAAGATATTAAAATATAACAGCCGTGGGGTACTGTTGACGTCATATAATTTAAAGCATAATGATAAAAGGAATAAAGATGAATGAATGAATTATAAGGTAATAAGATGTTGATATTTGACTGATACTTTAGGTGTGTCCTCCTTCCACAAAGGCATTCAAAGAGATTATAAAACATCTATTGCTAGACTGAACCCTCACATCCTTTTTGTCTTGCTCATTTCAATAAGACTTTGTATGAAAAATGTACTTTATTGACCAACGGAATACCTATAACTATAGCATTAATTAATTTATTCATGTTTCAAAGCTATTGTTACATAGTAGATTCTATAACTTTCTCCCTTCTATTTTCTGATTTATTTTAACTTATTCACAAATTCATATATTTGAATAAAAAGGTCTTTTTTGCTTCTGTTCAGGTGCTTATGTCTGACTTTAAACTTTTTAATTCATTTCTTTGCACATATTTCATGTTGCTTTTGCACTTATTATTGCATTATTATTTGTGTGGATGGTTCTCCCCCAAGTACTTAATTTGTAAAGCTTCAAACTTACTTTGTCAACATACTCTATAACACACTTTAGCTCAGAATATGACTCATCTAGGAGATTGTTTTGAAGCCTGTTGACCCTCGAATGAAACCTGACCAGTAGCCTTCTCAGTGGTGGGGCAAGCTACAGATTCAGACAGTACTCACCAGTCATCGGCAAAGCAATTAGTAGAGATTTTAGAAATTTTATTTAAAATGCCAGTTTTGTTAAATTTCAAAAAGTTAGGTAGTTTCAGTCCCCAAAGGGGAAGAAGGGGTATTTCTCTAGTATTTATATTTCTGTTTGAATATATACATATATATATATGTATATATTCAAGAATTAATGACATCCCCTGTACTCTGGGGGTAAGAGTAATGACATGCCCCCATTATCTGGGGATGAGGCATGACTTGCAGATGTGTTTGCTGGGGAGGCAGAGATTGTGTCTCACCTATGAGTTTTCTGGAGCTAGTCTTCAATTTTGCAACTCAGCTTCAGTTCCAGATATAGATGTGAATCCCTGAACTAATCTTCAGACTCGTCATGGTCTCTAAAATTGTCTATGAGGGAAGGCTGCTCTGCTCCCCAAGGAGTCATTAAAACCATTTACTCTGAGTTGACTAATCCAAACCCAAATCTGGTTTCAGGAAAACAACTTTCACATCTAAAGTAAGATATTGCTCTAATGAGCTTGAAAATATATTTGTTTATGACTGTAATATGATGTCAGCCATGGTTTCAGAGTCAGCTGTTAGTAGGACTGAATAACAATGATAGCCAAAAATAAGAGTAGCAGGTAGTAGTAGCAGTAGTAAATTAATTATAGTTTTGTGACTAAGGGTGAAAATTCTGGAACCATACTACTCAGGGTTGGAGTCCAAGCTCATCCCCTTACTAATCGTATGATCTTAGGAAAATTACTTAACCTTCCTGTGCTTCTGTTTCCTCATCTGTCAAGTGGGGATTATACCAGTGCTTCTCAGTGGGTTGTTGAGAGGCTAAACTAATTAAAAGTTTCTTCTGTTAGTGTTTTCATGATATTAATGGTATCTGATATTTATTGAGTACTTGCCATATGTTGGGCTTCCCTGGTAGCTCAGCTGGTAAAGAATCCACCTGCAATGCAGGAGACCCTGTTTTGATTCCTGGGTTGGGAAGATCCCCTGGAGAAGGAGAGGCTACCCACTCTAGTATTCTTGGGCTTCCCTGGTGACTAAGATGGTAAAGGATCTGCCTGCAATGCAGGAGACCTGGGTTTGATCCCTGGGTTGGGAAGATCCCCTGGAGGAGGGCACGGCAACCCACTCCAGTATTCTTGCCTGGAGAATCCCCATGGACTGAGGAGTCTGGCGGGCTACAGTCCACAGGGTTGCAAAGAGTCAGACACGACTGAGTGACTAAGCACATGCCGCGTGTTAGACACTATTCTAAGCCTTTTACAGATATTATCTCACTTAATATCTAACAGTTCTACTATCTTCATTACATAGATGAGGAACATGAGTATTTAGAGTTAAGTAACTTGGCCAAGGTTACAAAGCAAGTGAGTGGCTGAGATGGGATTTGAAACAAGTAATCTGAGCCCAGAGTTTAGATCTTTCTCCTTAACACTATTCTGATGTCATCTACACTATATTATATTCATTTATATTATCATATTTACATATGTAATGGTGCTATTTCAATGAAAGTGAAAATGTTAGTTGCTCAGTTAAAGCCCACCAGGGTCCTCTGTCCATGGAATTCTCCAGGCAAGAATACTAGATTGGGTAGCTATTTCCTTCTCTGGGGGATCTTCTCCACCCAGGGATCGAATCCAAGTCTCCTGCCTTGCAGACTTTTTACCATCTGAGCCACGTTATTTCAATGAATGCCATCTAAATAAAAACTCTCATCAATTTTGTTGTTCCAGTGAGCAATACTGCTGCTCTTCTCATGCATTTCTAACTTACAGAAATAATGCTAATAGTGTATGCATATGAACCAGTGACAATTTTCAATTGTAAGCAACAAAAATAGACTCCCTATATTTTCAGCAGATCAAGAGCCACCAGGAAGACAGAAGTATCCGGTTGAAAGCTATGCCCCAAAGCCCTGCAAGGAATTGAGCAAGTGAGCACCCTCCAGAGTTGCTGCTCAACATTAGGACCTCGGCATGTATTGTAAGGGCAACCACTGCTGCACGCTGGACATGAAAGACACCACCCTGCTGCCCCAGAAACTGGATCTTGCTGCCTCAGCAATACTTCCAGGGTCTTACACTGCATCTTTGATGGATGTATTTATCTTTTATTTCCCAGAAGAAAGAAATGTTCTTTTGACTTACCATATTGGCTGGGAGAAGTAGATTTCAGGAGTCTCCACTTGGATCTTGCAGTGAAATAGCCTTTTTCCAGGGATTGGAAAACTAAATGGGGTTGGGGGGAGATTCTGACAGTTGTTGCCCAGGTGTATTTCAGTTATTTATGTATAATATATCAGGGTGATATTGGGCCCACAATGAGATGAAAATAGGTGAAAATTCTACTTACAACAAGATTCCTATAAGCACCCTCTCTGATTGGTGAACTGCAATGGAATTCTGGGGCCTGAAACATTAGTGGGTGGGCTGTCTATCCATGATTTTAAGAATGCCATGCTTAATTAGCTAGCCCTGAAGATCCCAGATGTTTTGGATACCAAATTATAAATAATTGCCTTATCAAAGTGGCAGCAACCATATACATGTGTTCGGAGCACCACACCAATTTTGACAAGGTAATTATTTATAATATGGTATTCAAAATTTGATCTTATTTTCTAATTTGATATCTCCCACCCACATCTCTGGGCTTCCCAGCTGACACCAGTGGTGAGGAATCTGTTGCTAATGCAGGAGACATAAGAGATGCAGGTTTGATCCCTGGGTCAGAAAGATCCCCTGGAGGAGGGCATGGCAACCCACCCCAGTATTCTTGCCTGGAGAATCCCCATGGACAGAGGAGCCTGGCAGGCTGCAGTCCATAAGGTTGCAAAGAGTCAGAGATGACTGAAGTGACTTGACATGGATGCACCCACATCTTTGGGCTACAGACAATAGCTGTTTCATTTCTTCTTAAAAATAATTATGTTCCTTCACCAATGAATTTCTCAGTGTCGTGGGGTAGAAGATGTTTCTCCACTCTTCTTGGAAGGTGCATACACGGGCAATGGGCTGCATATGATACACTCAGGTCACCTTTCCACATCTTTCCAAACATTTGATTACTTCTGCATATACCAGGCAATTTTTTCTGGCTTCCAAATTCACCTTACTCAGGGAAGCCTTCAGTTTAGGTTCTAGTTAACTAACTAAACAAACAACTATAATGGACCTTTGAAGAACCCAGGTTTGAGTTGTGGAAGTTCATTTATACACAGATTTTTTCCAATTTTAAATACTACAATACCACATGACTTATGGTTGGTTGAATCCAGAACTGCAGAATTAAGGAACCCGACCTCATATAGGTAGGTCAACTATAAATTAAAAATGGATTTTTCTACTGCATGGAAAATCAGTGCTCCCAACCCCTGCTTTGTAAGGGTCAACTGTACGTCATAAATTCAAACACTCTAATAGGATATTCTTCCCTCAGTTTGGTACCTTCATACCATTCCTATACACTAGTATGAAATAAATTGGGAAAATATTAAAACTCTTTGATATGTAAATCTTATATTCTCAGCTTTGACTTAATGTCTCCTGAGTATGTTGGGAGCTTCAGAAAAAAAGAAAAAGAAAAAGAAACAACTAAGGATGAGGGATAAGGAGTTTTTATTTACCTTGAAAGGTAACTTCCTCAGGTGAAGTCATTAAAGTGTCCTCAAACAAGTTAGGAGCAGCCTCGTCATACAGGCAAAGAGGAGCTTCTTTGGCTGGCAAACTCTCCAGGAGAGTCAGAGGTTCAGGGTAATTTGAGTCATCAAAACCTTCAGGTATATCCTCATTTCTATTATTTTCTGATCAAAGTTTAAATTCCTCATTATATATCTACAGAGATGAACTCAGTTGTTGTAATATATCAACTGACAGAATCAATGTTTGCTCTAGAAATTACAGCTTAGTCATTGATAGCTCTTGGTTTCACTCCATTGTTTAGGCAAAGGATTAACAAATATGAATCTGTAATTCTCCGTGAGGTTTCTAGAATGATTAGAAGAGATGATCCAACACAACTGTAAGTGAATTTCTGAAACTCTTCATTCTGTCTAGGGTTTTATATCATCAAAAGACTTGCCTTCAGTGGGTACTTTATTTTAGGTGATCACAGGTGATATTAACTATTTTAAACCAAGTACCATGAGAATCCTGAGTCCCTTCTTTTCATATTAGTTTGATATTCACTGCCTAGCCACAGCCAACCCTTCCCCCACCTCGTGCACACACAAGCACTTATTTTATTTTTCCCAGAAGGATTTCTGTTTTGAGTTGAAATTACATCTCCTACACTGTATCTTTGTTTCTTCTTGCATGTTCCAATACAGTTAGAATTAGTTTAGAAATGCATCAAAAGTTTTCACTTTGAAAACTCTAATGAACAGACAAAAAGTGTTTGTAGATATTCTTGAGATGACACATATTTACATGAGCAGGTATACCTGAAATTTTCTCTGTCCTGATAGATTTCCAGTGGAATTTTCACAAACAAGTAATGTACTCAAGGGATTACATCCCCAAAGCCCCCGAATCTCATAAATATAGCCTTGCTTTACAATGTGTTTTTGACATTTGTCCTTATCATTGAGGTACAAACATCTGCAGGTAATAATTTTCCTTTTCTATTGATACAATAATATTTGTTTTTCATTTTTGTATTAGAGCTTAAGATTTGGGTTACTTCAAGGAAATAATCCTTTCTTAAGTCCACTTATTTCTATGAGCAGTACTTTGTATTATTATATACATCATCTTATTTAACACAAGATCATGTGAAGTATTTTTTAAAGAAACAAATACATAATGAAGGGTTGAAAACTTATATAAATTGTCTAAGATTTCATAGATAATCAGTGGTAAAGCTAGAATCTGATTCCAGACCTATATGGCTGCAAAGCTCATGGCATATCTTTACAATGCTTTGGTCCATGCCATCACTGACATTCAAAATAGGCTCTGATTTCCCCCACTACCCCTCCTCCACAGTTTTGGGAGTAGCCTTCATTACCTTTTTTGTTCATTCAGCGGTTAAACACAACATAATAATATCTATCCATTATTTCTTCAAATTATCTTCTTTACTTGGTCTTTGAACATTAACTCCATTCTACTGGAGTTAAGAAAGGTTATTTTCAAGTCTCCTTATTTTCTATTGAATGAAGAGGTCCTGCTTCCATCTCTCTTCAACTCCTGAAGCCTTTTTCCTATGTTTCTTATACTTAACGATTATCAACAAAATCTCATGTCTTCAGTATCTCTTTAGAGTATTCCACTCTCTTCATTCTTCTTTTCTATAGATATTAATGCTTTGCTAACCCTGAGGACATTTTTTTTTTCTCTACAGTCTTCTCAAGAGACACATGCTTTTTCTCTTACTCTTAATACCCCTGGGCCTGGTAGAGGCTGGTATTCCTTCTCCACTGGCACTTGCAGACATTGTTTCTCTTTGGACTACAAACGCTTATAGTTGAGTTTACATCATCAGCCTCTATAACCAATCCTCCTTATCCTCCTTCACCTTTTTGCAATCACCTACTAACTAGCATTATGTTTCCTCATCTTTGGAAAGTTTTTGGCTTTGGCTTGCTCTATCTCTCTTAATGGTATCCCTGTCACAATTCCTGATGGACAAGAATTGTGATTTTAATATCTTCATAGAGAAGATCCTTTGAACATTATGGCCCCTTAGTTTCTTGATTTCCCCTCCAAAGATCTTCTTTTTCTCCCTACTGTATCCAGTCACTCCATTGTCAGATTTACTAGGCAGTGGCATTTGCCAATAACTGCAGCTTTGGATCTCATTTAAGCATCTCAAACTGTAACTATCACCATCTCCTGTCTTTCTAGCTCATTCTCTTTAGTAGAATAATGAAAGCATTTCCCTGGGGGCCTGACATTTTTTTGTTGGCTTTACCCATTTCATGTACTCATTCATCTTAAATGCTCTGCTTAAATAATGGTGGTTTCACTCTCTACTTGCATCTGCTCTCAAATGTCATACCTATCTCTTTTATTGCTCTCCAAAAGAAATCCTAGTTAAATTTGATTTCTTACCTACCAAGGACCCCTAATAGTCCAGTTGAACACATGACCACATCAATTTTCTGTATCAGGGCACTGAGTACATATATCATCTGCCTCACAGAGTTGCCATTACCTTGTAGCCCTTTATTTATATGAATTACTAGATTTCAAAGTCATCCTTTTAAGAGTAAAGATATTACCTATATTATTAATGTATTAATGTAATTGAAAAATTCTTTGAACATATAAATGAACCAAATATACGTTCTGATATTCTATGTTCTTCTTTAGAAAGTATAGAAAATATTTGTGTTTTATCAATGTGGTAATGAGTTAGAAGGCTCCAGGAATGAAATTTGACTTCAGCTCAGTTGTAAGAAAGACCTTTAACCTAAAATTAGTTACCAAACTTCTGTAGATCTCAGTTTCTAACTTTATAAAATGAGAGAGATGGAATGGATGGGGCTGCATTTTGAAGCTTAGCATTCTGTGATGGTGAAAAAGCTCTCATGCTTTTCTTGCTTTTTCATGTTTCCCCCCCCCCCCCACCCCCCCAAACAAGTTGATAAGGGAAAGAGTTTCTTAGAAGCTGACCTAAGGTGTGATTTTTCACAGACAGGTGCTATTCACATGGGGCTAGATACCTGTGGGAAGTAGGAAGCTGGAACCTTTTTGCCAACAGCCATTGCCCCAGGTTATGCAAAGTCTCAGGCACTTGTGGAATCTTTCTGGAGTAATCTGATCAATGTGTCTGGTTCCCTTTACCTGGATTGACTCACTATCATGAATCAGATAACTTGATCCTAACATGATACCATCTCCTTTTCCAAAACTCAGTCTCTCCAGGTTGATTTGATCATGGTTTGAGCACCTTGTTCTACATCCTGCCTCTGTCCAAACTTCCTGGATATTTGTTGTGCTTGAAAACTGTGATACCTGTTTAAATTCAGTTGCTCATCCTCTTTCATACAAGAAGTGATACCTCATATATTTTGAACAGTTGTTCTTTTCCATGGGTCCTGGCCCATTCCAGCATTTCTACTCCCTTTCATCATGTCTATGGCTTAGAAGATATAGTTATTGGGTCGCTAATACTGTCTGGTGGCCATCTCTAGGATGTGCTCATGTGAATCATTCCTCATGGACCACCTAAACCAACTACACAATGCAAATGTGACTTGAATGTGTTAAGTTAAAAAACCAGATTTTTCTGAGTATTCCTGGCCTTATATCAATGAACATCTATATTTTCAAGTTCTATGCAAGGTATCATGTGTGAAAACATTTCCCCCAAATATTTACATGTGAGTATATATGTTGGTACTTTCTTATATAGCTATTGTAAAACTAAGTATGCAGAGTATAGTATTTTCTTCTAATATCCACTTGTTTTTCTTTCAGTGGGCACCATTCTCAGTATAGATGGGGACTGGAAACTATACAACTGTGACAGAGTTCATTATTTTGGGGTTAGTGGAGAATACTACAGTTTGTGCCATTTTATTTATTGTGTTTTTGGGAATCTATCTGGTTACCTTAATGGGTAATATCAGCATAATCATGTTATTCAGAAGCAGCCCTCAGCTTCACACCCCAATGTACCTTTTCCTCTGCCATTTGGCCTTTGTGGACATTGGATACTCCTCATCAGTCACACCTGTCATGCTCATGGGCTTCCTCAGGGAAGGAACTTCTATCCATGTTGCTGGTTGTGTTGCTCAGCTCTGTTCTGTGGTCACATTTGGGACAGCTGAGTGCTTCCTGCTGGCTGCCATGGCCTATGACCGCTATGTGGCCATCTGCCTGCCCCTGCTCTACTCCACCCACATGTCCCCCAGAATCTGCATTCTCTTAGTGGGGGCTTCCTATCTAGGTGGGTGTGTGAATGCTTGGACATTCACTGGCTGTTTGTTAAGCCTGTCCTTCTGTGGATCAAATAAAGTCAATCATTTTTTCTGTGATTATTCACCACTTTTGAAACTTTCTTGTTCTCATGATTTTACTTCTAAAATAATTCCAGCCATCTCTTCTGGCTCAATTATTGTAGTCACTGTGTTTATCATTGCTCTCTCTTACATCTACATCCTTTTCTCAATCCTGAAGATGCGTTCCACTGAGAGGCGGCACAAAGCCTTCTCCACCTGCACATCCCACCTCACAGCAGTTACTCTGTTCTATGGGACCATCACATTCATTTATGTGATGCCCAAGTCCAGCTACTCAGCTGAACAAAACAAAGTGGTGTCTGTGTTCTACACAGTCATAATCCCCATGTTGAACCCCCTCATCTACAGTCTCAGAAACAAGGAGGTTAAAGAGGCCATGAGAAAATTAATGGCTAGAACACATTGGTAGTCCTAAAACAATCTAATTTTTAATAATAAACATTGTGTAATGAAGACTTCTCCTGCAGATGAATAAATCATATACTGAGTAAATTTCAGTGTATATTCATAGTATTTGAGACTCACAAATTTTATTCTAAGAAAAAAATTCAGTGTAAAAAAAATAAATGTGCATTCATCAGTATAGGAATATTAGCCAAAAAAAAAAAAAAAGTTTTATTCTTACTTTACCCACCATTTTTCGCCCCTACAAGTACTGCTGCTGCTGCTGCTAAGTCGCTTCAGTCGTGTCTGACTCTGTGCGACCCCATAGACGGCAGCCCACCAGGCTCCCCCATCCCTGAGATTCTCCAGGCAAGAACACTGGAATGGGTTGCCATTTCCTTCTCCAATGCATGAAAGTGAGAAGTGAAAGTGAAGTCGCTCATTCGTGTCCAACTCTTCGCGACCCCGTGGACTGCAGCCTACCAGGCTCCTCCATCCCTGGGATTTTCCAGGCAAGAGTACTGGAGTGGGGTGCCATTGCCTTCCCCCGCTACAAGTACAAATCTTTTCAAATAAATTCTGTGCTCTTTGAATGTAGTCTTTGGAAATAACTGCTGGAAGCACCTGAAACTCCTTGAGTGGGAAATAAAGAGCAGTGTTGCCATCCATAATCTTGTCATCTGATAGAGATGGTGCCCATGATGTACAGATAATCTAAGGACTGAAATCAGTGATGCTGGTAGTTGTAAAGCTTCTGCTGCTTTGTGATCTGAGCAACAGGATTCTCCCCACAATACCTCAGCAGGTGAGTCTCAGCAAGCTAACTCAGAGGATATCTGAAGGCTCCATTTAGCTTAGCTCCTCCCTTTCAGGGATGCATTCTCAAAAATATGTTTAAGAGTTTCCAGAAGAAAGACTACTGGGGGCTAATTGACATGACCTGGCTCCTTTCTAGGTCAGAAAGTAAGGTTTCTTTTTTTTTTAAGGTTGTTTCAGTCTTGTCAAATGTATGCTGCATACTCCTATAAGGTGTGTTAAACCATTCTTTCCCTCCTAGTCTTGTTGACTCTTATACTGAAATTCTCAGATTTCTTGCACATAATTTCATTGGAACTTCTGGATTAGCCCATAAAATGCTCTGTTTAAACCAGATGGTTTCCCTTATAGAATTTTAAATTATTTGTATTTTTATAGACCTCTTTGTGTTTCTTCTCCCAGTTGTTTTATTCTATGTGGATATTTTTAAATAAAAAGGGATAATATTTTTAAGGATCTTATTTTTCCTTTAATAAATATAAATACCAGACTAATCTTAATACAAGTTATATCATGTGATCTTTCTATTTAGTCATAATCAATGTTTCCACTGTCCACTACATTAAGTCCAGAGTGAGATTAGCTTCATGGTAGTGTGAGACATCTCTCCTTTTTGTCCTCCCCTCTTTAAACAACTAATCAGGCATCCATACATCAACAAAGTGCCTCAGTGGGTGTTATGGGATCCAGAACCATACAGCAAGGGATCCAGGAGGAATCTTGACCACCTATGCATCTAGTGATAGTCAGAAAGACCCCAGTATGGGCCTCAAAACCAGCAGAAGTCAGTGAATTTGCCTCAATTCTTCTTGGCCCCTGCCGAGGGAAACCTGGAGAGTGCAGACTTGGGCAGAAACCTATGGATCAGCGAGACTGTAGAAATGTAGCTTTCCAGGTGAGGGATTCCTGCATGCAGCTGGAGAAAAATAATAGTAATGTGAGTTTGGGTGCAGTGAAGGCTACAGCTTTGCCAGTACAGCTGTTTCCCCAAGGCAACAGTGCCTGGGGTGGAACTAGCAAGCAGTGTCCAATCCTACACAGGAAAAGGATAGCACTGAGTGAGTGCTTGTCTTCCCTGGCATTTCAAGACACTGCTGGAGAAGTCCATCTAAAAAAGTGTTACTGAGGCAATACCTCCATGACTGGGGTAGGGAGAAGATCAGAAAAGAAGCAGATAAGAATGTTAAAGGACACTGCTGAGTCACTTCAGTCGTGTCTGACTCTGTGCGACCCCATAGACGGCAGCCCACCAGGCTCCCCCGTCCCTGGGATTCTCCAGGCAAGAACACTGGAGTGGGTTGCCATTTCCTTCTCCAATGCATGAAAGTGAAAAGTGAAAGTGAAGTCACTCAGTCATGTCCGACTCCTAGCGACCCCATGGACTGCAGCCCACCAGGCTCCTCCATCCATGGCATTTTCCAGGCAAGAGTACTGGAGTGGGGTGCCATTGCCTTCTCCGTAAAGGACACTAAAGGGATGAAATTAAAGCTGACTGTATTCAGTAATTAAGCAAGAAGTCTACAAGCCTCTGGGAACAGGTATATCCATACAAGTTCAGGGAAAAATCCCAGATATTATAGGAAATGCAAAACCATCACTGTAATATTACAAGGCACATGAAGACTGAAGGAAGTATGTCATCACCAAAAGAATAATAATAGCCTTCCAGTAACTGAACTCAATGGCACAAAATACTGAAATCTGACAAAGAATTTGAAAATACCTGTCTTGGGGAAACTCAACAAGCTATTAAAAAACACAGAAAGACAATATATGAAAAATGAGTCATTTAACAAAGACATAGAAATTATATAAAAAAGAATCCAACAGAAATTCTGGAGTGAAGAATTCAATAAATGAAATGAAAAATGCTATAGAGGACATCAGGCATCTATAGTAGAGTAGACCAAATGGGAGACAGAATAAGTGATCTAGCTAGTAGGAACTTTGAAAGAATCCATCCAGAGGTGAAGAAAGAAAAAAGCATGACATAGAACAAAGAAAGATGATGTGATCTTTGGGATGCCATCAAATGTACAAATATTAGAATAATTGCAGTTCCAAAAGGAGAGAAGAAGGAAAAGAGGGGAAAGAAGGTTTATTTTAAAATATAATAGCTGCAGGCCAATATCACTGATGAACATAGATGCAAAAATCCTTAACAAAATTCTAGCAAACAGAATTCAGCAACATATTAAAAAGATCATACATCATGACCAAGTGGGCTTTATCCCAGGGATGCAAGGATTCTTCAATATCTGCAAATCAATCAACATAATACACCACATTAACAAATTGAAAAATAAAAACCATATGATTATCTCAATAGATGCAGAGAAAGCCTTTGACAAAATTCAACATGCATTTAGGATAAAAACCCTCCAGAAAGCAGGAATAGAAGGAACATACTACAACATAATTAAAGCTATATGTGACAAACCCACAGCAAACATTATCCTCAATGGTGAAAAATTGAAAGCATTTCCCCTAAAGTCAGGAACAAGGCAAGGGTGCCCAGTCTCACCACTACTATTCAAAATAGTTTTGGAAATTTTGGCCACAGCAATCAGAGCAGCAAAGGAAAGAAAAGGAATCCAGATTGGAAAAGAAGAAGTAAAACTCTCACTGTTTGCAGATGACACGATCCTATTCATAGAGAGCCCTAAAGACTCTACCAGAAAATTACTAGAGCTAATCAATGAATATAGTAAAGTTGCAGGATATAAAATCAACACACAGAAATCCCTTGTATTCCTATACACTAACAATGAGAAAACAGAGAAATTAAGGAAACAATTCCATTCACCATTGCAACGAAAAGATTAAAATACTTAGGCATATATCTACCTAAAGAAACAAAAGACTTATATATATAAAACTATAAAACACTGGTGAAAGAAATCTAAGAGGACACAAATAGATGGAGAAATATAACGTGTTCATGGATCAGAAGAATCAATACTGTGAAAATTAGTATACTACCCAAAGCAATTTATAGATTCAACGCAATCCCTATCAAGCTACCAATGGTATTTTTCACAGAACTAGAACAAATAATTTCACAATTTGTATGGAAATACAAAAAAACCTCGAATAGCCAAAGCAATCTTGAGAAAGAAGAATGGAACTGGAGGAATCAATCTGCCTGACTTCAGGCTCTACTACAAAGCCACAGTCATTAAGACAGTATGGTACTGGCACAAAGACAGAAATATAGATCAATGGAACAAAATAGGAAGCCCAGAGATACATCGATGCACCTATGGACACCTTATCTTTGACAATGGAGGCAAACTGGTCAACCACTTATAAAAGAATGAAACTAGAACACTTTCTAACACCATACACAAAAATAAACTCAAAATGGATTAAAGATCTAAATGTAAGACCAGAAACTATAAAACTCCTAGAGGAAAACATAGGCAAAACACTCTCTGACATAAGTCACATCAGGATCCTCTATGACCCACCTCCCAGAATATTGGAAATAAAAGCAAAAATAAACAAATGGGACCTAATTAAAATTAAAAGCTTCTGCACAACAAAGGAAACTATTAGCAAGGTGAAAAGACAGCCTTCAGAATGGGAGAAAATAATAGCAAATGAAGCAACAGACAAAGAATTAATCTCAAAAATATACAAGCAACTCCTGCAGCTCAATTCCAGAAAAATAAAAGACCCAATCAAAAAGTGAGCCAAAGAACTAAACAGACATTTCTCCAAAGAAGATATACAGATGGCTAACAAACACATGAAAAGATGTTCAACATCACTCATTATTAGAGAAATGCAAATCAAACCCACAATGAGGTACCATTTCACACCAGTCAGAATGGCTGCTATCCAAAAGTCTACAAGCAATAAATGCTGGAGAGGGTGTGGAGAAAAGGGAACCCTCTTACACTGTTGGTGGGAATGCAAACGAGTATAGCCACTATGGAGAACAGTGTGGAGATTCCTTAAAAAACTGGAAATAGAACTGCCATATGACCCAGCAATCCCACTGCTGGGCATACACACCAAGGAAACCAGAAGGGAAAGAGACACGTGTACCCCAATGTTAATTGCAGCACTGTTTATAATAGCCAGGACATGGAAGCAACCTAGATGCCCATCAGCAGACGAATGGATAAGAAAGTTGTGGTACACATACACAATAGAATATTACTCAGCCATTAAAAAGAATATATTTGAATCAGTTCTAATGAGTTGGATGAAACTGGAGGCTATTATACAGAGTGAAGTAAGACAGAAAGAAAGACACCAATACAGTATACGAACGCATATATATGGAATTTAGAAAGATGGTAATGATAACCCTGTATGCGAGATAGCAAAAGAGACACTGATATATAGAACAGTCTTTTGGACTCTGTGGGAGAGGGAGAGGGTGGGATGGTTTGGGAGAATGGCATTGAAACATGTATATTATCATATGTTAAATGAATCACTAGTCCAGGTTTGATGCATGATACAGGGTGCTCATGGCTGGAGCACTGGGATGACCCAGAGGGATGGGATGGGGAGGGAGGTAGGAGGGGGGTTCAGGATGGGGAACACATGTACACCCGTGGTGGATTCATGTTTATGTATGGCAAAATCAATACAATATTGTAAAGTAATAAATAAATAAATAAATAAATAAAATAATAAATTAAAAAAAATAAAATATAATAGTTAAGAATGTGCCAAACCTGAGGAGAGATATAGACATCCAATTTCACGAAGCTAATAGAGTACCCTATTATCTCAATGCAAAAACACCTTGTACAAGGCATGTTGTAATGAAACAGTCAAAAATCAAAGATAAAGAGAATACTAAAAACAACCAGAGAAAAAGATCGTAACCTTCAAAGGAACCCTCATCCCAGTAGATTTCTCAGCAGAAACCCTACAATCCAGGAAAGGATGGAATGATATATTCAAAGTGTTGAAAAAATTGCCAGTCAGGAATACTCTATTTACTAAAGTTATCCTTCAGAAATGGAGAGATAATTTCCCAGACAAACGAAAGCTGAGGGAGTTCCTAACCACTACATCTGCTTTGCAAGAAATGCCGAAAGGAATTCAAGCTAAAATGAGAAAGTATCAGTTAGTGACTTGAAAACATATGAAAATATAAAACAAGCTGGTAAAGGTAAACAGTCATATTTAGAAAACTCCAACTATAATATGATAGTGTGTTAACCACTCAGCTATAGGATAAAGATTAAAGGAAAAGATTATTAAAAATAAATCTAGCATTATAATTTGTTAGTGAATACACAATATAAAAATAGGTAAAATGTAACATCAAAAATATAAAAGTAGGGAATAAAATATAAATATATAAATATAAATAAAATATAAAAGTAGGTGGAACTTATGAATGTGAAAAAGTTATCAGCTTAAAATGGATTGTATATAAGCTCCATGATAATCTAAAAAACAGAAACTTAGAGTAGGTTAACAAAAGATAGAGAAAGGGAAAACAGAGCATGGAAAAGCACCATGGAAAAGCACCAGTTTATAAGGATAAGCAGAAACAAAGGAAAAAAGAAACAACTGAATTACAAGAGTGCCCATCAGCAATTAATAAGAGAACATTACCAAGTCCTTAAATGTTAATAATTACTCTAAATGTAAATGAGTTGAATTCATCAACAAAAGGCACAGAGTGACTAGATGGATTAAAAAAAAAAATAACAGGCAAGTACATGCCGCCTGTAAGAGACTCACTACAGATGTAACGACATGCGTAGGCTCAAAATGATGGGATGAAAAAGATATTCCACGCAAGAGGAAACCAAAAGGAAGCAGGTGTAGCTCTGCTTCTATCAGACAAAATAGATTTTAAGCCAAAAATAATAACAAGATGCAAAGAAGGTCACTATATAATGATAATGCAATGAATTAGTGAAGAAGATTTTATAATTATAAGTATATATGGAACACCTAAATATATTCACTTCAGTTCAGTTTAATTCTGTCGCTCAGTCGTATCTAACTCTTTACGACCCCATGAATTGCAGCACGCCAGGCCTCCCTGTCCATTACCAGCTCCCGGAGTTTACCCAAATTCATATCCATTGAGTTGGTGATGCCATCCAGCCATCTCATCCTCTGTCATCCCTTTTTCCTCCTGCCCCCAGTCCCTCCCAGCATCAGGGTAAATATATTAAGCAAGTGCTAACAGATCTGAAGGAAGAAACAGGCAACAATACAAGACTAGGACAAGATCAATTCTCCATTTTAAGCAATGGATGGATCATTCACACAGAGTATCAGAAAGGAAACAGTGGACTTGAACCATATGTTAGATCAAGCAGACATATATAGACTAAGACATATATAGAAATTGGAGAAGGAAATGGCAACCCACTCCAGTATTCTTGCTTAGAGAATCCCATGGACAGAGGAGCCTGGCAGGCTACAGTCCATGGGGTCACAAGAGTTGGATATGGCTTAGCAACTATATCATCATCATCATATAGAACATACCATTCTATGGAAGCAGAATAACATTCTTCTTAAATGCACAGAGTATTTTCTAGGATAGATAATTTGGTGGGAATAGTCTTATCTATCCTAGATCTATCAGTTCTGAAGGGAGAAACAGGCTCTGGCATTGCAAGCAGATTTACTGCTGAGCCTCCAAGGAAGCGCCTGTACCATCTAGTCTGCGATTAATTCTTTCTAGTGTTTTTTTTTTTTTCCTTTCAGCTATTGTATTTTCAACTCTGATCAGTTCTTTTTATATTTTCTAGTTCTTTGTTGAAATTCTCAGTATGCTTCTCCATTCTTTTCTAAGTTCAGTGATCATTTTAATGACCATTGCTTTGAACTCTTTATTAGGTAAATTACTTATCTCCATTTTATTAGGGTTTTTTTTTTCCCCCTTGAGGTCTTATCTCATACCTTCCCTTGGCATCTCTAATTTTCTTGAAGAGCTCTCTAGTCTTTCCTGTTCTATGTTGGGTGGTCTGAAATACCAGACCTGTATGCAGGTCTCCTGCGAAACCTGTATCTACCTCAAGAAGCAACAGTTAGAACCAGACATGAAACAACAGACTGGTTCAAAATAGGGAAAGGAGTACATCAAGGCTGTATATTGTCATACTGTTTATGTAACTTCTATGCAGAGTACATCATGAGAAATAATGGGCTGGATGAAGCTCAAGCTGGAATCAAGATTTCTGGGAGAAATATTAATAACATCAGATATGCAGGTGACACCACCCTAATGGCAGAAGTGAAGAGGAATTAAAGAGCCTCTTGATGAAGGTGAAAGAGGAGAGTGAAAAAGCTGGCTTAAAACTCAAAATTCAAAAAACTAGGATAATGGCATCTGGTGCCATCACTTCATGGCAAATAGATGGGGAAACAATGGAAACAGTGACAGACTTTATTTTCTTATGCTCCAAAATCACTTTGGAAAGTGACTTCAGCCATGAAATTAAATTAAGATGCTTAATCCTTGGAAGAAAAGCTATGACAAACCTAGACAGTGTATTAAAAAGTAGAGACATTACTTTGCTGACAAAGCTATGGTTTTTCCAGTAGTCATGTACAGATTTGAGAGCTGGACAATAAAAAAGGCTGAGCACTGAAGAATTGATGCCTTCGAATTGTGGTGCTGGAGAAGACTCTTGAGAGTCCCTTGGACTGCAAGGAGATCAAACAAGTCAATCCTAAAGGAAATCAACCCTGAATATTCATTAGAAGGACTCTTGCTGAAGTTGAAGCTCCAATACTTTGGCCACTGATGCGAATAGATGACTCATTGGAAAAGACCCTGATGCTGGGACAGATTGAAAGCAAGAGGAGAAGGGGATGACAGAGGATAAGATAGTTGGATGGCACCACTGGCTCAAAGGACATGAGATTGAGCAGACTCTTGGAGATAGTGAAGGATAGGGAAGGCTGGCATGCTGCAGTCCATGGGGCCGCAGAGAGTCGAGCACGACTGAGCGACTGAACAACAACAACAACAACATATCTCATTCTTTAATTTGGAACATATTCCTCATCTTTTCCCTTTGTTTGACTTTCTTTGTTTGTCTATGAAATTAGGTGAAACATTACCTATCCTGGTCTTGAAGGTGTGTGCTTCTGGGGGAGCATCCCTTTGCAGTCTGTGTGTGCTCAGTGGTTTTGATGGGAGATCTGGATCTGAAACTAGCAAGGACCATGACTTCTCCTGGCAGCCACCACCTTGGTGGGAATTAGAGCTGGAGACAGAGGGGCTGAAGTCAGAGCCTGGTGTAAGCCATGGATTCTCCTGTGGCATGACGGTGGTTGCTGCATTGGTGGGATATGACTGGAGCCAGAGGAGCTTAAACTGCAGCCTAGAGAAAGCTGCATCTAGTCTTGAGACATGCTGGCAGTCACACACTGGTGGGGGGTTGGCAGAGAGGCTGTAGCTGGATACTGGGGTGGAATGTTCTGGGGCAATCTGACAGGTTAGCCAGAGCACCAAGAACTTTTCAATCTTCTACCTTTGCACTGGGATAGAGAGCAAGTGGGTCTGTGGGTGTACTCTTCAAGAGCAGATCTCCGTTTTCTACAGCCTTCTGGTAAGCCCCCCTGGTTTTCAAAACCAGGAAATGGGCTTATCTTCCTGATGCTCAACCTCAGGGCTGGGAAGCCCAATGTGGAGCTGAACCCCCTTCTTTTTAGGGAGAATCCCTGAGCCTGTGATATTCTCTTCCTCCTCTGGGTTGCCCACTGTGGGTGTGGGTCCCAACTCGAGCACCTCTTCTACCTGACTCTGTGTGGTTCTTTGTTTGATCATAGAGTCATTCTTCTAGTCTTCAAGTTGTCCTCAGAGAAACTTGCTGTATTTGTATTTGTAATTTTGATGTGTTTGTGGGAGGAGGCGAGCTCGATGTCTTCCTAAATCTGCTATCTTGATTGCACCTTCTTCTACCATTTTATATTTGAAGTTTAGTTCTTAACCTGATATATTAAACTTAGAGCCAATATTTAGTTATGAGATAATTTATTATATTTCCAATAATTATCAAATGGAAGTGTACAACTAGATAAAAACAAACAAACAAAAAATTTGATTGCTTGAGAATTGACAGACCCCTCAAAGATCAGTTACATTTGTGTGAGGTGCACTGTTCAGTATTCACTTGAGAATGTGATAATGACCCTTGGTGCTGTTGAATTCACATTTGAATCTTGAGAATCTTCAGAGATTTATCCTCAAAGGCAAATAATGAGATAGCACAGGTGTTATATTACAGCAATGAGTTTGAATTTATTACTGCAAGATGAATGAGTTCTCATTTTAAGAGGTAAAATTTTTGGCTTTTGTAAGTTAATCAGTTATACTGACTTAGCACGCATGAACTGATTTTTCAATACCCACTTGAGAACACTTTACTCTCTGAAGTTGTATCTGTACTTACTAATCACAGTGGAGAAATTGGGCAGATGCTATCCAGCAGTAATGTAGCAAATAACCTTGAGTGAAAGTCGCTCAGTCGTATCTGACTCTTAGTGACCCCATGGACTATACAGTCCATGGAGTTCTCCAGGCCAGAATACTCAAGTAGGTGGCCATTTCCTTCTCTAGGGGATCATCCCAACCCAGGAATCGAACCCAGGTCTCCCGTATTGCAGGCGGATTCTTGACCAGATGAGCCACCAGGGAAGCCAGCAAATAACGTTAGTTGAATTAATCTAAGTTTCAATCATCTATGTAGTGTATGTGCTGTGCTGTTCTTAGTCACTCAGTAGTGTCTGATTCTCTGAGACCCCCATGTACTGTAGCCCACCAGGCTCCTCTGTCCATGGGGATTCTCCAGGCAAGAATACTGGGGTTGCCATACCCTGCTCCAGGGCATCTTCCTAGCCCAGAGATCAAACCCAGGTCTCCCATATTGCAGGTGGATTCTTTACCACCTGAGCCACCAGGGAAGCCCGAGAAGACTGGAGTGGGTAGCCTATCCCTTTTCCAGGGGATCTTCCTTACCACAGAATCAAACCAGTGTCTCCTGCTTTGCAGGTAGATTCTTTACCAGCTGAGCTACTGTGAAAGCCCACTTAGTGTATAAATAGGCTTAATTCAAGTGATAATGATTCCTCATTTTTTCACCCATAAGACCAGAAAATTACATAGTCTTTCAATGATATTTAAACTTGGTATTTAGCCAATAAGTATTATACTATAAAATTCACTAACTTTAAGATGCTTTGAGGACTTACTGTTTGTAAATATCTTGGAAAAACTTCCTTTATTAATTGTTTGGAAGACTTAAGCTTAGAGGCAACCAGAGGCTTTAGACAAAGTTGGAAATATAAAGTCAAAGAACTTGCAGATGAGTTTCAAGCTGGCAACTTGCTGGGTGAAACTGAGTACACTTCTTATCTAACCTGGAAACTTATTCAGCAGTATATTATGTTGAAGCTAATATTATTTGTTCTATTTTACTCCAATGTAACATCATGACATTAGGAAATAATCAGATTTCTTTGAATGTGTGTAGCTTAATTATGTCCTAGATATTAAACATGTAACATTTTGCATAGAGATTATATTGACGTTTCAAACTAATTGAAACATTTAGTTCTTAATTATAAATGTTAAATGAACATAATACATTTATAATAGCTGATTTCATTTATAACTTTAAATTTCCTTTCCATTTCTTCTTTGTCCTATTAAGAAAATTGTGTTTCTCCTTTTAAAAATGTGATCTTGTTTTATTGAGAGAAACTGTAAACTTTGTAATTAACTAGGTATCTCATTTATACTTCACCTTTCTGAAAGTAGGAAAGTAATGTGCTATCCACCCATATCCAAGAGACTTGACTTCATTGTAAGTATTCTTTAATTTCATTTATAGCGTACTGTATAGTTACTGCGAGAAGGCAATGGCACCCCACTCCAGTACTCTTGCCTGGAAAATCCCATGGATGGAGGAGCCTGGTAGGCTGCAGTCCATGGGGTCGCTAAGAGTTGGGCACGACTGAGCGACTTCACTTTCACTTTTCACTTTCATGCATTGGAGAAGGAAATGGCAGCCCACTCCAGTGTTCTTGCCTGGAGAATTCCAGGGACGGCGGAGCCTGGTGGATTGCCATCTATGGGGTCGCACAGAGTCGGACACGACTGAAGCGACTTAGCAGTAGCAGCAGCATATAGTTACTGAAGGAATGGACTGGATTCAAACTACCAAGATGAGAGTCACATCTTGATTTTACCACTTGCTGTGCAAACTTAGCTGTTATATTGCTAAAGTCAGTTTCATCATCTATACATGAGATAAAAATACATATTATTTTATATAAATTAAAATAGAACTATACAGAAAATTATTAACCCAAGGCCTGCCATTTAGTAAATATTCAATAAATGTTAACTATTATATAAAGAGAAAAAGATACACATTATTTGAAGCAGGTTTTCCAGTGTTACTACTGAAAACAATGTTTAGCATACAGAATATTCATTATATAAATAAATAAACTTTTCTACTCTAAAATTTATATAAAAATAAAAGTATATACTTTTTTTACTCTAAGTTAAAAAAAATTAGTCCAAAACCATCTTGAAAATAATTTGTTTATTTTGATAATAACCTCTGTGTATTAAGAACAAGGAAGCCATCCAATTAAAAATTTCTTTAATGTAATGCTTCATCGCAGGTTCATTACCATAGGAGCTACCTTATCTCATGGATTCCCTGTGGCAGAGGAACGATACTACAGTGGCAGGGTTCATGTTACTGGGCTTAACAAATGATCCAGTCCTTCGAATCATCCTCTTCATGATCATCCTCTGTATCTACCTGGTGACCATATGTGGGAATCTCAGCACAATCATTCTTATCAGAATCTCTTCTCAGTTCCATCATCCCATGTACTTTTTTTTGAGCCACTTGGCCTTTGCTGACATAGGCTATTCATCTTCTGTTACACCCAATATGCTTGTAAACTTCCTGGTAGAGACAAATACCATCTCCTATCCTGGATGTGCAGTCCAGCTTGGTTCCGTTGTTTTCTTTGGGTCATCTGAGTGCTTTCTTTTGGCTGCCATGGCGTATGATCGCTTTGTGGCAATTTGCAGCCCGCTACTATATTCTACCAAAATGTCCACACACGTTTATGTTCAGTTACTCACAGTGGCTTATGTAGCTGGTTTTCTCAATGCTTGCTCTTTTACTATTTGCTTCTATTTTTTACTCTTCTGTGGACCAAATCGAGTCAATCATTTTTTCTGCGATTTTGCTCCTTTGGTTGAACTCTCCTGTTCTGACATCAGTATCCCTGCAGCTGTCCCCTCATTTACGGCTGGCTCCATCATTGTGGTCACAGTGACTGTCATAGCTGTATCCTACATCTACATCCTCATCACCATCCTGAGGATGCACTCCACCGAGGGGCGCCACAAGGCCTTCTCCACCTGCACGTCCCACCTCACAGCAGTCGCTCTGTTCTATGGGACCATCACGTTCATTTACGTGATGCCCAAGTCCAGCTACTCAACTGACCAGAACAAGGTGGTGTCTGTGTTCTACATGGTGGTGATCCCCATGCTGAACCCCCTCATCTATAGCCTCAGGAACAATGAGATTAAGGGGGCTCTGAAGAGAGAGCTTTGTTAAAAAACTTCTCACTTCCTGCTCTGTGCATCCATCCTCCTAAGTTTTTTAATCATTCTTAGGATCATTACTCTGAACTCTTTTTTGGGTAGATTGCCTATCTTCACCGGAGAAGGCAATGGCACCCCACTCCAGTACTCTTGCCTGGGAAATCCCATGGATGGAGGAGCCTGGTAGGCTGCAGTCCATGGGTCATGAAGAGTCGGACACGACTGAGCGACTTCACTTTCACTTTTCACTTTCATGCATTGGAGAAGGAAATGGCAACCCACTCCAGTGTTCTTGCCTGGAGAATCCCAGGGACGGGGGAGCCTGGTGGGCTGCCGTCTATGGGGTCGCACAGAGTTGGACACGACTTAAGCGACTTAGCAGCAGCAGCAGCAGCCTATTTTCACATCACTTCTTCTGCAGTTTTATCTTGTTTTTTCATCTGAAACATATTCCTCTGCTGCCTTATTTTAAGCTGCTATTTATGTTTTTATATCTGTAGTGCGTGTGTGTATGCTAAGTTCCTTCAGTCATGTCTGACTCTATGCAACCCTGTAGACTATAGTCTGCCAGGCTTGTCTGTCCATGGGATTTTCCCGTGGGACTGGAGTGGGTTGTCATGCCCTCCTCCAGGGGATCTTCCCGACTCAAAGGTCGAACCCATGTCTCTTAGGTCTCCTTCATTGGCAGGTAGGTTCTTTATCACTAGCGCCTCCTGGGAAGCCCATATCTGTGGTTGAACCTTGA
The DNA here is from genome assembly GCF_029407905.1 of Bubalus kerabau. Taxonomy (NCBI): domain Eukaryota; kingdom Metazoa; phylum Chordata; class Mammalia; order Artiodactyla; family Bovidae; genus Bubalus; species Bubalus kerabau. The sequence continues at coordinate 44,721,107 of NC_073638.1, forward strand.
AGAACTGGCCCTCTGTAGGAGGTACCCTACACATCCCAGCAGTGCACTCTCCTCTCATTCCCCAAGCTATATGTTCTAGGAATCCCCCTAAGAGGGTTGTGTGGGTCCTTCTGTTGTGGTGGGCTGACTATGCCAGCAGTCTGGTTGGCTGCCAGGTTCAGCCTTGTATGGAGGCTGCTGGCTGCTCTTTAGCAGGATCTGGTCATGAGATGGCTGGCTGTGGAACCCTATGGGGCCCCAGGGCTAGCAGTGTCTCACTGGTGGGTGGATCCAGGGTCCTGAAGACTCTGGGACTGTTGTCCACCCACTGGGAGGTGAAGCCAGGCCCTGGGTTAGTGCTGGTCTACTGGCAGCCACACTCCAGGGTCCAGGGGTCCTGGATCTGATTTCAAATCATTGGTAGTGGGATTTGGGGGTCCTGAAGGTTGCATTGGTCTGCTAATGAGCAGGGCCATGGCCTAGCTTGTCTCAGGTCAGGATCTGGTCTACATTCTCGTGTCTGTCTCCATGGGTGAGGCTAGTCTAGGGGCTTATGCGGACTTTCTTGTGGGAGGGGCTAGTGTCTGCGCACTGGTGAGTGGAGCTGAATCCTGGGCTGCATCTAGAGGCAGCTGTGGGCTCTTTAGTCTTTAAGCAGGCTGTCTGCAGAAGGCTGGGCTATGTCTCCACCCAGCTAGTTGCTTGGACTCAGGCGTCTCAGCACCTGTAGGCTGTTGGGCTAATGAGCTGGAGGAAAATTTCCAAGATGGCGCTTGCCAGCATCAGCCTCTACCAGCACCAGCACCTGCACGAGGAAGTCTGCTCCCAGGAGTGGCTGCTGCCAGTGTCTTTGTCCCCAGGGCGAGCCTTAGCTGCCCCCACCCCCTCCAGGAGACTCTCCAGGATCTGCAGGTAGGTCTGGTCTAGGCTCTTACAATTACTGCTCTTGCCTGGGGTCCTGTGGAATTTTGTGGGCACCCTGAGAGGAGTCTCTGTTTCCCTAGCCCTGAGGGGCTCCTGAAATTAAACCCTGTTGACCTTCAAAACCAAATGCTTTGGGGGCTCATCTTCCTGGTGCTGGACCACTAGGCTGGGGCTCAGAACTCTCACTCCTGTGGGAGAACTTCTGCAATATAATTATTCTCCAGTTTGTGGGTCGTCGCTCAGCTTGGGGGGTGATGGTGTTTGATTGTATTTTGAGTCTGCCCTTTTTACCTATCTTGGTGCTTTCTTTATGTTGATACATTTAGTTGTAGAAGATCTTCTCTGGTAAGTTCTAGTCTTTTTCACTGATGGTTGTTGTGCAGATAGTTGTGATTTTGGTGTGCTCCTGAGATGGAAGTGAGCTCAGGGTCCTTTTACTTTGCTGTCCTGGCTGCTCTCCCTAAGGTTGAAATGACCTTTGAAGTCATCTTTTCCTGTGTGATGAAGACTGCTTTGTTTTCCTTTGTGCTTAGCCTCTCTCCACTTACTTAGAGTCCAGAGGCCTTGTACCTGCACTTCAGACCACAGTTCGTGCTGTGCTGAAAACTCAGCTTGGGGGTGGAGAGAGCTTGCTAGAAATGTGTGTTCTTAATTTGTTTTTTCTTGTTCTTTTTTTTTAGTATTTGATATAATGATGTACCATAAAATAATAACGAAAGGACAAAGGCTGTCTCTGGTCAAAACATATTGGTCTATATGTTATTAGCTAATGTGAAGGCTCTTAGTAAAGGTCGGGGCTAGATTTTTCCCGTATCAGAGAGTAAACTAGAGGCTCTTAAATAAACTGAAATTTAATTCTTAATTAGTAACCCAAACTGGTTAACATGAAAAAATAATCCTTTGAAAATTCTTTAAAGTTTTATTCATATCGTTTCAAGAGCTGTATTCTGGTACAAGTCAAGGAAGGCTATTGGACTGTCAAACCTTTAAGACTGGGTCCATTTCAAAAGTAGCTTGTCCTGGAATGAGTATGAAAATTATAGTTATGACTGAGTATATTCTGAGAGGAGACAACCAAGTGGAGCCAGACAGTGAAATTATTAGAGACATTCTTTTTGCATGGATATCTGCTGGTGATGGTCTTTTTGGACCCCCAAAAATCTGTTCTGTGTTATTAAGTCTGACTCCAGCCTAGTTATAGGAGACTTCATAAAGAACACAGTAGATGTCCCTGACCAACTGCTGTGAATTCTGCCAGGTCAAAAACAGGTGATTTCTCTGTGGAAATAAGCAGGGTTCCTGAATTCCTAGGGAGTGATAAACAAGCTCTTTAAGTGACTTGTTTGTGGTCAAATGCACAGCCTAATTTTATGTGTCAATTTGGCTAGGCTACAGTGACCAGTTGTTTGGTCAAACATGAGTTTAAATGTTGCTGGGAAGGTAATTTTTAGGTGTGATTAACGTTTAGACTTTGAATAAAGCAGATTACTGTCCGAAATGTGGGTGGCCCTCATCCAATCAGTTGAAAACCTTAGGTGAAAAAACTTAAATCCTCTTAAAAAGAGGGATTCTGTCTCCAGGCTGCCTCTGGATTCAAGACTGTGACATCAACTCTTTCTGGAATTTCCTGTCCCTTGCATTTTGGAATTGTCAGCTCTCATAAATGTGTGAGCCAGTTCCTTTAAAACCACCACCACCACCACCATCACAGTGGCTCTGTTTTCTCTGGATAATCCCAGCTAATAGAACGCTAATCATCTCTCCTTTCCCCTCTCTTATTGTCTTACTACTCATTCTCCATATACCAACCATGGCATAAATCTAACAGATTAATTCCTTTGTTAATATCCCCCAAAGACTCTAAGTAAAGGCACCAATTCTTAACATGTCTTAGGAAGTCCTGAATGTGGCCCCTGTTACATTTCTCTCTCTCAACACTCCTCCTGCACTCCCCAGACTCTCAGACTCTATGTATTATTCGTCTTATTTTAAAAACCACAAATATATCCACATTCTTTGCCACCATAGGACCCTCTCACGTGCAATAACTCTACTTGAATGCATTTTCCCCCTCACACCTGGGTAACATCTACTTAGGCTATGCTGCTGCTGCTGCTAAGTCACTTCAGTCATATACAACTCTGTGCGACCCCATAGACGGCAGCCCACCAGGCCCTGCAGTCCCTGGGATTCTCCAGGCAAGAACACTGGAGTGGGTTGCCATTTCCTTCTCCAATGCATGAAAGTGAAAAGTGAAAGTGAAGTCGCTCAGTCGTGTCCGACTCTTAGCGACCCCATGGACTGCAGCCCACCAGGCTCCTCCATCCATGGGGTTTTCCAGGCAAGAGTACTGGAGTGGGTTGCCATTGCTTTCTCTGTACTTAGGCTATACGTACCCACTTAAATGTTTTCCATCCTCCTGGAAACCTTCCTCAGGCTTCAGACCAAATTAAATACACCTGTTACCCCTCCGAAGCACCCTGCATATTTTTAAGAATACTCAGTGCACTTGCAGCTACAGACTCAGTATTTGTTTTCTCCAAAATGCTGAACTCTTCATACAGACACCTTTAATGTCTTGCTTTTCCTCTGTGTCTGTTTTTACATGATTTCTGGAACATAGTAAGCATAAAGGTATATTTAAAATGTATGAATAAAACATTAATAAATGAATGGATGAATGAAGTTTTTGCCCTAGCATGAACCACTGACTTGGCAGCCTTTGAATCAATTGAATGTCAGCCTGATTCAAATTGACTGAATGTTTGTGTCAGATCCTGCTACACCTATAATAGGCCTTGACACAAACCCATGCGTACCACAATTACACCACTGCCTTGACCCTGTTTAACTCAGATTGGCAACTATCATTTCAGCCTGTCTTAGTTAAAGCTATGTAATCACTCTGCTGAGTAGTGTCTCCCTTTTGTCTTGGCATGGTTGGAGACACAGAGGAGAGTTAGAATTTGTACAAGACAAATGTTAGCGTAGCAGTAGCAAGAGTGTTAGCAAAGGAGCTAACAATAGGAGATTGTTCATTACCTTCCAGTTACAGTTCTTAGTAATTTACAAGTAGTCACCCAATTAATCCTCAGAATAACCCCAAAAGGTGTTTTTTAATTCATCCTTTTCAGAAGCTGTAACTGAGACACATAAAGGTTAAGCAAAATTTTAGGGTTACAAATATCCTCTTAATACTCTGATTTCTTTTAAGGTACATACTCTCTGTGGTCAGGCAGAATGCGGGGCTCTTCGAAAATACTTCACCACTAGAGGGACTTTCATTTGTGACACATTTCATTTCTTTCTGTTCAAAGTATGCAGACTTCTTCATCTGGATATGTCAGGTGAACTTGTATTAGACCAAATTTCTGTCACAAAATCAATAAGAAGCTAGAAAAATATTGTTAAATGTTTGAAGGCATAAACTTCCCATTTCATAGAAGATAAAGTTGCTCTATACCCCTTAGATTCTCCCTCTTATTAAAAACATCCCTAGGTAAAACAACAAACTTAGGAAGATCATAAAGAAGATGGAGAAGGAGGCAGACTCCTAGGGACTTTACACCTGAGGAAATCCCATAGGCCTGAGTCCCTGTGTTTTCTTATTGCTTGCACATATCCTGGACAGGATGCTGCACAAGCCTCCAACCCAGAACCACAAAAAGACAAAAAGTGTTCAAAGATAAGTCTGTTCTTGCTAGCCAAGGAACTGGGAAAAGGGTGACCTAACAGAATAGAAAACCTTTTGGCAATACCTGCCCTACTGCAGACAAGTGAGAGGAAAACCACACCTGTCTCCTACCTGCAGGATTCACCGGGGCCAAGTAGGGAGCTATTTTTTACCCTCCTCCCCAACCTTTGATTTGTCTGCTGGGGTATTGTCATGGGGCATCCAACAGGGAAATGAACCTCCCCTGGTCATCTGGCAGCAGTGAAAGAATGTGAGGGGGTACTAGTTGGTACTCTACTTCCCTATAATGATGACCCCACCCTTGGAAGTGAGGGCCCAATGGGGATCTGAGTTCCACCACTACCTTCAACACAGAGCAGTGTGAACCAGCTCTCCACATCCTCCCTTCCCTAGAGGCAGGGGGTCCAGCGAGGAGCTGACCTTACTTGGAAGAGAGGAGGTGTGCAAGGCAGGGGGTGTTACCCTATAATGGGGAAGGAGGCGACAGGGCAGTGGGAAAAGCTGAGCTTGTCTCTCACTCAACTACCAGGAGGCAGAGGAGTCAGCACTCCATTTTTGGCCAAATCAGTGTGCTCAGCAGGAAGCTGAAGTCACACACACATACCCACACCCTAGTAGTTGCTGTGATGGGGGACATCCTCCTAAGAAAAGATTGAATCTGATCCAGAGTCTCTTAATATGATATCCTACATGTCTCTGTTACAATAAAAGTCACTGTCATACCAAGAACTAGAAAAATCACAGTTCGATGAGGAAAGGTAATGTATGCCCACATCAAAATGAAAAGGATGCTGAAATTATCTGACAAGGATTTCAAGGCGGCAGTAAACAAAGCTTCAACAAGCAATCATTGAAATTCTATTTCTTTGTTTAAAACATTTTGGCAAAGAAATAGAATTATAAAATAGAACCAAGGGAAATTTCTAGATCTGAAAAACATAATCACTAAAGTTAAAAGGAAACAATGGGATTAAGCAGAAGTGTCAGTACTGTATATGCCATCCGCATATCTTCACAGGCTGAGTCACTGTCCTTGGCCTCAAATAGACAAAGCCAGCAAATCCATAGTGTATGCGCACCACCGTGAGATGAGAAGGCCTTATACCTCCCCTTGGCAGAAGGCATCTTCATGACTATGAACCCAATGAAGACATAGGAAATCATAATTAAAATAAAGCTGCCCACCAACACAAAGTCAGCACAAAAGTAGCCATTTCACGAGAGAGTATAGTCACAAGCAAGGCAGACCATAGCCAAGACATCGCAAAAGAAGTACAGGATGGTGTTGGAGTCACAGAAAGACAAGTTGAATACAATGGTGACGATGCACACAGAAACCAGGAACCTACCCACTACCCAATCTGCCAACATCAGTTGAAAGTAGATCTTATTGGTCATGAAGATGGAGTAGTGGAATGGGTTGTGAATAGCAGTGTACCAGTCATAGGCATGGCAGCCACGATGAAGCAGTTATTGCTGGACAGGAAGAACATCTGTGTGGCACACTCAGGAAGAGAAATGGACTTGCTGTCTGATAGCAAGCCCACCATGTAGGGGATGATTACCATAGTGATACAGGTTTCTTTAAAATTTTTTTTAACTGGAGGGTAATTACTTTACAATATTGTGATGGTTTTTTGCCATACAGCAACAGGAATTGGCCATAGTTATACATGTGTCCCCTCCCTCTTGATCCCCCCTCCTGGCTCCCTCCCCACTCCATCCCTCTAGGTTGTCACAGAGCACCGATTTTGGGCTCCCTGCATCATACATCACATTCCCACTGGCTATTTTATACATGGTAATGTATATTTTTCAATGCTATTCTCTCAAATCTTACCCCCCTCTCCTTCCCCTACTGTGTCCAAAAGCCCATCCTTTATGTCTGTGTCTCCTTTGCTGCCCTGCACACAGGATCATCAGTACTATCTTTATAGATTCCATATATACACTTTAATATATAATATCTGTCTTTTGCTCTGACTTACTTTATTCTGTATTCTAGGTTCATCCACCTCATTAGAATCGACTCAAATGCATTATTTTTTTATAGCTGAGTAATATTCCATTGTGTATATGTAAGTGATACAGTTTTCTGAAAACGAGAGACCACAGAGGAAAAAATACATGGGGATTTAAAGGTTGTGATTGAGCTTTATGGCCACCATTATGGATGTATTTGTGGCTAGGATGGTCATATGGGAGAAGAAAGTCGTCACAAAGAGGAGATTTTGCATGTCTGAGAAACTGGAAGATCCCCACAGAAGGAATGTGCTCGGTGTGGTATGATCACCCATCCTCCTGGTGCACGCAGCAACTTTCCTCCAAAGGTAGAGGATTATTGAGATGAAGACTCTGAGATGAGTAGAAACTATCCTTATATACCAACATCACCTAGACTTTAATCAAGGGGAGGGACCTGAGCTTCAGTGCACCTCTTCGTGGGCGAGTCTTGAGAATGTGATGCTAAACGCAGTTGACTGAAGTCTAGTTCAGGAATTAGAGTAGTGAGACTGATTCTAGTGTGGTAATCTGCATAAATGACATAGAGTGAGCCCAAATGTCTTCTTGGATTATACTCACAAAAGCATTCTTCTCTCTCTTTTCCTAAATGTATCTGCATGTAAGAGGGAAATACAATAAAATTGCATTGTTCTCACCCACAGGATTTTGTAATGCTACATTTTGCAAATGCTCTGTCAGATATAATGGTAACCTGGCACTCAGGAGTGCCTCATAAACTATTGACTGAATGAATAATTCAAGCATTTAAATCACTTAAAATATAACTTAAAAAAAATTAGGGAGATAAGTGAAAATTTTCCAAAAGAACTTTGAATTTTCCTTCAATGAAATCCTCTCCCATCAGTTTCACCATGCAGTGGCTCTGAAAGTAACGATTGTAACAATGACCTGACCACACAAATGAATTTAACATATTGTAACTTCTACTGGGTTTCCATTCATGGTAATATTTAAAACTTGAGATTTAAAATATCATTAGTTCTTAATATATATCAAATATATATCAATAACTTTAAGTTCTTAATAATTTCTAATTGAAGTTTTTTTCCAGATGTCTAATAAAATATTAATGGACTAGCTTGGAGTCAAAATGATTTTGAAGGTAATGTCTCAGAGTGGCATATTCTGGTCATACTGTTCTAATCAAATTTTGGCTTTTTAAGCAAAACCTCCAGGACATTTTCTAGCAAAGTGGTTTGCTTTGAAGTGCAGACCTGAATGAAATAAACTCAAATTCCTCAGATCAATTTTGTAAATAATATTTCTATTTCAATTTTTCATTAAACATTTGCTCTCATAAGAGGTGAAGACAGACATGAAAACACTCTGTAGAATTTTGATTTTAACTTCAGTCATTGTTGAAGGGGAAGGGGAGGAGGAAAAGGGAGGAATCAGTGGTGGAAAATGAAGGAGTGTTCAAGAGAAATAGAGAAATACCAACTGGAAATTATTCTATAAGACTAACACATTTGAAGAGTTACTTTTTTTTTTTTTGCACTGTAGCTATGGGCAAAGAATACAAGAGGAGTCAGGACAGGTAACCAGCACCCACTTAATACCCATAATATGTCAGACAATATGCTGGGGCTAGACAGAGCTGCCTCACATAGTCCTCACAAGTCTGGGAGCTTAGAATTTCTGTTTTGATTTTATAAACATAAAGTGAGTTTTAGAGTGGTTAAGTGATTATGGAAGTTGTGAATTTATTCAACACATATTGACTACATGCTTATGATGGGCCAGACAATTTACACACATGAAACACAAAATGTAACCAAACACATAGGATCTCTGTGATGAAAAAATGAATGGCTACTTTGGTTTGTGGAGTCAGGGAAGCCCTTGAGAGCATTAACCACATGGTTCACAACCAATTCAAAGACCCTAAGGTGGGAAACTCACCTACCCAAGCAATCTTTCTAGACCCAAATGGCTTGTCTTTGAGATCCTTCCAGTCTCTTCTGAAGGTTTTTGTCTATTTACCTCCAAAGGAAACGTTTTTCCTTTATTGCTTTAACTATCACTTACCTTGTACGACTCTCTAATTCTCACTTCTACTGTATAGGAAGCTCCCATTTCCTTTGACACATTTCCAGGCCAAAATGTCCTTCGTGTATTGAATGTAAGATTTTCAGAACAGAATTGGTCATATTTCCCCCACATGTCAGAGTTCCCTCCTGCACTTCCTGAGTGAGTTACTTGCAAACATCAGAGAGCTCCATCAGACCCCAGTTTTGGTTTCTTTCTCATATTTCTGCATTTAGATTCAGGCCCAAAATTCCAGGTGCCATTTTGCCATCACCTTTCTGTTGTTGCTCTTTGTTTTTATTCTCTCTGCTCTTGTCCTGGAGCTATCCAATTGGGTAAATATGATACCTAGGTAGTTTTCCATTAGTCACAAATTTGTTGCATTTTTATTCACTGCATCATGACCAGATAGTCAATTCCTAAACAGAGGATATATTAAGTCACTAATGGTATCCAAAATAGTGAATAGATACACACTGATTATAAGAGGAAAGCCAAACACCCCAGTATGATATCTGATGCTCAGCACAAATGGATCCCTAGATACTGCTCCTGGCTGTTGCCACCACATCCCCCTGCCATCCCACACTCAAACCAGACAGCAGTGCCCTCTATCTTCCAAACACAACACGATCCTTCACGCTGCTGTGTCTTTGCGTGTGGTGTCCCCTCTGCCTCAGTCTCCCCTCTTCTATTTTATTTCTATTAGACTTTTGCTCATTTTTCAGAAACTAGCCTGAGTTACTTTGATTTTTCATCCTCTCTTGTTCACATTTTCTAGATTCCAGGAGCCTAACTAAAAAATGTCTCCTGCTTTCTACTCCACCACTCAAATGGATTTTTGCCACAAACTCTATTCTTTCCCTGTCCTGGTCCTTCACCTCTTACCAGCTTTTCTATGTTCAATCTGCAATCACTGTACATCACATTTTAGATTTTTAGATATCTTCTGCTTACAAACTAGGTAATCCTGCTGCTGCTGCTAAGTCGCTTCAGTCGTGTCCAACTCTGTGCGACCCCATAGATGGCAGCCCACCAGGCTCCCCCGTCCCTGAGATTCTCCAGACAAGAACATTGGAGTGGGTTGCCATTTCCTCCTCCAATGCATGAAAGTGAAAAGTGAAAGTGAAGTCACTCAGTCGTGTCTGACTCCTAGCGACTCCATGGACTGCAGCCTACCAGGCTCCTCCGTCCGTGGGATTTTCCAGGCAAGGGTACTGGAGTGGGGTGCCATTGCCTTCTCCAATTATGATGTTTGTAGTGAAGAAACTATGGCCTTAGCGAGTTACTTAATGTGCCAGAAGTGATACAGCTGGTAAGTGCACATGTATTACATAAACGCAGAGAGGCAGTGAGAACCTAGAGAGTCACTTACTTGTGTGGCTAATTAATTTTTAGGCTTCCCTCAGTGCAAATGCCCTCACTTTATCTGCCTCCAACCTCTCCTACGTGGGGACCATCCCCCTGTTCCAAAAAAAAAAAAATTGTATATGCTTCATGACTCTTCTACTATGCATATGTTTTCTTATAATGTTCTTCCTGCCCTTTTCTGACTGCTAAAAGAGCATTCTTAGAAAGACAATTAAAATGTCACTTCCCTTGAAATTCTCCTCAAACCTTCCTCTGTGTGTTAGCCATTTCTTCTTCTGGATTCACATCAGTTTATTGTGAGGAGGTGAGGTTTTTGCTGTTTGGGGTTTGTGCATGTGTGTCTGCATGTATGGTTAGACAGAGCAGAGAGTTGCTTTAAAATTTTGTATGCCCCAACTGCATCTAGAGCCTAGTGACTGTAGAATTTTTACTAAGGTTAATTCAGAGGCTACAGGGCCAGGGTGGGGGTGGGAGGGTGGGGGGCGGGGCATGGGTCGGGAACAACCATATTCTTCAGAAAGCCTCCATTCTTATACTTCAGTGCATTTATTAACTCCTCTTCAATACACCACTTGCTCTACTTAGTACTAAAGATCGTTGATTTCTTTCTAAATGGTTTTAAGAATACTGTCACGTAGCATCGTGAATACATGTATAGATGCTTTCTGCATTCTTGCTGAACTTGATTTACAACCACTTCTCAAAACTCCAGCTATGGTTGTTTAAAATCTGGGAGAAAGAAACTACCATTTTTGAATTCTATACATGATCCCCATTTACTGTAGTGTCAAATTACAATTGACCTATATAAGTGGTCATCACCAAGGGGCATAGCAAGAATGGCTGGGGGAGCTTTATGCAAACAGTGCATCTCCACCCATATTCGTTACAAGTTTTCTGCAAGCCTCTCCAAGGGGGAATGTCTGCAGAATGAGGGTTAGGTACTCTGCATAATCTTTATTAATTTTGGTTGAGAACTTTTGACTTTTATCATGCTCTTCTTTTCAAATTGAGAGTCCCTTGGACTGCAAGGAGATCCAACCAGTCCATTCTAAAGGAGATCAGCCCTGGGTGTTCTTTGGAGGGAATGATGCTAAAGCTGAAACTCCAGTACTTTGGCCACCTCATGCAAATAGTTGACTCATTGGAAAAGACTCTGATGCTGGGAGGGATGGGGGGCAGGAGGAAAAGGGGACAACAGAGGATGAGATGGCTGGATGGCATCACTGACTTGATGGACGTGAGTTTGAGTGAACTCTGGGAGATGGTGGATGGACAGGGAGGCCTGGTGTGCGCGGCTGAACTGATCTGATCTGATCTGATCTTTTCAAATATGCTGATAACATTTTTTTTTCATATATTTTACAACAGTAATAATAGAATAATATGTCAGCATGCCACTGTCTCCATTCTCCCCTATCACCCTGTCAGGCACTGGAGAACAAGATTTATAGTGTTTTTCTCAGTCTTTCTGTTTGTTTAACCAAGTCTTACCCTCTCTATTCACCTGGCTTTTGCCTTGAGTTTACTATTCTGTTCTCTTTTTTTGTTCTTGAAAGCTTCCCCCATACAGTTTTCTGGGTTCTGTCTCTACCAGGAGGAGGGAATTGAAAATTCCCTGTAATTTTATAGGGAATTGTAAACACTGTAAATTTCAACACTTATCCTTGCTTATAGTTTCTTTAATATAACAGGCTGTTAATACCAAATGGGTACTTGATTATTAGAAGATATAGAATATTAGAAGATATAGTGTTACAGAAACCAGTACTCAAGAAACCAAGCACCACACTCGGAGAGTTGGAGAACTCAGGTTTATTTATGCTGGCAGGCCCAGAGGAGTTAACACTCCAAGCTCTGAGCCCCAAACAAAGGGATTACAGAGTTTTTCTAGACAGACTATAATGGGCAACCCTAGATGTTAATAGGCTGGTTTAAACTAAGGGGTTTCAAGTGCGTGGCAACAGCAGTCAAGATGGGAGGGGATGCCTGACCTTTACAGACAGGCATGATTAAGCAAGTGTGCAGGGGCCAGGCGATTGCAAAGAGCAGGACAAGGATGAGTGAGATAAACTCCAGTTCCTAGTATTGCAAGTCCCCACTTTCTGAGACTACATGACCTATGTGACCTACGTGATCTAGACTTTGCAAGGGGCAAGCTGAGTTACAGAGGCAGAAGGAGAAGGAGATTATGCAGAATTTTAACTTATCCTTTTCAATAGAATAAAAATTAGAAGATATACAATAATTTTAAAGAGAAAAAGCTCTAAAATTCCCACCTTTCACAGCAGGATAATCACCTTCCAATCCCTTAAAATCATGAGTTTATTAAGCTGGAGGAAGAACTGACCATCTCGCAATTCAGGTGTGGCTTTCTGCAGTTCTTGTGATTTCATGTATCCCGTAATTCAGGGGAAAGTTTTAAGGCTGCTTTTTACCTTTGAATGTCTGTGAATATTCCCTCTGACATTAGAGCCCCTATAACATAAAGGTTGTATTCTGCATTCCTTAAAAAAGATTTTAAAGAGATTCCTCAGGCCATCAGAGACCATTATTTTGAGACTACTGCTTTAGATACCAGGCATCTTGTGCTCTGTCGATCTGTTATCTCATGTGATGTTGTCAAAAATGTTTTTTAAATCCTGACATACCATAGATAATTTTTTAGTGATGTTTGCATTTACAATCCTGAATAACAATTGAAGTGGTGGAAACTCAACTTGTTTTAAAAAAAATCTTGGGATGTAGATGGTTTCCTCAGGGATATTTTGCCTCCTACACAATATTGTTTATGTTATAATTCTAAAAATTTGCCATCTCTCGGGTTTCCTCTTCCTAACACACAGGGCAAGGGAATGGCATGGCATGAGAAGCTATTTCTGGGGGAAACATTCAAAAAAAGAGAGTAGAAGAGAATGAACACACAGTCTGAGCACTTTCTAATAAGGTGGCTCTGCTGGGAAAGACCTTGTTGAAAAAGAAAATACTCAGTTATTGATTGCCTATGTGACATCCACAAATTGCCCCTGTTTGCCTTTATCATCAGCTTTGGCTTTTAGAGTCTTCCCCACCACCATGTGTTATCTTCCGCCTAATGTACTATCAAGTCTTGTCTCCAATATCTGCTCTCATAACCTCAAAGTTGTGGCAAGCCACTCAATGTACCATCTCCTGATTAAATTCTACACCTTCCTTGTTCTGAAGTCTGTTATGTCTGAAAATCCCTTTACCTATCCTGCTTCTCTCCTCCTTACGGTTTTTCTCTGAGATTATTCCTCACCAAATAACTTGCATACAATTGCTGGCTAAGACTCTGGTTTTGGAGAATTTGTCCAGGGACAGTCTCAGTGCATACATAGGAATGATGACAGCATGCACTTCATTATTCGCAGCCAAAATTTTAAAAGCAATCAAATATAAGCATTGGGTTCTGATTACTGGCCCAGATTCCTTCTCAGTGAGGATCTAGTTGAAACCCTTATCTATCTATTGCCAGTCATACAGACTGAATTTCTGTCTATGAGACTAACTGCATTTATCCTTTGTGGTGCTAGGATTTCTGCCTCCAGCTAAATAGCTCTAATTAGTAGAGTTGGTACTTTTTTCTTATGCATCTATTCAGAGGACAGTTATGAATTCTGAATTAATATAACTGATTTTCTATGAATGTCTGTGATATGATCTGCTGAGGGTAGAGAAGGCTGCATGTTGTGGCTGTTCTATGTCTCTCTATTTAGATCATCAGTCTATTTTTGCTGTTATTTTCAGCCACTACTCTTTCAAATGCAATGTAAGTTAGCTACAGGAAGGGTAATAGGAATAACAGTGTCATTTCCTGTTAGAAAATGGAACTGTAGTCATGTAATTCTTCTCAATTATGAGGAAATATGTATGTCAGATTTTTTAACTAACACTTTTAACCATCTTCCTAGAAATGGAAACAGAGCATTAATCAAGAACCAGTATATATTAAAAAAAACTTTTTTTTGTATTGGAGTATAGCCAATTAACAAGCAATGTGATAGTTTCAGGTGAGCAGCTAAGGGACTCAGCCATACGTGCACATGTATCCATTCGCCCCCGAACTCCCCTCCCACTCAGGTTGCCACATAACATATTGAGCACAATTCTACATGCTACCAGTATATTTTTCAAATTGAGCAGAAATTAGGAAATAAAGCAAGACTCTTTAATAGCTTTCAATAACATTCTCTAAATGTAATGCAATAAAGCTAGAAATCAACAATAAAAGACAACTAGAAAACACTCATATATTTGGAAATGAATTAGCATACCATTAAAGAACCCCTCAATCAAAGAAAAAATCAAATGGAAATTAGAAAACAACTGAATCATACATATAAAACATATATATATTTAGATATATTACTATATATATATATAAATATATCAGTTCTTGGAAGGAAAGTTTTAATAGAAATACTAGACAAGAAAAAAATTAAAATCACTAACATCTGTGTTAATTTTCATTAGTTGAAAAATAAAACCCAGGATTGTAGCATAAAAAAATGATAAAAACAGCAGATATTAAATGAAAAATCAACACACAGAGACTGCTCTGGTAGTCCAGTGGTTAAGACACCACACTTCCATTGCAAGGGGCATCGATTCAACCTCTGGTCAGGGAACTAAAATCCAGCATGCCATACAGTGACCAAAACAAACAAACAAAAAAAGAGGGATGCATTTGTAGGTCCTTTAAACAAAATCAACCACACAATAGAGAGGACCAAAAATGCTAAATATTCGATTTTTATGGTGCTGCATTAGACTTATTGTGCTAATTTTTTTTTAAGAATAGAAAGTCTAAATAACCAATATAAGGAAGGTAAAAGTGGATGTAAGTACAGATTGGTGGATATTGATAGGATTATGAGTAATTGTGAATCCCAGAGTAATTAGGCAAGAAAAAGAAACAAAAGACATCCAAATCAGAAAGGAAGAAGCAGAACTGTTACTGTTTGCAGATGATATGATATATAAAGAAAACCATAAGACTCCACCATGAAAATGTGAAAAACTTTAAATTTTGTGTTGGGATATAGCCGATTAACAACATAGTCATAGTTTCAGGTGAATGGTGAAGGGATCCAGCCTTGTATATATTAATACATGTACCCCTTCTGCCCCAACTCCTCTCCCCTCCAGGCTGCCACAACAGTGAACAGAGTTCCATGTGCTATACAGTAGGTCCTTGTTGTTTATCTATTTTAGATATAGCAGTGTGTACATGTCCACTCCAAACTCTCTATCCCTTCCCCTGACTCTTCTCCCTGGCAACCATAAGTTCATTATCTAAGTCTGTGAGTCTATTTCTGTTTTTTAAATAAGTTCATTTCTATCATTTCTTTTTAGATTCCACATAAAAGGGATGCCATATGATATTTCCCCTTCTCTGTCATACTTCACTTAATATAACAATCTCTAGGTCCATAAGTGTTGCTGTAAATGGTCTTATTTCTTTCATTTTAAGGGCTGAGTAATATTCCATGGGAGAATTTAACTCAGATGACCATTATATCTACTACTGTGGGCAGGAATCCCTTAGAAATGGAGTAGCCATCATGGTCAACAAAAGAGTCTGAAATGCAGTACTTGGATGCAATCTCAAAAATGACAGAATGATTTCTGTTCATTTCCAAGGCAAACCATTCAATATCACATTAATCCAAGTCTATGCCCCAACCAGTAATCCTGAAGAAGCTGAAGTTGAACAGTTCTATGAAGACCTACAAGACCTTTTAGAACTAACACCCAAAAAAGATGTCCTTTTCATTATAGGGAACTGGAATGCAAAAGTAGGAAGTCAAGAAACACCTGGAGTAACAGGCAAATTTGGCCTTGTAATATGGAATGAAGCAGCTGCTGCTGCTGCTAAGTCACTTCAGTCGTGTCCGACTCTGTGCAAGCCCATAGACGGCAGCCTACCAGGCTCCCCCGTCCCTGGGATTCTCAAGGCAAGAACACTGGAGTGGGTTGCCATTTCCTTCTCCAATGCATGAAAGTGAAAAGTGAAAGTGAAGTCGCTCAGTTGTATCCTACTCTTAGCGACCCCATGGACTGCAGCCTACCAGGCTCCTCCATCCATGGGATTTTCTAGGCAAGAGTACTGGAGTGGGGTGCCATTGCCTTCTCTGTGGAATGAAGCAGGGCAAACGCTAATAGAGTTTTGCCAAGAAAGTGCACTGGTCACAGCAAACACCCTCTTCCAACAACACAAGAGAAGACTCTACACATGGACATCACCAGATGGTCAACACTGAAATCAGATTGATTATATTCTTTGCAGCCAAAGATGGAGAAGCTCTATACAGTCAGCAAAAACAAGACCAGGAGCTGACTGTGGCTCAGATCATGAACTCCCTCTTGCCAAATTCAGACTTAAATTGAGGAAAGTAGGGAAAACCACTAGACCATTCAGGTATGACCTAAATCAAATCCCTTATGATTATACAGTGGAAGTGAGAAATAGATTTAAGGGACTAGATCTGCTAGATAGACTGCCTGATGAACTATGGAATGAGGTTCGTGACATTGTACAGGAGACAGGGAGCAAGACCATCCCCATGGAAAAGAAATGCAAAAAAGCAAAATGGCTGTCGGAGGAGACCTTACAAATGGCTGTGAAAAGAAGAGAAGTGAAAAGCAAAGGAGAAAAGGAAAGATATAAGCATCTGAATGCAGAGTTCCAAAGAATAGCAAGAAGAGTTAAGAAAGCCTTCCTCAGTGATCAATGCAAAGAAATAGAGGAAAACAACAGAATGGGAAAGACTAGAGATCTCTTCAAGAAAATTAGAGATCCCAAGGGAACATTTCATGAAAAGATGGGCTCAATAAAAGGCAGAAATGGTATGGACCTAACAGAAGCAGAAGGTATTAAGAAGAGATGGCAAGAATACACAGAAGAACTGTACAAAAAAGATCTTCACGACCCAGAGAATCACGATGGTGTGATCACTCACCTAGAGCCAGACATCCTGGAATGTGAAGTCAAGTGGGCCTTAGGAAGCATCACTATGAACAAAACTAGTGGAGGTGATGGAATTCCAGTTGAGCTATTTCAAATCCTGAAAGATGATGCTGTGAGAGTGCTGCACTCAATATGCCAGCAAATTTGGAAAACTCAGCAGTGGCCACAGGACTGGAAAAGCTCAGTTTTCATTCCAATCACAAAGAAAGGCAATGCCAAAGAATGCTCAAACTCCTGCACAATTGCACTCATCTCACACGCTAGTAAAGTAATGCTCAAAATTCTCCAAGCCAGACTTCAGCAATACATGAACTGTGAACTTCCAGATGTTCAAGCTGGATTTAGAAAAGGCAGAGGAACCAGAGATCAAATTGCCAACATCCGCTGGATCATCGAAAAAGCAAGAGAGTTCCAAAACACATCTATTTCTGCGTTATTGACTATGCCAAAGCCTTTGACTGTGTGGATCACAATAAACTGGAAAATCTGAAAGAGATGGGAATACCAGACCACCTGACCTGCCTCTTGAGAAACCTATATGCAGGTCAGGAAGCAACAGTTAGAACTGGAGATGGAACAACAGACTGGTTCCAAATAGGAAAAGGAGTACGTCAAGGCTGTATATTGTCACCCTGCTTATTTAACTTATATGCAGAGTACATCATGAGAAACGCTGGGCTGGAAGAAGCACAAGCTGGAATCAAGATTGCTAGGAGACATATCAATAACCTCAGATATGCAGATGACACCACCCTTATGGCAGAAAATGAAGAGGAACTCAAAAGCCTCTTGATGAAAGTGAAAGTGGAGAGTGAAAAAGTTGGCTTAAAGCTCAACATTCAGAAAACGAAGATCATGGCATCTGGTCCCATCACTTCATGGGAAATAGATGGGGAAACAGTGGAAACTTTCTTTTTCTGGGCTCCAAAATCACTGCAGATGGTGACTGCAGCCATGAAATTGAAAGACGCTTACTCCTTGGAAGGAAAGTATGACCAACCTAGATAGCATATTGAAAAGCAGAGACATTACTTTGCCAACAAAGGTCCGTCTAGTCAAGGCTATGGTCATGTATGGATGTGAGAGTTGGACTGTGAAGAAGGCTGAGCGCTGAAGAATTTATGCTTTTGAACTGTGGTGTTGGAGAAGACCCTTGAGAATCCCTTGGACCTCAAGGAGATCAGGCCTGGGATTTCTTTGGAAGGAATGATGCTAAAGCTGAAACTCCAGTACTTTGGCTACCTCATGCGAAGAGTTGACTCATTGGAAAAGACTCTGATGCTGGGAGGGATTGGGGGCAGGAGGAGAAGGGGACGACAGAGGATGAGATGGCTGGATGGCATCACTAACTCGATGGACTTGAGTCTGAGTGAACTCCAGGGGTTGGTGATGGACAGGGAGGCCTGGCGTGCTGCGATTCATGGGGTTGCCAAAACGACTGAGCGACTGAACTGAACTGAACTGACTAATATTCCATTGTCTATATGTACCACATCTTCTTTATCTATTCTTCTGTCAATGAACATTTATGTTGCTCCATGTATTGGCTATTGTAAACAGTGCTACGATGAACATTGGGATACATGTATCCTTTAGGAACATGTTTTTCTCTGGATATGTGCCCAGGAGTGGGATTGTAGGGTCATATGGTAGCTCTATTTTTAGTTTTTTAAGGAACCTCTGTACTATTCTCCATAGTGGCTATACCAATTTATATTTCCACCAACAGTGTAGGAGGGTTCCCTTCTCCCCACACCCTCTCCAGCATTTATTGTTTGTGGATTTTTTGATGGTAGCCATTTTGCCTGGTATGAGGTGATATCTTATTATAGCTTTGATTTGCATTTCTCTAATAATTAGTGATGTTGAACATCTTTTCATGTGTTTCTTGGCTATTTCCTCAGCACCTCTGAAGACTGACCTGAATCAACCAGTTTAATAATCATTTTGAAGGCAATTTTACTGTCTCTTCTCACTATGACCTCCTGCCACATAATTCACTAACCAAGTTGCCTAGATAATAAAATCTATGCAAGTATCATCACTTAAATCTAACTCATTCTTAAAATATATTGAATAGATAAAGATTATGTTTCATTTTTTTAATGGGAAAATAGTAAATGCAGTCCAAGTCTATGTAAAATTTCACCTGAAAGAGATTTTGTTGTAACAGAAACCAAAATTGTGTCATTAGCTTTGGGACTGAACTAAGGGTAGAAGTGGAAAGAGCCTTGGGGAGACTTTTATTGACATCTGGAAGGTTCTTATAGATAGCGTGGGTTTGAAAAATAGTGAGGAAAATATTTTAAGAATTAAAGAAAAGACACTTGACAGGTAGTGGTGGAGTATCTGTCAGTATAGTCACTTGAGCTTAAATGGAAAATATAAAGGATGCCTTATATACTCTGGAATTTGACTAAGAAGATTTCTAGGAAGAATGTAAAAAATTCTATCTAGTGTCTTATAGTTGCCTGTGCTAAAATGTAAGAGTGTTATGAACTACAGAAGGATTTTTTGGTTCTTTTGAAAAAATTTAAAAACATAAAAGGGAGCCATATCTTGCTGAGTTTGAAAATAAGGCTATTTCTTACTCCCATTATCTTCCAGAAAAATATTCTCAAGGTAAGAAATGGCTTTAGATCAAAGATCAGATCTGGTTTGAGCTGTAAGAGCCTTTGTTAAGACTTCAGAAAGATCTAAGACCTCACTGACTCTTTCAGCTATACGAAAGTCATTCTAAGAATCTTAATGGCATGTTTCATAGACTTTTTTTTTTTAAGCAGTTTAAAAAATCTCAAGGGGATTTTCTCACAAAATACCAGAGGAAGAGTTATTTGAAAGAGATTTATGGGTATGGATTTTGTGTAATGGAATCAATTTAAATCTG
This sequence comes from Bubalus kerabau, assembly GCF_029407905.1. NCBI lineage: Eukaryota > Metazoa > Chordata > Mammalia > Artiodactyla > Bovidae > Bubalus > Bubalus kerabau. The sequence goes on from NC_073638.1 coordinate 44,741,006, forward strand.
ATACACAGAAAGCCCACAAAATTGTTTTTAATAGCTGTATTGACATATAATTCACATTCCATGCTAGTCACCCATTTAAAGTGTACAAGTCAATGATTTTTAAATATTCACAGATATATGCAGCCATCGTCATGGCCTATTTTAGAACACCTTCATCACCTTCTATAGAAATCCTGTATCTTTTAATATCATCTCAGATGCCCCTGGCCATAGGCAACCACAATCTATTTCTGTCTCTATAGATTTCCTTATTATGAACATGTCATGTGAGTAGAATCCTATAATATGTGGTCTTTTGTGACTGGCTTCTTTCACTTAGCATAATGTTTTAAAGGTTTATTTATGTTGTAGGATGCATCAGTACTTCAACACTTTTAATGGCTGAAAAATGTCCCGTTGCATAAGACCACTTTTTGTTTATCTACTCTTAAGTTGATAGACCTTTGACTTGTTTCTTCCTTTTTTTTTAATTAATTTTTTAAATTGATGTTTCTTCCTTTTGTATGCATGCTAAGTTGCTTCAGTGGGTAGTGTCTGACTCTGTGTGACCCTATGGACTGTAGCCTGCCAGGCTCCTCTGTCCATGGGATTCTCCAGGCAAGAATACTGGACTGGGTTGTCATGCCCTCCTCCAGGGGATCTTCCCGACCTAGGGATCGAACCTGCATCTATTATGTCTCCATTGGTAGGTAGGTTCTTCACCACTGTGCCACCTATCTATAAGACTCTACTGATACAGGGTAGAAAATCTGCAGTAAATACTTCTGTTCATAAAGATGGAATACAGGAGTCACATAGAAACACCAGCCCATAGAAATTTTAAAATCCACAAGACACATGTTGCTATTTTTCTGATCAGAGTCCAATCCTACTCCCTGTAATAAGTCTCTGTGGCTCTTAGCTCTTCCTTTTGGGCTTTTAATTCTATCCTCTGAATCACTCTTCCTTTTCCAGGGGTCGCAAAGAGTTGGACATAAATGAGCAAGTGACCACATACACACAGGAGTCACTATTGAAGAAATGAGACAAATGCAACCAGAATTTCTGCCTCACAAAATAATGCCTATAATAATATGATTTTGAGTGACTTGTTACACAACTATAGTACATTACTTTTCTTCAGCTAATGTAATTCCCTAAGCCTCCAAATTTCAGAGATATCTTCAACTCTTTTTATTTTTAAACTTCCACACTAATTCATCAGCAATTCCTTTTTGGTCCTTTACATAAACTGGATCTTGAACAGGTGAATTTCTCTCTAAGTACACTGCAACCCCCCTGGCCTAATGCATCATCATCTCAGATGATGACCTCAGAAGATGATCTCAGAAGATAACCTTATTGGTCCTCTACTTCCACTTCCCTACAATCAACTTTTGAAAACAACCAGAGTAAACTTTAATAATATATTCACATTAGGTTAGTAGTTTCTTTTTTAAAAAATTATTGGCTTCCTGTTCCTTTTACAACAAAACTCAAACACTTTGCCACGGTTGATGAAGCTCTCCATGAACTGTTTCTGTGTATCTCTTTCCTCCTGGTTTACCATGGCCTCTCTATTGCTTGAGATTGTCAGAATCTTTGTACTAGCTGTTTTCTGTCTAGCAGTTTTTCCTCCAGTCTCTATATCAGTGGGTCTTTCTTATATTTCAGCATTCTACTCAACTACCACCTACAAGTGGCCTTCTTTGTCATACTCTCTAGGAAATCACTCACACCATTACAGTTGCCCTTTATAAATATACCATCCCAATTTACTTGTTTCTTCCAACCACTTATATGTTCTATATTTATATGGTTTATTTATACTCTAGAGTCTCTCCCTTCAAAATCTAAACTGCATGAGAATTCTGTGCCATTACACATTATATCTCTGTTCAATTTATCAACATATCTTCAATGCTTACTCAGTTCTTAGAATATAATAAGGGCTCAGCAAGTGTGGATGCATGCCTATCTCACATCTACACATAAAATAACCTAAAGACCTTGATCAAATGCTCCTTTTGTAGACTGAGGTCACAATGTCAGGAAATTATCAATGTTTGAGGTCCCTCCTTCACTTTCCCCAGCATTTCTCCTAAAGATGCCAAGAGATATATGTAAATTTTTAACTGATCAGGAAATTATTTTTTTTCATAGTAATTCCCATTTAGCAAAGCTCAGATGATATCTGATGTGAAATACAAAGACCTATGAACACTCTGCAGAGAAGGCAATGGCACCCCACTCCAGTACTCTTGCCTGGAAAATCCCATGGACGGAGGAGCCTGGTAGGCTGCAGTCCATGGGATCGCTAAGAGTCGGACACGACTGAGCGACTTCACTTTCCCTTTTCACTTTCATGCATTGGAGAAGGAAATGGCAACCCACTCCAGTGTTCTTGCCTGGAGAATCCTAGGGACGGGGGAGCCTGGTAGGCTGCCGTCTATGGGGTTGCACAGAGTCGGACATGACTGAAGTGACTTAGCAGCAGCAGCAGCATGAACACTCTGAGATATGGGTCCAAAATGTCCAGAGGGAAACTGGTTCTATATTCAGGACTTTTAGAGTTTACATAACTAAGTTCCAAAAAGTCACGGGAGTCAGGATGCATTTGGGATTTTTACAGGACAATTAGAAATGGTGTTTATAATAAATCCAATATTACATTTACACCTCAAAAGACACTCAGGGCAAGAGATGATATCGATTAAAGGTGAAAATGTGAAGCCATATATTGCTGAGACCACTCCTGTGTTTAGAATGTGACAAGATCAAATGGAAGCTTGTAAACCTGAATAGTCTTGCCCTGGAGGACCTTTTCACATATTATGGTGATGGACTGAATAATTATCAATGACGCAGTGAAATTCTAACTTCATTCTTTCATGATCATTTCTGTGAGGGGTCCATAGCCACATACAAGGGTGTGGAATGTGACATAATAGAAATAAATCTTTGGTCTCTATCCCCAGTTCCTAACACAGGGCTCTAAAACTCTTGTAAGTTCCTTAAAGACAGGGGTGCTGGATGCATCTTTTGTTCAAATATTTGTTCTTTAACCCTGGTTCCTGACACAGGGCTTCAAACCCTTGGAACTTCTGGTGTGTATCATTTGTTTGAATGAGGAGACCCTTGGTGGGATTCTGTATAGCTTCTGGATGAGGGCTGGTCATCAAAGAGACCAAACCATGATGAGAAGCTTGGAACTTTATGTCCACACCCTATTCTGCAGGGAGGATGAAGAGGATGAAGACTGATTACATAGCCTCCACGGAAATACTAAACTGTGTTGTGCTTCCAAGTTGAACAGATCCACATGCCAGAAGGGTTGTACACTCCAACTTTCTGGTGATGGAAGCTCCTACCCTGAAACCCTTTCAGATCCGGTGCATTATATCTCTCTATCTGACTGTCAATTTGTCCTTTATAATATCTTTTATGATAAGCTGGAAAATGCAAGCAAATGTTTTCATGAGTTTTGTGAACCCATCCCAGCAAATGATCAAACCTGGAAGAGTGCTGTGGGACTCCCTGGCTTTGTAGCCAAGTTGGTCAGAAGTGGGAGACCCTGGAGACCTGTTGCTTACAGCTGGTGTCTGGAGGGAGGGCAGAGTTGTGGAACTGAGCCTTAAATCTGTGAACTCTGACAGTACCTCCAGACAGTCATGTCACAACTGAATGAAAGAATAGAGCTTCAGGTTCATATCTAGATATTTAAGCTACATATTATTTTTCAACTGGTTGGTATGGAAGGCAAACTCACTACACATTTTTGTAAAATGTGCTGTGAGTGGAGAATAATGGATCCCATTAACCATTATTTAATAATTTTATGTGTTTTAAATGATCTTTGTTACCTTTTAGTATTTGTTATATATTTTTCCACTTAAAATTTATGATATTATGGATAACATACATTTTATAGTGTTACATTATAAATATTTTCCATTTTATTAGTTTTTAAATTATGTTTTCCATGCCTCACTTCTCTTGCTCCATTTTGCTGAGACAAGGACTTTTATGATCAAAGTGTTGCTTCCAGGTGCTTTAAAGCGTTGCCTCAGTATTTGTTCTGATAGGAATTCCTATACTCCAGAAAAAATCTCTCCTCACCCTTTCCAGTAGTGATGTTAATATGGGTGGCTTATTATATAAGAAATACACTTTAGTACAATCTTAGACAACATTTCTAGCTTTTAAAATAGATTCTAATCTCTTAATAAATCTAGATTGTGGAACTATAGCTCTTGTTAACATATTAATTGCAATGCTTAGAATTAAAAGATGCTCTTTAAAATTCCTACAGATAAGGAAGACTACATTGTACCAGTTGGGAGTATTTGTTATTAGCGTGTTTAAATATGAGTAGACTTCCAGTCAAATCATGTGATTGTGGTGTCCAGACCTTATTTTCTATAGATAGATAGAAATCAATCCAGTTTTCACATTCATTTCCTTTTTTTTTTGAGTCTTCACAACCTAGATCTTCTCGGGGTAGAGTTTGTTCAGAAGACCTAATAAAGGAACAATTTAGTATTGCTGATCCTGCTCAGATCCTTAAGATCAGTGACAGTGCTGAGGTCATTGGACTGATTGTGGCTCAGAGTTTAGATCCAAGGACTTGATGCTGTTAAATCTAGAAGAATTGAGTTCACATCTCTCCAGACAAACTCTTGGTACTCTCTAGCACTCGATATATTCATCTGTAAATTGAGGTAAATTTATGACACCAGGAACATGGGATTACTGTGAAAAATTAAATGGAGAAGCATAGTGGTTTTGGATCTAGGCTTTCTAGATTCAAACAGTGGTCCCACAACTTCCTAGCTGCATGATTTTGAGTTATCTACATGATGTCTCTGTGCCACAGATGATTCATTTGTAAAATAAAAACAATAGTACTATTTCACAGGGTTTGGGGGGCTTCCCTGGTGGCTCTGTCAGTATGCAGGAGATGTTGGTTCAAATCCTGGGTCTGGAAGATCCCCTGAAGAAGGGCATGGCAACCCACTCCAGTATTCTTGCCTGGAAAATCTCATGGACAGAGGAGCCTGGTGTGCTACAGTCCATGGGATTACAAAGAGTTGGACATGACTGAACCAACTGAGTTCCCAAAGGATTTCTATGAGAGTCAGCCAGTCAACATCCCAATGTGCTTAGAATAGGGTTTGGCACGTTGTTAAGTACAAATTTTGTTTGCTAAATAAATGAAAGAAAAAATCCTAGAAATCCACAGGTGTTAATACATAATAGTGATAATTATTAATATCATTTTTACTGATTTAAAGTGTCTCCCAGCTGGTTTACAAGTGTATAAAATTGAGAGTTAGAAGTAATATATTTTCAGTACAGCTATTGTGGAAAACAGTATGGAGGTTCCTCAGAAAACTAAAAATAGAGTTGGCATATGATCCAGCAATCCCGCACCTGGTCATATATCCAGACAAAGCTATAATTAAAAAATATAATGCATCCCTATGTTCATAGCAGCACTATTTATAATAGCCAAGGCATGGAAAAACCCTAAATGCCCATTGACGCATTAATAGATTAAAATGTGGTGTGTGTGTGTGTATATATACACACACACACACACCCCCCCCCACATACATACACCAAATAATACCAATTAAAAGATGCTTACTCCTTGGAAGGAAGTTATAACCAATCTAGACAGCATATTAAAAAGCAGAGACATTACATTGTCAACAGAGGTCCGTCTAGTCAAGGCTGTGGTTTTTCCAGTAGTCATGTATGGATGTGAGGGTTGGACTTGTAAAGAAAGCTGAGCACCAAAGAATTGATGCTTTTGAACTGTGGTGTTGGAGAAGACTCTTGAGAGTCCCTTGGACTGCAAGGAGATCCAACCAGTCTATCCTAAAGGAGATTAGTCCTGAGTGTTCATTGGAAGGACTGATGTTGAAGCTGAAACTCCAATACTTTGGCCACCTCATGTGAAGAGCTGACTCATTTGAAAAGACCCTGATGCTGGGAAAGATTGGGGGCAGGAGGAGAAGGGGATGACAGAGGATGAGATGGGTGGATGGCATCACCGACTCAATGGACATGGGTTTGGGTAAACACTGGGAGTTGGTGATGGACAGGGAGGCCTGGCGTGCTGCAGTCCATGGGATCACAAAGAGTTGGATACAACTGAGTGCATGAACTGAACTGAACTGAATATCAATTGTATGTGAAATCTAAAATATGGCACAAATGAATATATCTGTGAAGCAGAAACAGACTCTCAGACATCGAGGACAGATTTGTGGTTTCCAAAGGGGAAAGGGAGCAGAGGAGGGAAGGATTAGGAATTTGGGATTAGCAGATTGAAACTAGTATATATAGAAAGCGTAAACAACAAGGTCCTACTGTATAGCACAGGAACTATTAATATATATAATATCCTGTGATAGCCATAAAAGAAAAAGAATATGGAAAAGAATATATATGTATACATAAGTCACTCTGCTGTACATCAGAAATCACCATAACAGTGTAAATCAACTATACTTCAATAAAATTTTAAAAGTATTATGATTTCAATTTAAGCAATTGGTGTGATGCTGCCAAACATAAATTTCTAGATCACCTGAAATGTTAAGAATGGATCCTAAGAATATATTCTGAACATTGCCTTTCTCAGGGCCTCCTTTACATCTCTGTTCCTCAGACTGTAGATGAGGGGGTTCAACATGGGGATCACCACTGTGTAGAACACAGACACTACTCTGTTCTGCTCAGTTGAGTACCTGGATTTGGGCATCACATAAACGAAGGTAATCGTTCCATAGTAGAGAGTGACTGCGGTGAGGTGAGAGGTGCAGGTGGAGAAGGCCTTGTGTCTCCCTTCAGTGGAGCGCATCTTCAGGATGGTGTTGAGGATGCAGATGTAAGAGAGAGCTATGACGGACACTGTGACCACAATGATGGAGCCAGAAGAGATGGAAGGGATAATTTCAGTAGTGGAGACCTCTGAGCAGGAAAGTTTCAACAGAGGAGAGAAATCACAGAAAAAGTGGTCTACCTGTGTTGGCCCACAGAAAGACAGAGTCAGTAAGCAACTACCAAATGTGCAAGCATTGACACACCCACCCAGGTATGATACCCCAACCAAGAGAACACAGACTCTAGGGGACATGTGTGTGGAGTAGAGCAGGGGCAAGCAGATGGCCACGTACCGGTCATAGGCCATGGCAGCCAGCAGGAAGCACTCAGCTGTCCCAAACATGACGACAGAACAGAGCTGGGCTTCACAGCCAGAAACAAGGAGGGCCAGTCTATGTCTGAGGAATCCTATAAGCATTATAGGTGTGACTGATGTGGAATACCCAATGTCTACAAAAGCCAAATGACTGAGGAAGAGGTACATGGGGGTGTGAAGATGGGAAAAACTTCTTATTAAAGTGATTATGCTGATATTGCCTATTAAGGTGACAACATAAATGCCTAGAAATACCACAAAGAAGAGAACGCAAAGTGTAGGATCCTCCGTTAACCCCAAAAGGATGAACTCTGTCACACTGGTGTGGTTTCCAGCCTCCATGTCCTCTGGGAATTGTTCCTGTTGAGGGAAATGTGAATATTCATTTGTTTAATGCATTCATTCTACACATTTCCAGTTTTCTTTGGCTCTTCCTAAATTTCTTTGGTTATTCCTCAGAGCCACTCACACTGATTATTTCCTCTTCCTAGTCTGTAAATACGGTGCTGTAGATGATTTTTTGATTATTTCTAAATCTACAATTTAGCTCCCCACTTTATTCATTTTTATACTTCCACTGCTAGTGTGCCTACTTCAGCTGAAATCCTGTTCATTTTCCCTTTACATTGATCTGTTTACCTCCTTGTCTTCATCCTTGTGTTCTTATAATTCACAATGTATTTGCCAAAGGAATCTCTTCCTGAAATTAAGAGCAAGTTTTGCCAAAGGGATTCTTCTAAGAATGTCATGATTTTTTCAGGCTTTAGGAGGAAACGTAACCTCTCTAGCAGAGGAAAGTGTACACTTTCTGATGTATCCTCTGCATATGACTCTTGGCTTTCTCTGGATAATTCCATCCAACACTTGCACCAATCCAACCTTCCTGAACTCTTTAGAGTCCCCTCAGTGAACTCTACCTTCTCTGGCCTTTAATCCTTGTTCTCCCACTTGGATGGCCTCAAACCTCCCACCTTCGTACCCTGGGTGGCTTCCGCTCATCCTTGAGATTGATTTATCTCCAAATCTGCCTCTGCTTTCTAAGAATTAATCAGAAAACTTTCCTTTGTGTTGATATCACACTTTGAAGATGTCTATATTGACATTATTTATAATAGAGTTATGGGTTTTTTTTTTGTTGTTGTTTGTGTATTTACATTTCACTACCCCCAGTTAATGCAGATTCTCCTTAACAATAATGTGTTTTATCCCTGTGTCACAAATGAGTAGTGCTTGAGAGCAAAATGTGCTGAAGAGAAACTTGTTAAATGAATTCATGCATGATTTATACAATGTAATGATTATACTGTGGGGAACCAGAGATGAATAAAATTTAGGTTCCCTGTTGAGAGAAACCAAGTCCTGTAGAAAAGAAAGAGATTAAATATGTATTAGTGTATAGAAAGTCTGTTGCTGCTGCTGCTACTGCTAAGTTGCTTCAGTCGTGTCCAACTCTGTGTGACCCCATAGACATCAACCCACCAGGCTCCCCGGTCCCTGGGATTCTCCAGGCAAGAATTCTGGAGTGGGTTGCCATTTCTTTCTCCGATGCATGAAAGTGAAAAGTGAAAGTGAAGTTGCTCATTCGTATCCAACTCTTAGAGACCCCATGGACTGCAGCCCACCAGGCTCCTCCGTCCATGGGATCTTCCAGGCAAGAGTACTGGAGTGGGGTGCCATTGCCTTCTCCGAGAAAGTCTGTTAGTGTGGCATAAATAAAATAATTGCTTATGTTGCTTCTAAATGAAAATTGAATAATTATATTGGGGAAAAACACTTGGAAATTAAAAAAAAAATTCCTCTCAAATCTGGCTACTATCACACAAGTTAACTATTACAAATTTAGTAATTATTTCCAGGAATTTTTTTCCTTTGTATATTTTAATATAACTATAACTATTATATTTATTTATTTTTATTAATTTAATAATTTTTAATTTATATTTAAATAAATTTAAATTTAACAATTAATTTAATTATTTATTAATATAAATATAACTATTATAACATAAAAGAAAACTATAGGCCAATATCACTGATGAACATAGATGCAAAAATCCTTAACAAAATTCTAGCAATCAGAATCCAACAACACATTAAAAAGATCATACACCATGACCAAGTGGGCTTTATCCCAGGGATGCAAGGATTCTTCAATATCCGCAAATCAATCAATGTAATATACCACATTAACAAATTGAAAAATAAAAACCATATGATTATCTCAATAGATGCAGAGAAAGCCTTTGACAAAATTCAACATCCATTTATGATCAAAACTCTCCAGAAAGCAGGAATAGAAGGAACATACCTCAACATAATAAAAGCTATATATGACAAACCCACAGCAAACATTATCCTCAATGGTGAAAAATTGAAAGCATTTCCTCTAAAGTCAGGAACAAGACAAGGGTGCCCACTTTCACCATTACTATTCAACATAGTTTTGGAAGTTTTGGCCACAGCAATCAGAGCAGAAAAAGAAATACAAGGAATCCAAATTGGAAAAGAAGAAGTAAAGCTCTCACTATTTGCAGATGACATGATACTCTGCATAGAAAACCCTAAAACGACTCCACCAGAAAATTACTAGAACTAATCAATGACTATAGTAAAGTTGCAGGATATAAAATCAACACCCAGAAATCCCTTGCATTCCTATACACTAATAATGAGAAAACAGAAAGAGAAATTAAGGAAACAGTTCCATTCACCATTGCAACGGAAAGAATAAAATACTTAGGAATATATCTACCTAAAGAAACTAAAGACCTATATATAGAAAACTATAAACACTGGTGAAAGAAATCAAAGAGGACACTAACAGATGGAGAAATATACCATGTTCATGGATTGGAAGAATCAATATAGTGAAAATGAGTATACTACCCAAAGCAATTTATAGATTCAATGCAATCCCTATCAAGCTACCAACGGTATTCTTCACAGAGCTAGAACAAATAATTTCACAATTTGTATGGAAATACAAAAAACCTCGAATAGCCAAAGCGATCTTGAGAAAGAAGAATGGAACTGGAGGAATCAACCTACCTGACTTCAGGCTCTACTACAAAGCCACAGTTATCAAGACAGTATGGTACTGGCACAAAGACAGAAATATAGATCAATGGAACAAAATAGAAAGCCCAGAGATAAATCCACACACATATGGACACCTTATCTTTGACAAAGGAGGCAAGAATATACAATGGATTAAAGACAATCTCTTTAACAAGTGGTGCTGGGAAATCTGGTCAACCACTTGTAAAAGAATGAAACTAGAACACTTTCTAACACCATACACAAAAATAAACTCAAAATGGATTAAAGATCTCAACGTAAGACCAGAAACGATAAAACTCCTAGAGGAGAACATAGGCAAAACACTCTCTGACATACATCACAGCAGGATCCTCTATGACCCACCTCCCAGAATATTGGAAATAAAAGCAAAAATAAACAAATGGGACCTAATTAACCTTAAAAGCTTCTGCACATCAAAGGAAACTATTAGCAAGGTGAAAAGACAGCCTTCAGAATGGGAGAAGATAATAGCAAATGAAGCAACTGACAAACAACTAATCTCAAGAATATAAAAGCAACTCCTACAGCTCAACTCCAGAAAAATAAATGACCCAATCAAAAAATGGGCCAAAGAACTAAATAGACATTTCTCCAAAGAAGACATACAGATGGCTAACAAACACATGAAAAGATGCTCAACATCACTCATTATCAGAGAAATGCAAATCAAAACCACTATGAGGTACCATTTCACACCAGTCAGAATGGCTGCGATCCAAAAGTCTACAAGTAATAAATGCTGGAGAGGGTGTGGAAAAAAGGGAACCCTCTTACACTGTTGGTGGGAATGCAAACTAGTACAGCCACTATGGAGAACAGTGTGGAGATTCCTTAAAAAACTGGAAATAGAACTGCCTTATGATCCAGCAATCCCACTGCTGGGCATACACACTGAGGAAACCAGAAGGGAAAGAGACACGTGTACCCCAATGTTCATCGCAGCACTGTTTATAATAGCCAGGACATGGAAGCAACCTAGATGTCCATCAGCAGATGAATGGATAAGCCAGCTGTGGTACATATACACAATGGAGTATTACTCAGCCATTAAAAAAGAATACATTTGAATCAGTTCTAATGAGGTGGATGAAACTGGAGCCTGTTATACAGAGTGAAGTAAGCCAGAAAGAAAAACACCAATACAGTATACTAACACATATATATGGAATTTAGAAAGATGGTAACAATAACCCTGTGTACGAGACAGCAAAAGAGACACTGATGTATAGAACAGTCTTATGGACTCTGTGGGAGAGGGAGAGGGTGGGAAGATTTGGGAGAATGGCATTGAAACATGTAAAATATCATGTATGAAACGAGTCGCCAGTCCAGGTTCGATGCACGATACTAGATGCTTGGGGCTGGTGCACTGGGATGACCCAGAGGGATGGTATGGGGAGGGAGGAGGGAGGAGGGTTCAGGATGGGGAACACATGTATACCTGTGGCGGATTCATTTTGATGTTTGGCAAAACTAATACAATTATGTAAAATTTAAAAATAAAATAAAATTAAAAAAAATAACAAAACAAAAACAATAAACAAACAAATTTAGTAATTATTTCCAGGAATTTTTTTCCTTTGTATATTTTAATATAACTATTATAACATTGCAGATGGAAGTTTAATGTCATTATTTTTCTTTGCATTTCATATAAAAACTTTGTTATTTAGTTGCTAAGTCATGTTCAACTCTTTTGTGACACCGTGGACTGTAGCCCACGGGCTCCTCTCTCCATGGGATTTCCCAGGCTGGGAAGTTCATGTCTCTTACATTGACTGGTGGGTTCTTTACCACTGAGCAGACAGGGAAGCCCATAAAAAGTTTATTACATTATAATTCCTCATGTAGTGTTTGAGAGCTTCATAATAATGAGTCACTAGCCCCCTGGTGGCTCAGACAGTAAAGAATCTGCCTGTAGTGCAGGAGACCCAGCTTCAATCCCTGGGTTGGGAAGATCCCTTGGAGAAGTGAATGGCAACCCACTCCAGTATTCTTGCCTGGAGAATCCCATGGACAGAGGAGCCTGATGGGCTACAGTCCATGAGGTCACAAAGAGTCTGAGACACGAGTGGGTGACTAAGACTTCCACTTCCAGCCCTTAATTTAATCACCCACTGTTTTTGGACACATAACTGTTCTTAACTTTTAACTATAGGAACTATTGTAATCCCACATGTTGGATAAAGTAATAGTGAGGCTAAATATTGTAAAATATGACACATTCTATTTATTCAAGGCATAATTCAAAAGTATATTCTACGTTCTCCATTGAGTATCTCCATGATTTACAGTAATGAAAATATTAAGTCAACATGCTAAACTATCTTCATTGTTTTGTTTACTTCTTGGCTGTAGTTTCTCTAAAGAGCTCAGTACTGTCTCCATGTTTTGCCATTGTGTTGTGACAAAGGCAAAGTTCTGTTTTGAAACAGTCCTGAGAAAGTAGAATTAATGATAAATTATTAAGAGAATAAACAGAAATTACTACAGTCCAATGTAACCTTTGGAGCCATATTAAAGACTCAATGAAAATATTAAAAGGTTATACTTATTAGAATGAGAAGTATAGAAATAATTTTAAAATGTTTCTGCAAGCAAGTATTATAAAATGAAATAAGTTAATCTGAGATTTACTCTCGAGATTTGAAAACTTCACTTATGTACACTTTTCTTTCCATTAATTTCAGCTAAATGTAGTTAAATTCCAAAGATCTACAAATTCTTTTTACCTGCATTTTCTTTTAATTTTTCACATATAGTTAAAAACAAAAGAGAATTTTACCTACTATTCAACTTTAACAATCATCAAAATCCAAATTGATTTATTTTAATTATGAGGCATATGTTAATAGTATTGACATATTTGGGGCTTCTGACGTGGCTCATTGGTAAAGAATCCACCTGCCAATGCAGGAGATTTGGGAGACACAGGTTTGATGCCTGAATCAGGAAGATCCCCTGGAGAAAGAAATGGCAACCCACTCCAGTATTCTTGCCTGGGGAATCTGACAGAGGAGCATGGAAGGCAACAGTTCATGGTATTGCAAAGGGTCAAACATGACTGAGCATGCATGCAGGCACATATTGACATATTTGTAATCATGTATATATTACATTTTGTAATTTGCATATTCACTTAGTTTTATCAATCAAGTATGAAGAAAGCTGAGTGCCAAAGAATTGATGCTTTTGAACTGTGGTGTTGGAGAAGACTCTTGAGAGTCCCTTGGACTGCAAGGAGATCCAAACAGTCCATTCTAAAGGAGATCAGTCCTGGGTGTTCTTTGGAAGGACTGATGATAAAGCTGAAACTCCAATATTTTGGCTACCTCATGCAAAGAGTTGACTCACTGGAAAAGACTCTGATGCTGGGAGGGATTGGGGGCAGGAGGAGAAGGGGACGACAGAGGATGAGATGGCTGGATGGCATCACTGACTTGATGGACATGGGTTTGGGTAAACTCTGGGTGTTGGTGATGGACAGGGAGGCTTGGCGTGCTGTGATTCATGGGGTCGCAAAGAGTCGGACACGACCAAGCAACTGAACTGAACTGATGTCCCAATTTCCTGAATAATCTTCATAATTGAAATGCTGGATAGAATATATGTTCAACTCAAGTGTGGTGTTCATGGAGCTTCATATTCTGTCTCTAATAACTTTTCAAAATGTATCTCCTTATATCTTCCTTTCAACTTGTGCTTTAGAGTCATGTAACATTAAACATTTTCTATTCAGTGTTATTGGTTCTAATTTTTGTAAAGAGACAATATTCTGCTTACAATATTATTTTAATTCTTAAAGCGTGAAACATTTAGCAAAAATGACAAATATCAATGCAAATGTCTTCAAAATTCTTGAAAATTTCTTGCTTTAGAATAGAAGAGTATTTAGTATTTCCATTGGTGGGTCTTAGTTCTTTGACAGAATCTCATCTGAGGACTGAGCCAAGCGCTGAGCATGTGTGCTCTTTGCCTTCTGATTCAAGCAGAGTTCAAGGAGGCCAACTGTGCATTCACTGTGCACCCTGTGTGAGCTTCAGTCTTTGCTGAGAGCATGGAGACTGGAAATGAAAAACTCAGATCCTCCCAGTGTCCAACTGTTGTCACTTCCACATGACACTTAAATCTCTCTGTCATTTTTTTGTTTTTGTTTTTTGTAAAATGGGAATAATTGTCCCCATAAAGCAACTTTGTTGTGAGATTAAAAGAAATGATATCCATCTGCAAAATCTTTAAAGGTGTTTGGCCAGACATTAGGGCTAAGTAACTATTTTCATTAAGTAAAAATGAAAGTGGATAGATTTTCAATTGTTTACAATTTTTATGAGAAGTATAAATTTTCTTTCAACACATGTCAGAAAATTTTTCACAAATCCAAAAGAAGTCCGGAAGCATGGTATCTGATGCCTTCTTAGTTCTGGACCATGTCATTCATAGTTATATGCATAATCTAACGGCTGATTCTTGCCCTTTCCTTCCTCTCCACTAACTACCTACAGGTCTTCCTAGAGCTCTGTGGCATCCCATTTATGCTTCCCTATTTGGCTCAGGGATTCTGACTCTTCCCAAAAGTTTCCCTCAATGAATGGGTTATGTTTGATAATGACCAGGGGGAATAGGGCTAAGAGCCTCATAAACCTGAATATCAAGTCATTTCTTTCTTATTTCCTTTTCATAGCTGCAGTTACACAAGCTTAGCAGTGGCTTTGACTGTGAAGACCCTCCACACTGCACTCTGGGTTCGAATGGGAAGTCTGCTTTGGGTATCCAGAATGACACCCAAAATTCTGCAGTGCAAATATTTTTTTTTCTCTCTTAAAATTTTTTTAAAATTGGAGGATAGCACAATAATTTACAATGTTGTGTTTCTGCCATACAGCAGCATGAATCAGCAATAAGTATACATATGTCCCCTCCCTCTTGAATGACCCTCCCACTCCCCATGCATTCCACTCCTCTACGTGTCACAGAGCACTGAGCAGAGCTCCCTGGGTTATGCTACATCTTTCCACCAGCTTTCTGTTTTACATTTGGTAGTGTATATGTTTCAGTGCTACTCTTGCGATCTGTCCCACCCTCTTCTACTCTCAGCTGTGTCCGCACGTCTGTTCTCCATGTCTGTGGCTCTATTCCCTGCAGTGCAAATCTTGCTGAGGCCACAGTTTCCACAGGGGTCACAAAACAAAGTTGTTGAGTTTCTTTCATTTTTAATTTCTCATAGAACAAGTGAAAATTTAAATTATTTAAATAAAATCCATGATTACTGCACTCACCTTTTAGAGCCAGAATTGCTGATGCTGAATTCCAAAGAGAACTTTATGAAGCAGATGTTTCCCACTTACTTGTGTAGTAGTTGTGCACTGAATATCTGACAATGTTAATTAACCATTGAATGCTCTCCTCCATTAAGGAACATGGTTACTTACATACATTCTGTGAGGATGAGTGTCTTTTTTGTGTGTTGGGAGAGAAAGGAAGGCTCTAATAGAATCCCCTAGGACTGTTGTTGCTTGTCCCTTTGAGATAAATTCCTGGGACTGTTCTCCAGAAATGACTCATGGAGCCAGGTATCTCATTAAGGTGGCATAAGTGGAAGGTCCAGTTCCTAACAAAAGGTGTATCTCTGAGGATCCTGATGGAAGCTTTGTTCAGAAACTTGGAGAATAAACCAAGTTTGAAATAGACATTTGGTGGGAGATGGGGACCAGAGTCAGTGCTAACAGGGCTCTAATTTCCTCTCTGTAGGCAAAAAAGTTTCTTTAGTTGAGAACGTCAGGTAGTGGGGAAAGTCCTGGAGTAATATGAGTAAGTAAGCAGAAAGTAAGCAGAACAAAGCACAGTCCACTATTACTCAAAGTGTATTTATAGTCCTTGGGCTGGTGCTGGTTGCCAAACTACTTATTGTCAGTCCAGGACCCAATAAGAACAGGAGTTGTGGGGAACCATTTATATTCTTTATAGAAATTTTAGAAAGTAATTTTAAGGGTGCTGGCTTCAGTAATTTTTAATATGGGTTTATACTATCGTATTTTAGGGTTTTTTTTTTTCAGTTGTCCTCGTTTTACTGTTTTCCTAAAAAGTACTGACTCATGGATGCTTGGTAAAAATGGATCCTTTATTTAAATAGCTTGAGAAATACTAGGTGTGGCTTTTGTATCCAAGAGTCCTGGGCTTCCTTGGTTCCTCAGATGATAAAGAATCTTCCTGGAATGCAGGAGACCTGGGTTTGATCCCTAGGTTGGGAAGATCCCCTGGAGGAGGGCATGGCAACCCTCTGCAGTGTTATTGCCTGGAGAATCACCATGGACAGAAAAGCCTGGCGGGCTACAGTCCATGGGGTCACAAGAAGTCACTGAGCGCACACAATCATGGGTTCAGTGTGAGGTGTATGAATTCTTTAAAATTGTTTTACTTCTTAGAGACTCAATTTTATGATTTGTAAAATGGGGTTAATAATTCATATTTTATAGTCTATTCATGAGATTTCAAAGGGATAGCACATAATTATCTGGAAAAGTTACCTAACGTTATTGATGTGTCTCAAAATGTGACAAATGGAATGAAGTGCCTAGAAGTGTAGACTGTGATAGGTCACACTCACCAGATTTGGGAGGAGCCCTGTTACCTTTTGCAAATTGTTCTATTTTATCCTCAATCCCAACTACTTCCTCCTTTGAGAGTCATGACATTCCAGCTATGGGACCTCCTGTCTGTTATTGATCTCCCTGTTTTCCTCATCCCCTGAGGACTTTAACACCTCCATGATCATTTTCTTTTCCATCTCTATCTTTGTCATGAGTGAAGGCAACTTCTAATCATTTGAATATTTCAATTGACAACTTGACTTCAAATTTCTTCTACTTTCTTGATTTCAATTACTTTCATTTATCCATAGTCACCTTATGAAGCCTATCATATTCTTATCCTAAATTTCACTACTTTTCATTTTTGTTCCACAAGTTCAATCTAAACATGTGAAATTACTGCGTTTAAGCTTAACCAAAGGTCACTAGAAATAAACGTATAGTCCAACAAAATTAAGTTTACCGAGTCAGTGTAGAAAGGGAGGACTCTCTTAAGTAACTACCACATGTCTCCTGACAGTTGACAGAAAGCACATGCCTTTTGAAAGATTTGGATTCTTAATGAAGGGAGAATGGCACTGAAACATGTATAATATCATATATGAAACAAGTCGCCAGTCCAGGTTCGATGCACGATACTGGATGCCTGGGGCTGGTGCACTGGGATGACCCACATGGATGGTATGGGGAGGGAGGAGGGAGGAGGGTTCAGGATGGGGAACACATGTATACCTGTGGGGGATTCATTTTGATATATGGCAAAACCAATACAATATTGTAAAGTTAAAAAAAAAAAAAAAGGATAACGAGGAGGGATTAAGTGCTGTGGGGTTCAGTTCTGAACAGGTTCCTAATTCTGTGGTGAGAGTAAGAGGAGGGACTAATCTGAAGTTGAATGCTGTCATGAAATGCTGGCAATTTAGCGATTGAGTGCCTCTTGCATTAGGTAGGAAGAGCATTTCAGGTTTGGGTATATTGTTGATTACTGAAAAATTAGATCATTATGACATTGTTAAAATTGCTGCATAAAAGTTGAAGAAACAATGTTTCCGACTAAATTTATTGCTAGATTATTCTATGTCCGTCCTCCCAACCTGAAGAAAGACATATTTGTTTTTCTTTTCTAGTCTTTTTCTTTTTCTCATTGTGTTTTTCTAGAAAATATTTACTTCTCATTATTTACTAAATCTATTAATATAAACTGTTCATAATATCTGTTTTTAACCATCTTAATATATATGGAATGTGTAATTATGCCCCCTTTTGCATGTATTATTTTGATAGTTAAAATTTTTGGCTTTTCCTTGATAAATACTCCTACGGGTTTTTCAATGAATGAAACTGCAAATTTATGAGTCTGAGTGAACTCCGGGAGTTGGTGATGGACAGGGAGGCCTGGCGTGCTGCGATTCATGGGGTTGCAAAGAGTCGGATATGACTGAGCGACTGAACTGAATGGAACTGATGGAACATTTTTTTTCTTTGATTTATATTTGTTCATTACTCATATATGCACATATATTTTTTGCCCATGCTGTGTGGCGTGTGGATCTTACTTCCACCACCAGAGGTTGAAACTGTGCTCCCTGTATTGGTAGCACAGGTCCTAACCACTGAACCGCCAGGGAATTCCATATGCTTTTTTCCTATTTATTGTTGTTCCTTTATAAGCTTCCTGAGATGGAAGCTTATATTTTTGTTCTCAGTCTTCCTTGAGGTTGGTTTCCAACCCTTTATCTTGAGCACAGGCCATATATTTCCCCTTCCCCAGCTTTTTTTTTTTTAATTTCTTAGCAGTTTTGAATGATGTCGTGAATATTGTGAATGACAGGTTACAGATAGTCTGGATGGTGTTATAATCCTCTCAAACATATTCACTACATGAAAGTAGAACCTATACCTGTTTAGTCAGTGATGCATATTTGAGGATTTTCTGGTTTTTGGCAATTACGAGTAAAGCTTCTGAAATATCTCCATATAGGTCTCTGTGAGGACACGTGTTTTCATTTCTCTTTGAAAAATCTTAGGATTGTAATTGCTGGGTGTTATGGTTAGTGTATGTTTTTAAGATACTGCAAAACTTGTTTTTTTTCAAAATGGCTATACCATTTTGCATTCCTACCCGCTTTGTATTTCAGTTCTATTTACTCTGGGTCCTTAACAGGATTGATATTGTCACTTAAAAAAGATAAGCTATTCTAATATGTGCATAGCATTAAGTCTTTTATTTTAATTTACTTCCCTTTTGACTGTGTTAAGAATCAATTTCAAGTTCTTCTTAGCTCTACTTCTCTGTTGATGGTAAGTTTGTTTTCAATCTTGGCTATTGTGGAGGGGCCACAGGACTGGAAAAGGTCAGTTTTCATTGCAATCCCTAAGAAAGGCAATGCCAAAGAATGTTGCAACTACTGCACAATTGCACTCATCTCACATGCTAACAAACTAATCTCAAAATTCTCCAAGTAAGGCTTCAACAGTACATGAACCATGAACTTCCAGATGTTAATGCTGGATTTAGAAAACGCAGAGGAAATGGAGATCAAATTGCCAACAAGTGTTGGATCATCAAAAAAGTGAGAGAGTTCCAGAGAAACATCTACCTCTGCTTTATTGACTACGCCAAAGTCTTTGACTGTGTGGATCACAACAAACTGTGGAAAATTCTTAAAGAGATGGCAATATCAGACCACCTGACCTGTCTCCTGAGAAATCTGTATACAGGTCAAGAAGCAACAGTTAGAACAAGACATGGAACAACGGACTGGTCCAAATTGGGAAAGGAATACATTGAGACTGTATATTGTCATCCTGCTTATTTAATTCATATGCAGAGTACGTCATGTGAAATGCCGGGCTGGATGAAGCATGAGCTGGAATCAAGATTGCCAGGATAAATTCCAGTCCTGCAGCCACTCCACAAACACCCTTATGGCAGAAAGTGAAGAGGAACTAAATGAACTTGATGAAAATGAAAGAGGAAATTTAAAAACTTGACTTAAAACTCAACCTTCAAAAAACTAAGATCTTGGCTTTTGGTCCCTACATTTCATGGAAAATAGATGGGGAAAGAATGGAAACAGTGAGAGACTTTATTTTTTGGGGCTCCAAAATCACTGCAGATGGTGACTGCAGTAATGAAATTAAAACATGTTTCCTTGGAAGAAAAGCTATGACCAGCATAGACAGCATATTAAAAAGCAGAGACATTACTTTGCCAACAAAGGTCCATCTAGACAAAGCTTTGATTTTTCCAGTAGTCATGTATGGATGTGTAAGTTGGACCATAAAGAAAGCTGAGGTTGAATTCCATATATATGCATTAGTATACTGTATTGGTGTTTTTCTTTCTGGCTTACTTCACTCTGTATAATAGGCTCCAGTTTCATCCCATTCATTAGAACTGATTCAAATGTATTCTTTTTAATGGCTGAGTAATACTCCATAGAAAGATGGTAACAATAACCCTGTGTACGAGACAGCAAAAGAGACACTGATGTCTAGAAGAGTCTTATGGACTCTGTGGGAGAGGGAGAGGGTGGGAAGATTTGGCAGAATGGCATTGAAACATGTAAAATAGCATGTATGAAACGAGTTGCCAGTCCAGGTTCGATGCACGATACTGGATGCTTGGGGCTGGTGCACTGGGATGACCCAGAGGGATGGTATGAGGAGGGAGGAGGGAGGAGGGTTCAGGATAGGGAACACATGTATACCTGTGGCAGATTCATTTTGATATTTGGCAAAACTAATACAATTATGTAAAGTTTAAAAATAAAATAAAATTAAAAAATAATAAAATAAAAAAAAAGAAAGCTGAGGTTGAATAATTGATACTTTTGAGCTGTAGTGTTGGAGAAGACTCTTGAGAGTCCCTTGAACTGCGAGGAGATCCAACCGGTCAATCCTAGAGGAAATCAGTCCTAAACATTCATTGGAAGGACTGGTGCTGAAGCTGAAGTTCCAATATTTTGGCCACCTGATGCGAAGAACTGACTCATTGGAAAAGACCCTGATTCTGGGAAAGTTTGAAGGCTGGAGGAAAAGGGGATGACAGAGGATGAGATGGTTGGATGGCATCACTGATTCGATGCACATTAGTTTGAGCAGGCTCCAGGAGATGGTGATGGACTGGGAAGCATGGCATGATGCACTCCTTTGGGTCACAAAGAGTTGGATATGACTGAGCAACTGAACTGAATTGAATTTCATTATTTTTTGGTCATTTGTTCTTGTGAAGGGTCCATAGCCACAAACCATGGGGTGAACTGTGACATGATATAAATAAACCTTTGGTCTCTGCCCCCAGATCCTAACATAGGGCTTGAAACTCCTGTAATTTTCTGAATGACAATGGTGCTAGAAGCATCTTTTGTTCAAATATTTGTTCTTTAACCCTGGTTCCTGACACAGGGCTGCTAAACCCCTTTGAATTTCTGGGTGGGTGTCTTTTATTGGAATCCCCCTTGGTGGGATTCTGTATAGCTTCTGGATGAGGGCTGGTCATCATATCAAATCATGATGAAAAGCCTGAAACTTTACATCCATACCCATTTCTGCAGTGAGAATGGAGAGGCTGGAGATTGATTACATAGCCTCCATAAAATACTAAACTATCTGGTGGAAAGCTTTTAAGTTGGTGAACAGATCCACTTGCTGGAAGGGCTATATACTCCAACTTCTTGGTAATGGAAGCTCCTGCCCTGGGGACCCTTTCAGACCCAGTGCATCATGTCTCTCCATCTGGCAGTTAAGTTTTAATTATCTTAATAAAGACATTATTATTCCTTTATAATATCATTTATGATACACTGGAAAAATGTAAGCAAATGTGTTCAAGAGTTTTGTAAACCATCCCAGCAAATGATCAAAGCTGTAAGAGGGTTGTAGGACTCCCTGACTTTGTAGCCAAGTTGGACAGAAGTGTGGATACCCTGGAGACCCATTGCTTGCAGTTGGTGTCCAAAGGGAGGGCAGAGTTTTGGAACTGAGCCTTAAATCTGTGAAGTCTGACACTACCTCCAGGCAGTTAGAATTCACAACTGAATGGAAGAATAGAGCAGCAAGTTGGTATCTGGATATTTAGACTATATATTATTTTCCAATTGGTTGGTATGGAAGGCAAAAACACCACACGTTTTTGTAAGGTGTGCTGTGAGTGGAGAATAATGGGTCCCATTGCCCATTATTTCATAATGTCAAGTGTTTTAAATGATCTCTGTGGCCTTAATATTTGTTTTATATAAATAATATATAGCAGTATATTATAAATATTTTCCATTTTGTTAATTTTTCAATTATGTTTTCCAGGCCTCCTTCTCTCACTCCATTATGCTGAGACAAGGACTTAAGATCTAAATGTTGCTTTCAGATGCTTTAAAGAGTTGCCTCATATTTGCTTCTGTTGAGAGTTCCTATATTCTAGAAAAATCTCTCCTCTCCCTTTCCAGTGGTGATGTTTATAAGGATGCATTATTATGCAAGAAATAACATTAGTACAATCTTTGGCAATATTTCTAGCTTTTAATTAGATTCTAATCTCTCTATAAATCTAGACTATGGAACTATGATTGTTGTTTACATATTAATTGCAATGCTTAGAATTAAAGATACCCTTTAAAATTCCTGTATATAAGGAAGACTACATTGTGTGAAATGGAAGTATTTGCTTTTAATGTGTTTAAATAGAGATGGACTTCCAGTCATATCATGTGATTGTGGGGTCCAGACCTTATTTTGTATAGGTAGCTAGAGATCAATACAGTCTTCACATTCTTCTCCTTGTTTTGTAGTCTTCACAACCTAGATCTTCTTGGGGGTAGAGCTTGTTCAGAAGACTGAAGCAAAGGAACAGGTTAGGCTTGCTGATCCTGCTCAGATCTTTTAGATCAATAACAGTGCTGAAGTCTTTGGACTGATTGTGGCTCATAGAGTAGGTCAAGGGCATGGATCAGAGGACTTGATGCTGTTAGATTTAGAACAGTTGAGTTCATATCTCTCCAGCTAGAAACTATTGGTACTTTCTAGCACTCAATATTCTCATCTGTAAATTGAGGTAAATTTAAAACAGTGGCATCATGGGATTACTATGAAAATTAAATGGAGAAGCATAGTGGTTTTGTAGCCAGGTTTTCCGGATTCAGACAGTGGTCCCACAACTTCTAAGCTGCATGATTTTGAGCAATCTATGTGATGTCTCTGTGCCCTAGATGATTCATTTGTAAAATAGAAATAATAGTACTACTTCATAGGATTTTTATGAGAAGTCAACCAGTTAGTACCCCAGTGTGCTTAAAATAGGGCCTGGCACATTGTAAGTACAAATTTTTGTTTGAGAGACAAAGAAAAATCCAAGGTAGTTACAGGTGTTAATACAAAATAGTAATAACTATTACTATCATTTTACTGATTTTAAGGTGTCTCCCAGTTGGTTTATAAGTATATAAAATTGAGAGTTAGAAGTGATAATGTTTTCCATACAACCATTATGAAAAACAGTACAGAGGTTCCTCTGAAAACCTCCTCAGTATGGAGGTTGCCATATGATGCAGTTAGAGAAGGCAATGGCAACCCACTCCAGTGTTCTTGCCTGGAGAATCCCGGGGACGGGGGAGCCTGGTGGGCTGCCATCTATGGGGTTGCACAGAGTCGGACACGACTGAAGCGACTTAGCAGCAGTAGCAGCAGCATATGATGCAGCAACCCCACTCCTGGGAATATACCCAGACAAAACTATAATTCAATAAAATAATACACCCCTATGTTCATAGCAGCACTATTTACAATAGCCAAGAAAACAATGTAAATGTCCATTGACAGATGAATAGATAATGATGTAGTATATATACCAAATATATCAGTTATATGTGGAATCTAAAATATGACATAAATGAATGTATTTATGAAACAAAAATAGACTCACAGGCATAGAGAACAGATGTGTGCTAGCCAAGGGGTTGGGGAGTGGGAGAGGGAAGGATTGGGAGTTTGGGATTAGCAAGCAGATGCAAACTAGTGAAAACAGGACTGATAAACAGCAAGGTCCTACCATATAGCCCAGGGAACTATATTCAATATCTTGTGATAAACCATAATGGAAAAGAATGAGAAAGAATACATATATGTATCTGTGAGTCTCTCTGCTGCACATCAGAAATTAACTCATTATAAATCAACTATGCTTCAATAAAATTTTAAAGAAGAAGTATTGTGTTTTCAGGAGAAGGCAATGGCAGCCCACTCCAGTACTCTTGCCTGGAAAATCCCATGGACAGAGGAGCCTGGTGGGCTGCAGTCCATGGGGTGGCTAAGAGTCGGACACGACTGAGCGACTTCACTTTCACTTTTCACTTTCATGCATTGGAGAGGGAAATGGCAGCCCACTCCAGTGTTCTTGCCTGGAGAATCCCAGGGACGGGGGAGCCTGGTGGGCTGCCATCTGTGGGGTCGCACAGAGTCAGACACGACTGAAGTGACTTAGCAGCAGCAGCAGCAGCAGCAGCAGCACTGTGTTTTCAATTTAAGCAATTGGTATGCTACCGGTAAACAAAAATTTATAGGTCATCTGAAATATTAAGAATAGATCCTAAGAATATATTCTGACACTTGCTTTCTCAGGGCCTCCTTTACATCTCTGTTCCTCAGACTGTAGATGAGAGGGTTCAACATGGGTATCAACACTGTGTAGAACAGAGACAGCACTTTGTTCTGCTCAGTTGAGTAGCTGGATTTGGGCATCACATAAATGGAGGTAATCGTTCCATAGTAGAGAGTGACTGCAGTGAGGTGAGAGGTGCAGGTGGAGAAGGCCTTGTGTCTCCCTTCAGTGGAGCGCATCTTCAGGATGGTGTTGAGGATGCAGATGTAAGAGAGAGCTATGACAGACACTGTGACCACAATGATGGAGCCAGAAGAGATGGAAGGGATAATTTCAATGATGGAGACATCTGAGCAGGAAAGTTTCAACAGAGGGGAGAAGTCACAGAAAAAGTGGTCTACCTGTGTTGGCCCACAGAAAGACAGAGTCAGTAAGCAACTACCAAATGTCCAAGCATTCACACACCCACCCAGATAGCAAGCCCCAACCAAGATGACACAGACTCTGGGGGACATACGGGTGGAATAGAGCAGGGGCAAGCAGATGGCCACATAGCGGTCATAGGCCATGGCAGCCAGCAGGAAGCACTCAGCTGTCCCAAATGTGACCCCAGAACAGAGCTGGGCTTCACAGCCAGCAACTGGGAGGGCCAATCTATGTTTCAGAAGTCCTATAATCATCATAGGTGTGATGGATATGGAAAGCCCGATGTCTACAAAAGCCAAGTGGCTGAGGAAGAAGTACATGGGAGTATGAAGGTGGGAACAGCTTCTTATTAAAATTATTATGCTAATATTGCCTATTAAGGTGATGACATAAATGCCTACAAACACCACAAAGAAGATGACACAAAGTGTAGGATCCTCCGTTAACCCCAAAAGGATGAACTCTGTCACACTGGTGTGGTTTCCAGCCTCCATGTCCTCTGGGAATTGTTCCTGTTGAAGGAAATGTGAATGTTCACTTGTTTTATGCTTTCTCCCTACACATTTCCAGTTTTCCCTAGCTGTTCCTGAATTTCTTTGGTTATTCCTTGGAGCCATTCATAGTGTTTACTTCCCCTGCCTGGTCTGTAACTATGATGCTGTAGATGATGTTTTGATTTTTTTGTTTCTTTGCTTTTTACATAAAAAAGAATGATTCAACCTCACTCTCTGGCAGTCTCAATTTTATTCTTTTACTTATCCACCGTTTACTTTAAAGAACCTCTTTAACTCTGAATCTTAGAACTCTCTTCTACTATCCAGATGCATAGTTTCAGTAATTGTTTGGAAGTCTCCAGTTGATGATCCAAGAAATACCCTAACTCAGCCTCCTCCAGACCAAACTCATCCCTTCCTTGGACCACTCCTCCTGTGTTCTGTATCTGTGGAATGATACCACAATCCACCCAATCTCTTGTGTCTGAAATATGTGAGTGGTCCTCATCTTATTCCTCACATTGGACCACATGTAATAAACTCCTAATGATTCTATCTACAATTTTGTTCCCCATTTATTTATCCATCTCCATACTTCCACTGCTAGTATCCCTGCTTTAGTTGAGACTGTGTTCATTTTTCCTCTTTATTTTGTTCATCTATTTACCTCCTTGTCTTCATTCTTGTATCCTTATAATTCACAATATATCTGCCAAAGTGATCTCTTGCTCAAATAAAAGGGTGATACCGAAGGCATGCTTTTAAGACTTTCATGGTTTCTCCAGCCTGCAGGAGGAAACCTAACCGTCTTAGCAGAGGATAGTGTACACTTTCTGGTGTGTCCCCTACCTAAAACATTTTGCATGTCTCTCAGGCTGTTTCCATCCAACACTTGCACTAATCCAACTTCCTGAACTATTTAGAGTCCCCTCAGTGCACTCTACCCTCTCTGGCCTTAATCTTTGCTCTCTCACTTGAATGGCTTTACAGTCTCCCCCTGTCATTACCCTGGATGACTTCATTCATCCTTAAGATTCATTTATCTGCAAAGCTTTCTTTGCCTTCTAAGGGACAATCAGAAAACTTTCCTTTGTGTTGATATCACACTTTGAAGTTGTCTAGTTTGCCATTGTTTATACCTGGGTTATGGTTTTGTTGTTGTTTGCATTTTTACATTTTGCTACGCCCAATTAATATACATTCTCCTCAACGATGATGCATTTTATCCCTGTGTCACAAATAAGTAGTGCTTGGGAACAAACTGTGCTAAAGCAAAGCTTGCTAAATGAATTCATGCGTGATTTGTACAATATAATGAACACACTGTGGGGAACCAGAAATGAATAAAATTTAGGTTCCTTGTTGAGAGAAACCAAGTCTTGTAGAGAAGAAAGACATTAAACATATTATTAATGTTTAAAAAGTCTGTAAGAGTGGTGTAAGTAAAATAATTGTTTATGCTGTTTCTAAATGAAAATCATGTAATTACATTGAGGGTGAACACTTGAAAATTCAAAAGAAACATTCCTCTGAAATCTGGCTACTGTTACACAAGTTAATTATTACAAACTTGGTATTTATTCCTATGAATTTTTTCTTCTAATATATTTAGATGGGCTTCCCTGATAGCTCAGTTGGTAAAGAATCTGCCTGCAATGCAGGAGACCCTGGTTAATTCCTGGGTTGGGAAGATCTGCTGGAGAAGGGATGGGCCACCCACTCCAGTATTCTGGCCTGGAGAATTCAATGGACTATATATAGTCCATGGGGACACAAAGAGTTGAACATGACTGACTTTCACTTCACTTAATCCCTGGTTTGGGAAGATCCCCTGGAGGAGGGCATGGCAACTCATGCCAGTGTTCTTGCCTGGAGAATCCCATGGGCAAAGGAGCCTGGTGTGCTACAGTTCATAGGGTCTCAAAGAGTTGGATATGACTGAAGTGACTGAGCACACACACACACACAATATATTTTAATACAACTTCTATCATATTGTATATGGAAGTATAATGTCATTATTTTTCTTTGCATTTCATGTAAAAAGTGTGTTGTTGTATAGTCACTAAGTTGTGTCTGACACTTTTATGCCCCCGTGGACTGTAGCCTGCCATGCTCCTCTGTGCAAGGACTTTTCTAGGCAAGAAAACTGGAGTGGGTTGTCATTTACTTCTCCAGGTGATCTTCCCAACCCAGGGATCTAAACTGTGTCTCCTGCATTGCCTGGCAGATTATTTACCAATAAGCCACCAGGGAAGCTCATAAAAAGTTTATCACATTAAAATTCCTCACATAATATTTGAGATCTTCATGATAATGAAGTTACTAGTAATAGTGAGTTACTAGAGATAATGATAATGAGTTACTAGCCCTTAATTTAATCACCCACTAATTTTGGACACATAACTGTTCACAACTTTTACCTGTCAGAACTGCTGTAATCCCACAAATTGGATAAAGCATCAGGAGGATAACATTACAAAACACAAATTCCTAGATATATAAGGCATAATTCAAAAGTATATTCTGTGCTCTAATTTGAGTATCCCCATGATTTACAATAATGAAAATACTGAATCAACATGTTTAAATTATCTTCATTGTTTTGTTAACTTCTTGGCTGTAGTTTCAGTAAAGAGCTTATTATCTTCTCATGTTTTGCCATTGTGTTGTGACAAAGGCAAAGTTTTTGTGTTTTGAGATAGTCTTGAGAAAACAGAATTAATGATAAATTATAAGAGACTAAACAAATTACTACACTCCACTGTAATATTTTCATGGTTACTAAAGAATGAGTGAAAATTATAAAAGAAAGTTATATTTATCCAAATGATAAGCTTAAAAATAAATATCTAAATAAATAAATAATATCTAAAAAATAAATAAAACATCTCCTTTAGCTTCCTTTAACTTGTGCTTTTAAGAGTCATATAACACTGACATTTTTTATTCAGTGTTATTGGTTCTAATTTTCATAGAAAATTTTCTGTTAACAATATTTCAATTCTTAAAGATTGAACTATTTAACACAAATGATAAATATCAGTACGAATGTCTTCAAAATTCTTAATTTCCTAAAAATTTCTTACTTTACAATAAGAAAGTATTTTGTATTTCAAGTGGCAGAACTCAGTTCTTTTACAGAATGAATTGTGAGATATAATGAACCAATAGTTGAGAATCTATGGCTCATTAAAGAATGTGTTCTGATTGGTCTACATTAAACACATTTAAATTACTCTAGTGACAAGCAAGCTTACTGCCAGGGGTGTTAGCTCTATCATGAAAAATCTGTTTTTAGTTTTATCATTTGATCCTCAATGAGTTTTAATGGCACAAATCATCTCCTTTCAGTATCAGAACACCAATATACTTGAATATAGCCAGCACACCTCCACTGCCTTCCATTCTCCAAAATTAACATTCACAGAACTGCCCATTCCACCTGTGGCATGCTTTTCCCGTCCATCACATTTCTCCTCTTAGCCTCTGAACATACGCTTATCTGAGGATTGAGCCAAACACTCAGCAGCATGTGTGCTCTTTGCCTTCTGACTCAAGCAGAGTTAAGGGGGGCCAACCCTGCATTCACTGTGCACACAGTGTGAGCTCAATCTGTGCTGACGGCAGTCATGGAGACTGGATATGGAAACTCAGATCCTCCCAGTGACGCTTGCACATGGTACTTAAATCTCCCTGACTTCGTTTTTTTTTTTTTTTCAATTTGTAACATGAGAATAATTGTCCCCATATGGCATCTTTGTTGTGAGATTAAAAGAAATGACATCTGCAAAGTATTTAAAGGTGTTTGGTCATACATTAGAGCTAAGTAACTATTTTTCATTAAGTAAAAATGAAGAGTGGATAGATTTTCAGTTATTTAAAATATATATGAGAAGTATAAGATTTCTTTCAACCCATGTCGGAAGATTTTTCACAAATCCAAAAGAAGTCAGGAAGTATAGTATCTGTTGCTTTCTTGGTTCTGGACCATGTCATTTGTAGTCATATGCATCATCTAACAACTGATTCTTGCCCTTCTCTTCTTCTCTATGGGCTACCTATGGGTCTTCCTAGAGCTCAGTGGCATCCCATTTATGCTTCCCTATCTGGCTCAGGGATTCTGACTCTTCCCAATGCTTTCCCTCAACAAATAGGTCACATTTGAAGATGATTAGTGGGCATAGGGCTAAAAGCCCCATAAACCTGCATATCAAGTCATTTCTTTCTTATTTCTTTTCATAGCTACAGTTACACAAGCTTAGCAGTGGCTTTGCCTGACAAAGACAATCCACACTTCTCTGGGCTCTCCTGGGAAGGTCTTCTTTGGGTGCCCAGAATGATCATTCTATGGTGAAAATCCTTTTTTTTTTTTTTTTTTTTTGCTCTTAATTTTTTTTTTTTAATTTGAAGGTAGTTGCTTTACAATGTTGTGTGGTTTCTGGTATACAACAACACGAATCAGCCATAAGTATACATATGTCCCTTCCCTCTTGAACCTCCCTCCCATCCCCTATCCATCTCACCCCTCTTGGTTATCACAGAGCTCTGAGCTGAGGCCCCTGTGTTATACTTCCTATTAGCTATCTGTTTTACATATGGTAGTGTATATGTTTCAGTGCTACTCTCTCAATCTGTCCCACCCTCTTCTTCCCTTTGCTGGGTCCACAAGCCTGTTTTCTATGTCTGCGTGTCTATTCTCTGCAGTGCAAATATTGCTGAGGCCACAGTTTCCACAGGGGTCATAAAGTTGAGTTTCTATTATTTTAATTTCTCATTGAAAAAATAAAAATTTAAATAAAATCTGTGACTACTGCATTCTCCTTTTAGAGCCAGAATTACTTATGCTGAATTCCGAGGAGAATTTTATAAAGCAGATGTTTTCCACTTACTTGTATAGCAGTTGTGCACTGAATCTCTGACAGTGTTAACCATTGAATGCACTCCTCCATTTAGGAACACAGCTACATACTTTCTGTGATGATGAGTGTCTTTTGTGTGTATTGGGAGGAAAATAAAGGCTCTAATGGAATTCCCCAGGGCTGTTGTTGCTTGCCCCTTTGAGGTAAATTCCTCGGACTGTTCTCTAGAAGTGACTCATGGAGCCAGGTGTCTCATTAAGGTGGCATAAATGGAAGGTCCAGTTCCCAAAAAAAGGTATATTTCTGAGGATCCTGATGGAAGCTCTGTCCAGAGACCTGGAGGAAAAACTGTTGAAATAGAAACTTGGTGGGCGATGGGGACCAGAGTCAGTGTCAACAGGGCTCCAATTTCCTCTCTATAGACAAAACAGTTTCTTTAATTGAGAACATCAGGTAGTGAGGAAAGCCCTGGAGTAATATGGGTCAGTTTGCAGAAAGTAAGCGGAAGAAAGCAGAGTCCACTGTTACTTAAAGTATACTAATAGTCCCTGGGCAGGTGCTGGTTGGCAAATTATTTATAGTCAGTCCAGGTTTAAATAAGAACAGAGGTTGTGGGGAACCATTTGTACTCTTTTTAGCAATTTGAGAAAGTAAGTGTGTTAACTCCAATAACTTTTTTAAATGGGTTTATTCTGTTGTATTTTAGTTTTTCTTATTTTGTTAGTAGTTCTCATTTTAATATTTTCCTAACAAGTATTGACCCATGGACACCCAGGCAGAAATGATCCTTTATTTAAATAGTTTGAGAAACACTAGATACGGCTTTTGTACCCAGGAGACCTGGGGTCAGTTTGAGGTGGATGAATTGAGTGAAAGTTTTTAACTTCTTTGAGACTCAATTTTATGATCTGTAAAATGGGGTTTAAAACTCACATTTTATAGGCTATTCATGAGATTTCAGAGTTAACATATAATTATCTAGAAAAGTTACCTAAAGTTATTGTTGTGTCTCAAATATGTGACAAACGGAACAAAGCTCCTGGATATGTTACATTTTGCAACTTATTCTATTTTATCTTCAGTCCCAGATACTTCCTCCTTTGAGATTCAGGGCATTCCAACTCTGGCACCTCTGGTAAGGATTTGCTCAGTCGTGTCCGACTCTTTGAGACCCTGTGGACTGTAGCCCACCAGGCTCCTCCGTCCATGGGATTCTCCAGGCAAGAGTACTGGAGTGGGTTGCCATTTTCTTCTCCAAAGAAGAAAATGATACCTCTGGTACCTAACCCTAATTGATCTCCCTGCTGCTCATCCCCTGAGAATTTAGCACCTGCGTGACCATTTTCCTCTCCATCTCTGTCTTTGTCATGAGCAATGGCAACTTCTAATCATTTGAATATCTCAACTGACAACTTGATCTCAAATTTCTTCTCATTTCTTGATTCTAATAATTTTATCCATAGTCTCTTTATGAAACCTATCATATTCATATCATAAATTTCACTAATTGTCTTTTTTGTTTCACAACTTGAGTGTAAACATGTGTGATGACCATGTTAAAGCTTAACCAGCCAAAGGCCACGAGAAATAAACCTATAGTGCAACAAATCAAGTTTTTTGGGTCAGCACAGCAAGGGTGGTGGTTTAGTTGATAAATCATGTCCGACTCTTTGCAACCCCATGGACTGTAGCCCACCGGCCTCCTCTGTCCATGGGATTCTCCAGGCAAGAATACTGGAGTGGGTTGCCATTTCCTTCTCTAGGGATCTTCCCCACCCAGGGATTGAACCTGGGTCTCCTGCATTGCAGGCAGGATTCTTAACCAACTGAGCCATCAGGGAAGCACAGCAAGGGAGAACTCACCAAATAATTACCACATGTCTCCTGACAATGGAGAGAAGGCACATGCCTTTTGAAAGGTTTGGATTCTTATTGAAGGATAGATACCAAGAAGGGATTAGGTGTCGTGGGGTTCAGTTCTGGACAGTTGAATGATTCGGTGGTGAGATTAAGAGGAGGGACTAACCTGAGGTTGAAAGTTGTCATGAAATGATGACAATTTAACATTTGAATGTCTCTTGTATTAGATGGGAAGAGCATTTCAGGTTTGGGTATATTGTTGATAAGAAAGCAGTAATTACTGAAAAATTAGATCATTATGACATTGTTAAAATTGTTGCATAAAAGTTGAAGAAATGTTTTCTACTAATCTTCTTGATAAATTATTCTATGTCTGTCCTCACAGACTGAAGAATGACAAGGTTTTTTTTGTTTGTTTGTTTTTGTTTTTTTTTTTCAGTCCCACAAACTGTGTTTCTCTAGAAAATATTTCAGTTCAGTTCAGTCGCTCAGTTGTGTCTGATCCCATGGACTGCAGCATGCCAGGCCTCCCTGTCCATCACCAACTCCAGGAATTTACTCAAACTCATGTCCATTGAGTTGGTAATGCGATCCAACCATCTCATCCTCAGTTGTCCCCTTCTCTCGCCTCCAATGAGTCAGTTATTTGCATCAGGTGGCCAAAGTTTTGGAGTTTCAGCTTCAACATCAGTCCTTTCAATGAACATTCAGGACTGATTTCCTTTAGTGGACTGTTTGGATCTCCATGCAGTCCAAGGGACTCTCAAGAGTCTTCTCCAACACCACAGTTCAAAAGCATCAATTCTTTGGTGCTCAGCTTTCTTTATAGTCCAACTCTCACATCCATATGTGACTAATGGAAAAACCATAGCCTTGACTAGACAGATCTTTGTTGGCAAGGTAATGTCTCTGCTTTTTAATATGCTTTCTGCTGCTGCTGCTGAGTCACTTCAGTCGTGTCTGACTCTGTGTGACCCCATAGACGGCAGCCCACCAGGATGCCCCGTCCCTGGGATTCTCCAGGCAAGAACACTGGAGTGGGTTGCCATTTCCTTCTCCAATGCATGAAAGTGAAAAGTGAAAGTGAAGTCGCTCAGTCGTGTCCGACTCTTAGCGACCCCATGGACTAGGTTGGTCATAACTTTTCTTCCAAGGAGTAAGCATCTTTTTACTTCATGGCTGCAGTCACCATCTGCAGTGATTTTGGAGCCCCCCAAAATAAAGTCAGCCACTGTTTCCCCATCTATTTGCCATGAAGTGATGGGACCGGATGCCATGATCTGTGTTTTCTGAATGTTGAGCTTTAAGCCAACTTTTTCACTCTACTTTTTCACTTTCATCAAGAGGCTCTTCAGTTCTTCTTCACTTTCTGCCATAAGGGTGGTATCATTGGTATATCTGAGGTTATTCATATTTCTCCCA
This sequence comes from Bubalus kerabau, assembly GCF_029407905.1. NCBI lineage: Eukaryota > Metazoa > Chordata > Mammalia > Artiodactyla > Bovidae > Bubalus > Bubalus kerabau. The sequence goes on from NC_073638.1 coordinate 44,774,521, forward strand.
GCAATCTTAATTCCAACTTCTGCTTCATCCAGCCCAGCGTTTCTCATGATGTACTCTGCATAGAAGTTAAATAAACAGGGTGACAATATACAGCCTTGACATATTCCTTTTCCTATTTGGAACTAATCTGTTGTTCTATGTCCAGTTCGAACTGTGGCTTCCTGACCTGCATATAGGTTTCTCAAGAGGCAGGTCAGGTGGTCTGGTATTCCCATCTCTTTCAGAATTTTCCACAGTTTATTGTGATCCACACAGTCAAAGGCTTTGGCACAGTCAAAGAAGCAGAAATAGATGTTTTCCTGGAACTCTCTTGCTTTTTTGATGATCCAGTGGATGTTGGCAATTTGATCTCTGGTTCCTCTGCCTTTTCTAAAACCAGCTTGAATATCTGGAAGTTCACGGTTCACATAATGTTGAAGCCTGGCTTGGAGAATTTTGAGCATTACTTTACTAGCATGTGATATGAGTGCAATTGTGTGGGAGTTTGAGCATTCTTTGGTATTGCCTTTCATAGGGATTGGAATGAAAACTGACTTTTTCCAGTCCTGTGGCCACTTCTGAGTTTTCCAAATTTGCTGACATATTGAGTGCAGCACTTTCACAGCATCATCTTTTAGGATTTGAAATAGCTTAACTGGAATTTCATCACCTCCATTAGCTTTGTTTGTAGTGACGCTTCCTAAGGCTCACTTGACTTCACATTCCAGGATGTCTGGCTCTAGGTGAGTGATCACACCATCGTGATTATCTGGGTCATGAAGATCTTTTTTGTACAGTTCTTCTGTGTATTATTGCCACCTCTTCTTAATATCTTCTGCTTCTGTTAGGTCCATACCATTTCTGTCTTTTATTGAGCCCATCTTTGTATGAAATGTTCCCTTGGTATCTCTAATTTTCTTGAAGAGATATCTAGTCGTACCCATTCTATTGTTTACCTGTATTTCTTTGCATTGATCACTGAGGAAGGCTTTCTTATCTCTCCTTGCTATTCTTTGGAACTCTGCATTCAAATGGGTATATCTTTCCTTTTCTCCTCTGCTTTTGTTTTGAGAATTCTTTATATATTTTAGATAGAATTCTTTTTTTTTTTTTTTTTTTTTACTTTACAATATTGTATTGGTTTTGCCATACATCAACACAAATCCGCCATGGGTGTACACGTGTTCCCCAATCTGAACCCCCCTCCCACCTCCCTCCCCATACCATCCCTCTGGGTCATCCCAGTGCATCAGCCCCAAGCATCCTGTATCCTGCATCGAACCTGGACTGGCGATTCATTTCTTATATGATATTATACATGTTTCAATGCCATTCTCCAAAATCATCCCACCCTCTCCCTCTCCCACAGAGTCCAAAAGACTGTTCTATACATCTGTGTCTCTTTTGCTGTTTCTCTTCTTTTTACAGCTATTTGTAAGGCTTCCTCTGACAGCCATTTTGCTTTTTTTTTTTTTTTTTTTTGCATTTCTTTTTCTTGGGGATGGTCTTGATCCCTCTCTCCTGTACAATGTCACAAACCTCTGACCATAGTTCATCAGGCACTCTGTCTATCAGATCTAGTCCCTTAAATCTATTTCTCACTTCTACTGTATAATCGTAAGGGATTTGACTTAGGTCATACCTGAATGGTCTAGTGGTTTTCCCTACTTTCTTTAAGTCTGAATTTAAGTGTGAAAATATTTACTTCTCATCATTTACTAAATTTCAGTTCAGTTCAGTTGCGCAGTCGTGTCCAACTTTTTGTGACCCCATGGACTGAAGCATGCCAGGCTTTCCTGTCCATCACTAACTCCTGGAGCGTGCTCAAACTCATGCCCTTTTAGTTGGTGATGCCATCCTACTAAATTACTAAATTTATTAATATAAATTTTTCAAAATATCTGTTTTAACCATCTTAATATGTGGGCAGAATGTGTTTCTATATCCCTCTTCGCAAGTATTATTTGAATAATATTTTACCTTTTCCTTAATTAATAGTTCCATGGATTTTTCAATTTTATTAATCTTTTCAATGAATTAAATAATAAATATATTTTCTCTGTGGGGCATGTTTTCTATTTCTTTGATTTATATTGTTTATTCATTACTCATGTGTTTTTGGCCACGTTGTGTGGCTTGTGGATCTAACTTTCCTCACTAGGGAGTGAACCCATAACCCCAGCAGTGGAAACATGGGTCTTCACCACTGTGCCGCCAAGGAATTCCATATGCTGTCTTCTTATTTATTTGTTGTTCCTTTTCAAGCTTCCTGAGATGGAAGCTTACATTTCTGATTTCAGTCTTTCCTTGAGGTTTGTTTTCATCCGTATCTTGAGTATAGACAATATACCCCCTCTCTTATCTGTAATTTGTCAGCAGCTTTGAATGATGTGCTGGCTATTGTGAAGGACAGGTTATAGAGTCTGGACTGTGTTATAATTCTCTCAAACATAGTCACTGCATGAAAGTAACACCTTTACCTGTTTAGTCAGTGATGCACATTTTCTAGGATTTTCTAGGTTTTGGCAATTAGGAATAAAGCTTCTCTAAATATCTGCATGTAGGTCATTGTGTAGTCGTGTGTTTTCATTTCTCTTTGACAAAATTTAGGATTGTAATCGCTGTGTGTTATGGTTAGTATATGTTTATGCTGCTGCTGCTGCTAAATCACTTCAGTTGTGTCCGACTCTGTGCGACCCCATAGACGGCAGCCCACCAGGCTCCCCCATCCCTGGGATTCTCCAGGCAAGAACACCGGAGTGGGTTGCCATTTCTTTCTCCAATGCATGAAAGTGAAAAGTGAAAGTGAAGTCGCTCAGTCCTGTCCGATTCTTAGCGACCCCATGGACTGCAGCCTACCAGGCTCCTCCACCCATGGGATTTTCCAGGCAAGAGTACTGGAGTGGGGTGCCATTGCCTTCTCTGAGTATATGTTTATAAGATACTGCAAAATTTGTTTTTTCAAAATTGCTGTACCATTTGTATTCCTACCAGGTTTGTATTTAAGTTCTATTTGCTCTGGGTCCTTTCCAGGATTGCTATTGTCAGTTAAAAAAAACAACCCTATTCTAATATGTGGGTAGCATTAAATCTTTCAATTTAATTTGCACATCCCTTTTGACTGATTGTGTTAAGAATCAGTTTGAAATTCTTCTTAGCTCTACTTCTCTGTTGATGGTCAGTTTGTTTTCATATCTTGGCTATTGTGGAGTAATGCTGTAATAAATGTAGGAGTGCCGATGTCTCTTCAAACTCCTCTTTTCATTTCCTTTTTCATATATACCCCAAAGTGGAATTGCTGAATCATGCATAGTTCTAATTAAAAATTTTTTTTATACCACTGTGCATTTCAACTAGCAGTCTACAAAGATTTCCTTATCTGCATATTCTTGCCAACAGCTGCTGTCTCTTGTTGATAGCCATTCTAAGAGGTGTGAGATAATATCTCATTGTGGTTTTGATTCGCATCACCTTGATAATTAGCCAACAGCATGTTTCCTGTTACTGTTGGTCATTTGGATGTCTTATTTCCTTTAAAGATTTTACTTTTAACTTTATTATTTTTTTTTTATTAAAGTATGGTTGATTTATAATGTTGTATTAGTTTTAGGACAGCATAGTGATTCAATATTTTCATAGATTATATGTTCATTTGAAGTTATAAGATCTTGACTGTATTTTCCATGCTGTATAGCTTATTTATTTTAAAAATATAATTTCTGTATTTGTTTTTGCTCTGCTGGGTCTTTGTTGCTGTGCATGGGCTTTCTCTAGTTGTGGCAAGCAGGGGCCCCTCTTCATTATGGTGGCTTCTCTTGTTGCAGAGCATGGGCTTTAGGGCTTTATCTAATTGAATGAGTTATAATTTGACACACTGAAAGCCATCTAAGTTTTTAAAAAACAATTTTCTTGAGATATAACTCACATACCAACAAATAACCGATTTAAAGAATACAAGTGAATATTCACAGATATATGCAATGATCACAATGGTTAGTTTTAGAACAGTTTCATCACCTGATAAAGAAATCCTACATCCTTTAGAAACACCCCACACACCTCATTTCTAGAATCTAAACTAGCTTTAATGATTTGTTTACAAATAGATGACAGTGTAAATAACATCGGGGGTCCTGAGGTTGGGTCATAGGAAACACCACACCTTCCTTTTTATTCTCTTGGGACACTTGCTAGAGTCCTAAGACACCATGTGAGAAATTCAGCGACTCTGCTGGTAAGACGATAGAGAGAGATTCTAAGAGTTGTGGAGAATGAGAGGCTTTTAAGCCATCCCGCCAAGATACCAAGCATCTGAGTGAAGCTACTTGGACTCTTGAGACGTGACCAGATGCCACTTGAATATCACCTAGTGACTCTTATTAATGCATGTGGGACAGGTGAAGTGACTCACAATATAATACAATAAAATGGCTTTGAGTGACTTGTCATGCAGTCATAAATAACCTGCATATTACTTTTCTTCAGCTAATAAATGATATACCATTCACATTCACCAAATAATCTAAACCCTCAAACTCCAGAGTTCTAAACTCCTTTTAATTTTAACCTCTTACACTAACACATCAGCAAGTCCTTTTTGATTCTTTACCTAAGTGAAAGTGAGAATTGCTCAGTGGTGTTCAACTCTTTGCTACCTCATGGACTATACTACATGGAATTCTCCAGGCCAGAATACTGGAGTGGGTAGCCTTTTCCTTCTCTAGGGGATCTTCTCAACCCAGAGATCGAACCCAGGTCTCCTGCATTGCAGGCAGATTCTATACCAGCTGATCCATTACAGAAGCCTAAGAATATTGGAGTGGATAGCCTATCCCTACTCTAGAGGATATTTCCAACTCAGGAATCAAACTGAGGTCTCCTGCATTGCAGGCAGAAACATATAGTTTAGGTAAAGAGGGCTTCCCTTGTGGTTCAGCTGGTAAAGAATTTGACTGCAATGCAGGAGACCTGGGTCCAATCCAGGGGTTGGGAAGATCCCCTGGAAAAGGGAAAGGTTACCCACTGTAGTATTCTGGCCTGGAGAATTCCATGGACTGGATAAACCATGGGGTCACAAAGAGTCAGACACGGCTGAGCAACTTTCACTTTCTGCTTATGCAGTGTTGTTCTTCGCAGAAACTATGTTGAATAGGTGAATTCCTCTCCAGCAAAACTGCAGCCACCCCAGTACAATGCAGCAGCATCTCAGATCTTAACTAATAACTTCACTGCCTCCTGTTCCCCCTTCTCTCTCTTACGATTAACAACAAGAATGATCTTTAAAAAACATTCACATTGGAACTATTTAAAAAACATTTAATGGCTTTCCATTCCTTTTATAGTGGAATTCAAGCATTTTTCCATGGCTAATGGAGCACCACATGATCGATCCTTTCTGTGTATCTCTCTCCTCCTGGTTTGCCATGGCCTCTTTATTTCTTGAAATTCTCAGAATCTTTGCACGTGCTGTTTTCTGTCTGCAACTTTCTCTCCAGTATCCATGTCAATGTGTCTTTCTTGTCTTTCAGCATTCTATTTAACTGCTACCTCCTCCAAGTGGCCTTCCCTGTCATACTCACTAAGGATTCACCACCCATACCAGCAGTTACCGTTTATAAGTCATATCAACCCAATTGATTTGTCTCTTCCATCCACTAATGTGTTCTACATTTATAATGTTTATTTATTCCCTAGTGTCTCTGCCACTAAAATCTAAACTACATGAGAACTCTGCTCCGTTCCACATTATATCTCTGTTCAGTTTATCAAAATATCTTCAGTGCTTACTCAGTTTCTAGAGTATAATAAGAGCTCAACTGGTGTTTTTGAAATAAATGAATGAATGACTATCCCATATGCTGTGCTGTGCTTTGTCGCTTAGTCGTGTCCAACTCTTTGTGACCCCATGGACTGTAACCCACCAGGCTTCTGTCCATGAGGATTCTCCAGGCAAGAATACTGGAGTGGGTAGCCTATTCCTTCTCCAGGAGATCTTCCCACCCGAGAATTGAACTGATGTCTCCTGCATTGCAGGCAGATTCTCTACAGCTGAGCTACCAGGGAAACCTGACTATCCCATATATACATGTAAAATAACCAAAATGCCTAGATTAAATGTTCCTCTTGTAGTTGGAGGTCACTGTGGCAGGGAATTATCAATGTTTGAGGCCGCCTCTTTAACTTTTCCCTAGAATTACCATAATAAATATGACAAGAGATATCTATAAATATTAACAGATCTCAAAATTGTTTGTCACATAATTCCCAATTAGCAATGCTCACATGATAACTCAGGTAAAATACAAAAGACCTATGAACACACTGACCTCTGAATTATGGGTCCAAAATGCCCAGAGGGAAGCTAGTCTTGTATTCAGGACTTGAGAGTTCACATAATTAAAGCTCCAGAAGTCATGGGAGTCAGTATGCACTTGGGATTTTTACAGGACAATTGCAACTGCTATTTATGAAAAATTCAGTATTCTACTAACGCCTCTAAAGAGACTGAAAGCAAGTGATAATTTTGACTTCTAGCTCAATTAAAACAGATGCCTGAAAGAGTGCAGCCATGTATTCCTGTGTTTAGAACCTGACAAGATCAAATGGAAGCCTGCAAATCTGAATAGCCTAACCTTGGGGGACCTTTTCATATGTTATGATGATGAACTGAATAGTTATTAATGACCTAATGGAATTCTAATAATATGCCAGTAACTTCATTCTTTTATGGTCATTTATGGAACCCTATGTGAGGGTTCTATAGCCATATAGCAGGGGGTGGAATATGACATAATAGAAATACCTGTGGTCTCTACCCCTGTTTCCTAACACAGGGCTCTACACCCTTGTAATTTCCTGGATGACAGGGGTGCTAGAAGCATCTTTTGTTCAAATATTTGTTCTTTAAACCTGGTTCCTGACACAGGGCTCCTGAATCCAATGGAACCTCCTAGGTGATAGGAGTGTCTTTGTTTGAATGAGAAGAACTTTGGTGGGATTCTGTACAGCTTCTGGATGAGGACTGGTCACCAAAAGGATCAAACCATGATTAGAAGCTTGGAACTTTATGTTCACATGTGTTTCTGCAGTGAGGCTGGAGAGGTTGGAGACTTTTTACATGGCCTCCATAAAGATCCTAAACTATGTGGTGGAGAGTTTACAATTTGGTCAACAGATTCATGTGCTAGAAGGGTTAAGTAAGTAAGTGAAAGTAAGTGAAGTCGCTCAGTCGTGTCCAACTCTTTGCGACCCCATGGACTGTAGCCTACCAGGCTCCTCCATCCATTGGATTCTCCAGGCAATAATACTGGAGTGGATTGCCATTTTCTTCTACACTCCAAATTATACATTTCAGTTTCCTGGTGATAGAAACTCTTGCCCTGGAGACCCTTCCAGACCTGGTGTGGTGTGTCTCTCCATCTGACTGTTAATTTATCCTTTATAATATCTTTTATGTTAAACTGGTAAAGGTAAACAGATGCTTCAGAGAATTTTGTTGAGTCATTCTAGCAAACTCTCATACCTGGAAGAGGCCTGTGGCAATCCTTGACTTTGTAGCCAAGTTGGACAAAAGTGTGGGTACCTTGGGGACCCATTACTTGCAGTTGGTATCAGAAGGGGAGGGCAGAGCTGTGGAACTGAGCCTTAAGCCTGTGGAGTCTGGCCCTACCTCCAGGCAGTTAGTGTCACAATTGAATGAAAGAATAAAGCATCAGGTTGATGTCTGGATATTTAGAACATACCAGTATTCCAGTTGGTTGGTATGGGAGGAAAAGACCACAAAGTTGGTGTCAAGAGTGTTGTGGTTAGGGAAAGTTTTCTTTATCCATTATTTGATCATTGCACATGTTTAATTTATCCTTGTTTCATTTAGCCTTTGTATGTTTCCACTTAATTTTGCAATTTTATGATAAATACTCTACATTTTAACTTCAGCCTCTCAGTCGTGTCTGACTCTTTGCAACCCCATGGACTGCAGCACACCAGGCTTCCCTGTCCATGACCAACTCCTGGAGCTTGCTCAAACTCATGTCCATTGAGTCAGTGATGCCATCCAACCATCTCATCCTCTGTTGTCTCCTTCTCCTCCTGCCTTCAATCTTTCCCAGCATCAGGGTCTTTTCCAATGAGTCAGTTCTTTGCATTATGTGGCCAAAATATTGGAACTCCAGCTTCAGCGTGAGTCCTTCCAATGAATATTCAGGACTGATTTCTTTTAGGATTTACTGGTTTGATCTCCTTGCTGTCCAAGGGACTCTCAAGAGTCTTCTCCAATACCACAGTTCAAAAGCCTCAATACTTAGCAGAATTAACTTAGCAATGTATTATAAATAATATCCCATTTGCTTCTTTCTATGTTTCCCAATCCTTACTTGTTTCACCCCATTATACTGAGTCAAGGACTTTTATAATCTGTCTTGCTTTCAGATGGTCTAAAAAGTTGTCCCAGTATTTACATTGAGTTGGGAGCTCCTGAACTCCAGAAAAAAAACTCTCTACCCTTCCGGTCTCACAATCTTGGCAACACTTCTAGTTTAATTAATGGGTATTAATTTTTTATATATCTATGTTATGGAACCATGAATGCTGTTAGCATATTAATTGCAATGCTTAGATTTAAGATACCCTTTTAAATTTCTACAGCTAAGGAAAGCTACATTATGCCGAATGGGAGTATTTGTAACATGTCCTTAAATATCATTAGAAGAAAGTGTTAGTCGCTCCATCATGTCCAGCTCTTTACAAGTCCATGGATGGTAGGCTGCCAGGCTCCTCTGTCCATGTGATTCTCCAGGCAAGAATACTGGAGTGGGTTGAATTCCATTCTCCAGAGGATCTTCCTATCACAGGGACTGAATCCAGGTCTCCTTCATTGCAGGCAGATTCTCTACCATCTGAGCTAAATATGGTTAGACTTCCAGTCAAATCATGGAATTGTGGTGTCCAGACCTTACTTCCTATAGATATGAACCAATCAGGTTTCCATTCTCATCCTTGTTTTTGGAGTCCTCACAATCTAGACTAACTTGGTAGTAGAGTTTGTTCAGAAGACTGATTTAAAAGAACAGCTATAGGCTTGCTTGTCCTAGTCAAATTCTCTAGTAACAATGCTGAAGAAATGCATAGAATCAGAGGACTTGATTCCAAGTGAATCAGAGACTTGAGTCCATATCTCCCAAGACAAGCTATTGAATATCTCTGAGACTCAGCAGTTTCATCTGTAAAACTGAGGTAAATTGTTAGTAATCAGCATCATGAGATTTCTGTAAGAATTAAATAAAGAAACATAGTGGTTTGAACTCAGATTTTCTGGATTCAGAAACTGATTGCACAACTTTCTAGCTGCATCATTCTGGGCATCTACTTAACCTCTCTGTGTATCAGATAATTTATTTGTCAAATAGAAATAATAGAACTACGACTATATGGTTTTTATGCGAAATAAGCCAGCTAATATATCATTGTGCTAGAATAGGGCCTGGCATATTATAAGTAGAGATTATTGTTTGCTAAATAAAGTCCTAGGCATCTAAAGGTGTTAATACATAATAGTGAAAATAATTGCTATCATTATTACTAATTCCAAGATGCCTACCATCTGGTTTATAAGTATATACAACTGAGAATAAGAAATATTATGATTTCAATTTAAGCACCCAGTAAAGCAGTATTTAGTGGGTCCTAAGTGTGATACTGGTAAACAAAAATTTATAGGTCATCAGAAATGTTAAGAAGAAATCCTAAGAATATATTCTGACACTTACCTTTCTCAGGGCCTCCTTTACATCTCTGTTCCTCAGACTGTAGATGAGGGGGTTCAACATGGGGATCACCACTGTGTAGAATACAGACAGCACTTTGTTCTGGTCAGTTGAGTAGGTGGATTTGGGCATCACATAAATGAAGGTAATCGTTCCATAGTAGAGAGTGACTGCAGTGAGGTGAGAGGTGCAGGTGGAGAAGGCCTTGTGTCTCCCTTCAGTGGAGTGCATCTTCAGGATGGTGTTGAGGATGCAGATGTAAGAGAGAGCTATGACGGACACTGTGAATGCAAAGATAGATCCAGACGAGATGGAAGGGATAATTTCAATGATGGAGACATCTGAGCAGGAAAGTTTCAATAGAGGGGAGAAATCACAGAAAAAGTCATTTATGTGATTTGGTCCACAGAAAGACAGAGTCAATAAACAACTAGTAAATGTCCAAGCATTGACACATCCACCTAGGTAAGATACCCCAATTAAGAGAGCACAGACTCTGGGGGACATGTGGGTGGAGTAGAAAAGTGGCAAGCAGATGGCCACATAGCGGTCATAGGCCATGGCAGCCAGCAGGAAGCACTCAGCTGACCCAAACATGACCACAAAACACAGCTGAGCTTCACAGCCAGAAGCAGTGATGGTCACTCCTTGTTTCAGGAATCCTATAAGCATTATCGGTGTGACGGATGTGGTACACCCACTGTCCACAAAAGCCAAATGACTTAGAAAAAGGTACATGGGGGTGTGAAGCTGGGAACAAGTTCTTATTAGAATAATTATGCTGATATTGCCTACTAAGGTGACAGCATAGATTCCTAGAAATACCACAAAAAAGATGACACAAAGTGTAGGATCCTCTGTTAACCCCAAAAGGATGAATTCTGTCACACTGGTGTGGTTTCCAAACTTCATGTCCTCTGGGAATTGTTCCTGTTGAGGGAAATTTTAAAATTGATTAAAAAAAATGTTTTCATTCTACACATTCTTGGTTTTCTTTGGTTATTCATTACACTTATTCATAATAATTTCTCCCTCTGCCTAGCTGTAAATATGGTGCTGTACAGGATTGCTTTGTCCCTTTACACAAAAGAAGAATGATTCAACCTCACTCTCTGGGAACTCAGTTATATTCTTTTATTTATCTAATGTTTATTCTAAAACCCCTTTCCAAACTTTATTTGTAGAAAGATCTGTCTCCCAAGATCCAGGTCTATAGTTTCAGTCATCTTGGAAGTCTTCAGTTAGAAATCCCACAAATACCTCAAACTCAGCCTCCCCCAAACCAAACTCATCCTTTCATTAGACCATTCCTCCTGCCCTGTGTTTGTGGAATCCACAATCCACACAGTTGCTCATGTCTGATACATGGAAGTTGAAAGGTTGTTGCTGAACCATGAAAGATGCTGGGATTCTTGTGCTCCAGAGGAGAAGAAGTCAATTTGGGACCAGAGACAAGGCTTGATCATTCAGTTTTTGCGTAATAAAGTTTTATTAAAGTATAAAAGAGATAGAGAAAGCTTCTGACACAGATGTCAGAAAGGGTCATAAAGAATGCCCCCCCTGCTAGTCTTTAGCCAGATGTTATATAGCTACTAGCAGTCTGCTAATTAGAGAATGGAAATGTCTCAAAACTCAGAAACTGGCACCAGGCCCCTCACCCACAACATGCTGTGGTGGGTCATCCAGGGCCATAAAATGATTGACAGGAATCTTGAAGAAAGGTAGATTTCCATACAAATATATAATTTCATTAACATAGATTAGGAGAACAATGTATAACATTTTGGTTTGCCAAGTCGGTTCTGAGCCTTTAGGCAGAACCGACTTGAAGACAGAGTCTAGGGTAAATACATAGTACATTAACATAGCTTAAGACAAACATTTCCATGAGAAAAATGCATTGGTTAGCTCAAAGTTTGAGACAAGTTCATGTGGAACCAGGTATCATTATGGCAACACAGAATTTTAAGATAAACCTCTTTTTAAATTTGTATAGAGATGGGGAAAAAATATAGCACTAGTATGTTTCCTCCTGCCACATAAGAGAGAGAGAAAAAATGTCTGACGCTTGCAGCCTGTTTCCTCCATTTGGAGACCCCTGGCCTTCCGGCCTGTTATCCTCTCCAAGTGATCCTAGCCTTCTTCCTTGCATTGTACCACATCTAATAAAATCCTATTGATACTATCTACAATTTAGCTCTTCATTTTACTTATCCATTCCTATATTTCCACTGCTAGTTTCCCTACTGTAGGTGAGACCCTGTTCATTTTTCTCTTTTATTTTATTCATCTGTTTGCCTCCTTGTCTTCATTCTTGTGCCATTATAATTCACGGTACATCTGCCAAAGTAATCTCTTGCTGAAGTAAAATGGTGATGCTAAAGTGATCCTTTCAAGTCTTTCATGATTTCTTTGGCCTCCAAGATGAACCTACTCTTCTTAGCACAGCACAGTGTATGCTTTCTGATGTATCACCTGCATATGACTCTCTGGTTCTCTCTCAGGATGTTTCCATCCACCACTTGCACTAATCCAACCTTTCTGAACTATTCAGTCTCCTCCGTTCATCTGTCTTATTTGGCCTTTAATCCTTGTTTTCCAACTTGGATGGCCCCCAACTTTCCATTATCATTACCTTGGGTGACTTCTGCTCCTCCTTCAAGTTCATTCTCTACAAAATCTACTCTGACATCTAAGGTGTAATTAGATAAATTTCCTTTTTGTTGACCTCATGCTTTGAAGATGTTTAGATTGTGTTTCTTTGTACTAAATTATGGGATTTTGTTTTGTTTTTTGCTTGCTTACATTTTATTCCTCCCAATTAATACATAGTCTCCTTGAAATGGTGTTTATTCCTGTATCACAAATAACTAGTGTTTGGGACTAATATGTGCTGGAGAAAACCTGTTACTAGAATTTATGCATGACTTGTATAATGCATATGCCAGGTGGAATATACTTCCCAATTCCTTTGTACAATATTTATGCAGCTTCATATTCTATCCTTAGTTACTTTTTGAAATGTATCTCCCTATATACTTCTTTGCTAATGTTAGGTAGTTAGAATAGGAAAAGGAGTCCAGAATGGTGGTGGCTAAAAGACTAGGAAGGGAAAAGCTCGTGAAAATAGAACAAAGGAAGGTCCGAGGACCAAAGTGAAGACCTCAGGTAGAACAAACAGCACTCCTGGCTAGCCCAGTTTACATAGGGAAGGCCCAGGGGGAGGAGGAAAAACACATAAAAAGAGGAGCCAAAAGGCCAGGGTCTCTCTGAACTGCTCGCTCACTCGCACGCGCTCTCTCTCTCTTTTCTCTTCACGTCTTTTGGGTTGGCATGCTCTCACACCTCGAGGATTTTCCTTTATTTTCTAAATAAAACTGAGCTGTAACACGGAGCTGCAATACTGGTCCATCCAAGAGCTGGTCCCTTGCTTCAAATTTTTGTTGTGATGAGACAGAACCCAGGAAATTACAAACTCCCACGACATCTACTTTTGTGCTTTTAAGAGTCATGTTAACCCAACCCTGTGATTCAGTGTTATAGTTTCTAATGTTTATAGAAAGACAGTTTTCTAACAGCATTATTTAGTTAAGTTTTGAAACATTTACCATAAATGATAAATATAAGTACCAAATATCTTCACAATTCTTGCTGCTGCTAAGTCACCTCAGTTGTGTCCAACTCTGTGTGACCCCATAGACAGCATCCCACCAGGCTGCCCCGTCCCTGGGCTTCTCCAGGCAAGAACACTGGAGTGGGTTGCCATTTCCTTCTCCAATGCATAAAAGGGAAAAGTGAAAGTGAAGTCGCTCAGTCATGTCCGACTCTAGTGACCCCATGGACTGCAGCCTACCAGACTCCTCCGTCCATGGGATTTTCCAGGCAAGAGTACTGGAGTGGGGTGCCATTGCACAATTCTTAATTTATTAAAAATTCCTCACTTTAGAATATGAGCATTTAGTGTTTCCAATGGTGGGGCTTCAACAGAATGAATTGTGAGATATTATGAACCAACAGCTGAGAACCTACAGCTCATTAAAGAATGTGTTCCAGCTTTTTGATTGATCTTCCTTAAGTGCACTTAAATTACTCTAGTGACAGGCAAGGTTACTGCCAGGAGTGTTAATTCTATGAATTCTAGGTAAAAAAAAAAAAAAAATCTGTTTTTGGTTTCTCAATTGCTCTCTATGAGTCTAATGGCACAAACCATCTCCTTTCAGAGTTTAATGACACAAACCATCTCCTTTCAGTGCCAAAGCAATGATACTTGAATACAACCAGCACACCTCCACTGCCTTCTCTTTACCAAAATTAACATTCATAGATCCGTTGCCCATTCCACCTGTGGCATACTTTCCAGAGCCCTCCCTGTTTTGCTCTCAGCTTCTGAACATACTCTCAGTTGAGGACTGAGCCAAGCACCGAGCAGCATGTGTGCTCTTTGCCTTCTGACTCAAGTGGAGTTAAGTGGGCCCGATCCTGCATTCACTGCGCACACGGTGGGCTTCAGTCTGTGCTGACGGCAGCAAGGAGACTGGAGATGGAAAGTTCAGATCCTCCCAGTGGCCAATTGTTTTCACTTGTACATGACACTTGAATCTCTCTGACTCCCAGTATTTTTTTTTTTTTTGTAAAATGGGAATAACTGTCCCCATATAATATCTTTGTTGTGAGATTAAAAGAAATGACAGCTGCAAAGTATTTAAAGATGTTTTGTCATACATGAGAGCTAAGTGTTTTTCATTAAGTAAAAATAAATAGTGGATAGATTTTCAATTAGTTAAAATTTTTATGAGAAGTATAATATAAGTTTTCTTTCAACACATCAGGAGATTTTCCACAAATCCAAAAGAAGTCAGAAAGTATAGGATCTGATGGTTTCTTAGTTCTGGACCATGTCATTAATAATCATATGCATAATATGAGAACTGATTCTTGCCCTTCCCTTCCTCTCCACTGACTACCTAGGAATCTTCTAGAGCTCTGTGTCATCTCATTCATGCTTCAGATTCTGACTCTCCCCAATCCTTTCCTTCAATGATTGGGTCATATTTGTTGATGATTAGGGGTCATAGGGCAAAGAGCCTCATGCAACCTGAATATCGGGTGGTTTATTCCTGGTTTCCTTTTCATAGCTGCAGTTACACAAGTTTAGCAGCAGCTTGGCTGCCACAGACCATCCACACTTCTCTGGGATCTCCTGGGAAGTCTATTTTGCATGCCTGGAATGACCTTTCTGCAGTACATATCTTTTTTTTTCCCCCTTAAAAATAGTTTTTTTTTTTTAATTAGAGGATCGTTGCTTTACACTGTTATGTTGGTTTCTTGCATACAACCTTATGAATCAGCCATACATATACACACGACCCCTCCCTCTTGAACCTTCCTCCCACTTCCTACCCCATCTCACTCCTCTAGGTTATCATAGAGCACCAATCTGAGCTACCTGTGTTATACAGCAACTTCTCACTAGCTATCTGTTTTACATATGGTAGTGTATATGTTTCAATGCTACCTCTCAATTCGCCCCACCCTCAGTTTCCCTCCTCTATGTCCACACATCTATTCTCCATGTCTGTGTCTCTAGTCCCTGTAGTGTAAACCTTGCTAGGGCCACAGTTTCCTCAGGGGTCACAAAACAAAGTTGTTGAGTTTCTTTTATTTTTAATTTCTCATTGAACAAACAAAAAAATTAAAGTATTTAAATAAAATCTATGATAACTGCACTCACCTTTTAGAGCCAGATTTGCTGTTGCTGAATTTCAAAGAGAATTTTAGAAAGCAGACATTTTCCACTCACTCTTACAGCAGTTGTGCACTGGCCACCTGCCAATATTAACAAGAAATGCTCTCCTCCATTTAGGAATATAGTTACATACATTCTGTGATAGGGTCTTTTTTGTGTGCTGGGAGGAAAAGAAAGGCTCTAACAGAATCCCCTAGGGCTGTTGCTGCTTGCCCCTTTGAGGTAAATTCCTCGGACTGCTCTCCAGAAGTGACTCATGGAGCCAGGTGTCTCATTAAGGTGGCATAAATGGAAGGTCCAGTTCCCAACAAAAGGTATATTTCTGAGGATCGTGATGGAAGATTTGCCCAGAGACCTGGAGGAAAAACTGTTGAAATAGAAATTTGATGGGCGATGGGGACCAGAGTCAGTGTCACCAGGGCTCCAATTTCCTCTCTGTAGAAAAAACATTTTCTTTAATTGAGGACATCAGGTAGTGGGGAAAGCCCTGGAGTAATATGAGTCAGTTAGCAGAAAGTAAGCAGAAGAAAGCAGAGTTCACTGTTACTCAAACTATACTAATAGTCCCTGGGCAGGTGCTGGCTGGCAAACTATTTATTGTCAGTCCCGGTCCAAATAAGAACAGGGGTTGTGGGGAACCATTTGTACTCTTGATAGCAATTTGAGAAAGTAACTTTAAGTGTATTGACGCCAATAACTTTTTTAAATGGGTTTATTCTGTTGTATTTTAGTTTTTCTTATTTTGTTAGTAATTCTCATTTTACTATTTTCCTAACAAGTATTGACCCATGGACACCTGGGGAGAAGTGATCCTTTATTTAAATAGTTTGAGAAACACTAGATGTGGCTTTTGTACCCAGGAGACCTGGGGTCAGTTTGAGGTGGATGAATTGAGTTAAAGTTTTTAACTTCTTTGAGACTCAATTTTATGACCTGTAAAATGGAGTTGATTATTCACATTTTATAGGCTATTCATGAGATTTCAGAGGGTTAACACATAATTATCTAGAAAAGTTACCTAAAGTTATTGTTGTGTCTCAAATATGTGACAAATGGAACAAAGCTTCTGGATGTGTTACATTTTGCCACTTACTCTGTTTTATCCTTAGTCCCAGATACTTCCTTCTTTGAGATTCAAGACATTCCAACTCTGGCACCTCTGGTACCTAACCCTAATTGATCTCCCTGCTGCTCATCCCCTGAGAATTTAGCACCTGTGTGACCATTTTCCTCTCCATCTCTGTCTTTGTCATGAGCAATGGCAACTTCTAATCATTTGAATATCTCAACTGACAACTTGATCTCAAATGTCTTCTAATTTCTTGATTTCAATAACTTTTATCCATAGTCTCTTTATGAAACCTATCATATTCATACCATAAATTTCACTGTCTTTTTTGTTCCACAACTTAAGTGTAAACATGTGTAATGACCATGTTAAAGCTTAACCAGCCAAAGGCCACGAGAAATAAACCTATAGTGCAACAAAATCAAGTTTATTGGGTTAGCACAGCAAGGGAGAGCTCTCCAAATAATTATCACATGTATCCTGACAATGGAGAGAGGGCACATGACTTTTGAAAGGTTTGGATTCTTATTGAAGGATACCAAGGAGGGATTAGGTGTTGTGGGCTTCAGTTCTGGACAGGTTGCTGACATGGTGGTGAGATTAAGAGGGACTAATCTGAGGTTGAAAGTTCTCATGAAATGATGACAATTTAACAAGGCTGTGGTTTTTCCAGTGGTCATGTATGGATGTGAGAGTTGGACTATAAAGAAAGCTGAGCGCCGAAGAATTGATGCTTTTGAACTGTGGTGTTGGAGAAGACTCTTGAGAGTCCCTTGGACTGCAAGAAGATCCAACCAGTCCATCCTAAAGGAGATCAGTCCTGGGTGTTCATTGGAAGGACTGATGCTGAAGCTGAAACTCCAATACTTTGGCCACCTGATGCAAAGAGCTGACTCATTGGAAAAGACCCTGATGTTGGGAAAGACTGAGGGCAGGAGGAGAAGGAGATGATAGAGGATGAGATGGTTGGATGGCATCATTGACTCAATGGACATGGATTTGAGTGGACTCTGGAAGTTGGTGATGGACAGGGAGGCCTGGAGTGCTGCGGATCATGGGGTCGCAAAGAGTTGGACATGACTGAGCAACTGAACTGAACTAACATTTGAATATCTCTTGTATTAGTTTGGGAGGACATTTCAGGTTTAGGTATATTGTTGATAAGAAAACAGTAATTACTGAAAAATTAGATCATTATGACATTGTTAAAATTGCTGCATAAGAGTTGAAGAAACAATGTTTTCTACTAATTTTGTTGTTAGATTATTCTATGTCCATCCTCCAAGCCTGAAGAATGACAGGGATGTTTTTCATTTTCAGTCCCACAAACTGTGTTTCTCTGGAAAATATTTAATTCTCATTATTTACTAAATTTCAGTTCATTTCAGTTGCTCAGTCATGTCCAACTGTTTGAGACCCCATGGACTACAGCATGCCAGGCTTCCCTGTCCATCACCAACTCCTGGAGCCTGCTCAAACTCATGCCCTTTGAGTTGGTGATGCCCTCCAATTAAATTACTAAATTTGTTGATATAAGTTTTTCATAATATCTGTTTTTAACCATGTTAATGTGTGGGCAGAATGTGTTTCTATGCCCCTCTTTGCATGTATTATTTAGATAATTTTGCCTTTTCCTTAATTAATACTCCTATGGATTTTTCAATTTTTTTAATCTTTTCAATGAATTAAATTATAAATATATTTTCTCTATGGGGAATGTTTTCTATTTCTTTGATTTATGTTTATTCATTACTCAATTTTTTTTTTTTTTTTTGGCCATGTTGTGTGGCTTGTGGATCTTACTTCCCTACTAGGGATTGAACCCATGACCCCAGCACTGGAAACATAGGTCTTAACCACTGGTCTGCCAGGGAATTCCATATGTTTTTTTGTTATTTATTTGCTGTTTCTCTTCAAGCTTCCTGAGATGGAAGCTTACATTTTTGGCTTCACTCTTTCCTTGAGGTTCATTACTATCCGTATCTTGAGTATAGACAATATATCCCCTCTCTTATCTGTAATTTGTCAGCAAGTTTGAATGATGTGCTGGCTATTGTGAAGGACAGGTTATAGAGTCTGGACTGTGTTATAATTCTCTCAAACATAGTCACTGCATGAAAGCAGCACCTTTACCTGTTTAGTCAGTGATGCACATTTTCTAGGATTGTCTGGGTTTTGGCAGTTAGGAATAAAGCTTCTCTAAATATCTCTAGGTAGGTCTTTGTGTAGTCATGTGTTTTCATTTCTCTTCGACAAAATTTAAGATTGTAATTGCTTTGTGTTATGGTTAGTATATGTTTATAAGACACTGCAAAATTTGTTTTTTCAAAATGGCTGTACCATTTGCATTCCTACCAGGTTTGTATTTAAGTTCTATTTGCTCTGGATCCTTTACAGGACTGCTATTGTCAGTTAAAAAAAAAAGCTATTCTAATATGTGGGTAGCATTAAGTCTTTCAATTTAGTTTGCACATCCCTTCAATTTGAAGTTCTTCTTAGCTCTACTTCTCTGTCGATGGTCAGTTTGTTTTCATATCTTGGCTCTTGTGGAGTAATGCTGTAATAAACATAGGAGTGCCGATGTCTCTTCAAACTCCTCTTTTCATTTCCTTTTTCATATATACCCCAAAGTGGAATTGCTGAATCACACATACTTCTAATTTTTTTCATACCAATGTGCATTTCAACTAGCAGTGTACAAAGATTTCCTTATGTGCATATTCTTGCCAATACCTGCTATCTCTTATCCTGTTGATAGCCATTCTAAGAGGTGTGAGATAATATCTCATTGTGGTTTTGATTTGCATCACCTTGGTAATTAGCAAAGAGCGTGTTTCATGTTACTGTTGGTCATTTGGATGTCTTTTTTTCCTTTAAAGATTTTACTTTTAACTTTATTATTTTTTATTAAAGTATGGTTGATTTATAATGTTGTATTAATTTTAGAACAGCACAGTGATTCAATATTTTCATAGATTATATTTCAGTTGAAGTTATAAAATCTTGACTGTATTTTCCATGATGTAAAATATATCCTTATAGCTTATTTATTTATTTAAAAAATATAATTTCTGTATTTGTTTTTGCTCTGCTGGGTATTTGATGCTGTGCATGGGCTTTCTCTAGTTGTGGCGAGCAGGGGCCAGTCTTCATTATGGTGGCTTCTCTTGTTGCAGAGCTTGGGCTTTAGGGCATGCAGGCTTCAGTAGTTGTGGTCAAGGACCTAGGTGCTCCAGGGCATGTGGGATCTTCCTGGTCCAGGGATTGAACACATGTCCTCAGCATTGGCAGGAAGATTCTTAAGCACTAAACACCAAAGAGGTCTCACTTATTTATTTTATACATAGTAGTTTGTGCCTCTAACCCCCTACTGCTATGTTGCCCCTCCACCCTTCTAAATTCCCACTGATCACCATTATTTTATGGTCTATGAGTTTGTTTCTGCTTTGTTATATTCACTTGTATATTTTTTTAACTTATTCATTATTATTTTAAATGTTTATTTATTTTAAAATAAATTTTATTTAAAACTTTGCTTATTTTTGGCTGTGCTAGGTGTTTGTTGCTGCATGCATGCTCTCTAGTTGTGGTGCGCGGGCTTCCCATTGTGGAGCCTGGGCTTGAGGGTGTGCGGGCTTCAGTAGTCATGGTGCATGGGCACAGTAGCTGCAGCTCGCGGACTCTAGAGCATGGGCTCCATGCCTGTGGCATATGGCTTTAGTTGCCCTAAGGTGTGTAGTATCTTCCCGGACCAGGGAACCCATGTCCTCTGTAATGGCAAGGGGATTTCTAACCACTGAATCACCTGGGAATTCCTATTATATTTCTTTTTTAAGTGAAAGCAGGTTCATTGAGAGAGATACATACCACATAGGCAGAATGTAGTCCATCTCGAAAGATGAAAGCAGCCTATTTTATTTTTTAGATTCCATGCATAAATGACAGCATACAGTATTTGTTTTTCTCTGCCTTATTTCAATAAACATAATACCCTCTCAGTCCACCCATGTTGTTGCAAATGGAAGAATTCCATCTCTTGTTCTGACTAGGTAATTTTTCATTGTGTATATGTAAATGTGTGTGTGTGTATACACACATACATATATATATATTATTCTTTGAACCTTTTTTCTGATAAATTATCTGTTTCATTGAAAGTGAAAAGTGAAAGTGAAGTCGCTCAGTCGTGTCCGACTCTTTGCGACCCCATGGACTGTAGCCTACTACACTCCTCCGTCCATGGGATTTTCCAGGCAAGAGTACTGGAGTGGGTTGCCATTTTCTTCTCCAGAGGATCTTCCTGACCCAGGGATCGAACCCAGGTCTCCTGCACTGTAGGCAGATACTTTATCGTCTTTTTTTTTTTTTTTCCTTGTTCTTTGGTACAAATTTCTCTGTCTTCTCATCTTGCTTAACTTTCTCTATCTCTATGAAATTAGGTGCAACAGTTACCTATTCCTGGTCTTGAAGAGGTGTCCTTGTGTGGGAGCATCCTTATGTAGTCTGCATGTAACCAGTAGCTTTGGTGCGAGAGCTGAATCTGAAGTGGGCACATGTTGTATCTTCCCCCAGAAGGTGCTGGCAGCTACCACTGTCATGGGATGTAGGGCTAGAGATGCAGGGGCTAGAGTTAGAGATACATGAGGAGTGATGTCTCCTATCCTCAGTGGCTGTCACTACCCTACTAGGGGCAGGGTCAGTTCCCAAGATAGTTATGGCTGCTATAGTCTTGTTCAGATGCTGCATAGATCCGAGCCAGCTCCATCCTCTCAGACTGCACAGTCTTATCAGCAACCAAAGCCTTCACCCTAGTGTGGAACTGTGCTGGAGCTAGGGGTGGTGGGGCAGACATTTGGCATCAACCATATGCCGGGGTGCTTGCTGGAAACCACTCACAGTCCCAGGCAGTTTCAGTCTGCTTCTTCTGCCTTGTTCCCAGGAGTAGGCAACAGTGTGTATGTTCTCCACGAGCTGATTTTAGGTTTTGTACAGCCTTCCTGCAAGTCCCTTAGTTGTCCAATCAGCTAAGGAAACTTGTCTTCCCAGTGTCAGACCCTGGGCCTGGGGTGCTCAGTATATGACTCAAACACCTCACTCCCTAGTGAGGATGTCCAAGCCCATGTAATCCTGCTTCCCTGGTGGCTCAGAGGGTAAAGCATCTGCCTGCAATGCAAGAGACCCGGGTTCAATCCCTGGGTTGGGAAGATCCCCTGGAGAAGGGAATGGCAACCCACTCCAGTACTCTTGCCTGGAAAATCCCATGGGCTGAGAAGCCTGGTAGGCTACAGTCCTTGGGGTCACAGAGTCGGACACGGCTGAGCGACTTCACTTTCACTTTTTCTTATATTAATATTTTTTTTTTTTAGTTTAAGTCCTTCATATTTATTTCTTTTTTTAAATTTTATTTTATTTTTAAACTTTACATAACTGTATTAGTTTTGCCAAATATCAAAATTATATTAATATTTTTAACCCTGATTTCTTCTGTAAGCTAACAGATATCTGTATTTGGCAATAATAGCCATCTTAATGGTAAGGAGCCCAAAATGGAAATATTCTTATTTCCACATCAACCACAAAAATTTATCTTCCCATCTTGTGGCAGATTAAATAAAAACATACAATTTCTTTGCCACTCTTCCCATAGAGATGCAGCCTAATTTATTTCCTTTGAATCTGGACTGATCTTCATGGTATGCTATACATGTAGAATATAGTGGCAATAATAAACTGAGAATATTGAATCTTGGTGATTGGAAGTTTGGAAGCCTTTGCCTGGGTATCCTGGAAGATTTCTTCATGGAGCTTTGAGAGGTCAGAAAGATATATGACTACCTCCATAAAAACCACTGATCTGAAGGAGATCAGCCCTGGGATTTCTTTGGAAGGAATGATGCTAAAGCTGAAGCTCCAGTACTTTGGCCACCTCATGCAAAGAGTTGACTCATTGGAAAAGACTCTGATGCTGGGAGGGATTGGGGGCAGGAGGAGAAGGGGACAACAGAGGATGAGATGGCTGGATGGCATCACAGACTCAATGGACGTGAGTCTGAGTGAACTCCGGGGGTTGGTGATGGACAGGGAGGACTGGTGTGCTGTGCTTCATGGGGTCGCAAAGAGTCGGACACGACTAAGCGACTGAACTGAACTGAACTGAACTGATGAAAACCACATGAGAAAGAAACAGAGAGAAAGAGGTGACTAAACCAAACCTGCTACTCTCCCCCTTTTGTCGCCAGGCATGTGAATGAAACCATCTTAGATTCCAGACTAGGCCAGCTGTCAGCTGACCATGACAGAGCAATCTCAGTAAAGTTGGGAGACAGAGAAGACTCACCCCTGGAATCTCACAGCCAAGACTCGCCTTAATTCCTGAACCATAACACCCTAATATATAGTGAAATAGGTGTTACTTTAAACACTAAGGTTTAGAGTCGTTTATTATGCAGTGTAGAACAGCTTATCACAACTTGACACCTAATTGGGAGATTTTTCTGTAACAGAAGCTGAGTTCATATGGCACTGACTTTGAGACTTGATAGTGGGATGAAGTAGAATCAACCTTGGGGAGACTTTTAGCAATATCCGGAATGTTCTTATAAGGTGGAGAGGGCATGTAGGATAGTAGGAAATGTTTTTAAAAGTTAAAGAAAAGGAGACACTAGCCAGGCAGTGGTGGAATGCTTGTCAGTATTGTCACCAGGCATGAAATGGAAAATAGAAAGCATACCTAATATGCTCTTGGGTTTGGCTGGGAAGGTTTCCAAGAAAAATGCTAAAAGTACTATCTATGTCTGAAAGCTGTCTAAGCTAATGTATAAGAAGAGATATATGAACTTATGGAAAGGATTTGTTTGATTGATTCTTGAGAAAAAAATTAAAAAAATAAGGAAGCCATACTTTGCACGGTTTGTAAATAAGGCTGCTTCTCATCCCCAATACCTTCCAAAGAAAAGATTCTCAAGATAAGAAATGGCTCCAGATCAAAGGTCAAATCCAGATTGGAGTGATAATTTTCCATGTCAAAGTCTCAGAAAGATTTAAGACAACGTTGCCACTTACAGTTATACAAAAGTCATTCTACGAATCTTGATGGTATATCTCATACACCATGTCTTTGTAAAATATGAGACTTTTAAAATCTTAAGGGAACTTTCTCATAAGCACCTCACAAAACTGCAGAGGATGAATTATCTGGAAGAGAATTATGAGAGTGGATTTGTCTAATTGAATGAATCATAATTTGGTACACTTGAGTTTTTTTTAAAAACATCTAAGTTTTTAAAAAAAAATTTTTTGAGACATAACTCACATACCAACAATTAACCCATTTAAAGGATACAAGTCAATAGTTTATATAGACTATTCACAGATATATGCAATGATCACAATGGTCAATTTTAGAACAGTTTCATCACCTGATAAAGAAATCCTACATCCTTTAGAATCACCCCACACACCCCATTTCTAGAATTTAAACTGGCTTTAGTAATTTGTTTTACAAGTAGAAGACAGTATAAATAGCATTGTGGGTCTCCTGAGGCTGGGTCATAGAAAACACTGCACCTTCCTTTTTATTCTCTTGAGGACTTGCTAGAGTCCTAAGACACCATGTGAGAAATCCAGCTACTCTGCTGATAAGACCATATAGAAAGACTTAAAGACTATGGAGAATGAGAGGCTTTTAAGCCATCTGGCCAAGATGCCAAGCATCTGAGTGAAGCTACCTTGGATTCTTGAGACATGCCCAGATGCCACCTGAATTTCACCTAGTGACTCTTATTAATGCATGTGGGGCAGGTAGAGTGCTGAGCCCGATCCAGTTAAAATTCCTGAGTCACAATATAATATAATAAAATGTTTTTGAGTAACTTGTCATGCAGCCATATATAACCTACATATCACTTTTCTTCAGCTAATGAATGATATACAATTCACGTTCACCAAATAGTCTAAACCCAAAATTTCTGAGGTCCTCTTAACTGCTTTTAATTTTAACCTCTCACACTAATTCATCAGCAAGCCCTTTTTGAATCTTTACCTAAACTAAATGTTGAATAGGTGAATTCCTCTCCAGCAAAACTGCAACCACCCTAGCACAATGCTGCAGCATCTCAGATCTTCACTAATAATTTCACTGCCCTCTGTTCCCCCTTCACCCTCTTATGATTAACAAGAATGATCTTTAAAAGCCTTCACATTGGAACTATTTAAAAAAACATTTAATGGCTTTCCATTCCTTTTACAGTGAAACTCAAAATATTTTTCCATGGCTAATGGAGTACTGCATGATCGATCCTTTCTGTGTATCTCTCTCCTCCTGGTTTGCCATGGCCTCTTTATTTCTTGAAATTCTCAGAATCTTTGCACGTGCTGTTTTTTGTCTGCAGCTTTCTCTCCAGTCTCCATGTCAATGTGTCTTTCTTATCTTTCAACATTCTGCTTAACTGTCACCTCCTCCAAGTGGCCTTCCCTGTCATCTCACTAAGGATTCACCACCCATACCAGCAGTTACCTTTTATAAGTCATATCAACCCAATTGATTTGTCTCTTCCATCCACTAATGTGTTCTACATTTATAATGTTTATTTATTCCCTAGTGTCTCTGCCACTAAAATCTAAACTACATGAGAACTCTGCTCTGTTACACATTATATCTCTGTTCAATTTATCAAAATATCTTCAGTGCTTACTCAGTTTCTAGAGTATAATAAGAGCTCAACTAGTGTTTTTGAAATAAATGAATGAATGACTATCCCATATGCTGTGCTGTGCTTGGTTGCTGAGTCGTGTCTGATTCTTTGTGACCCCATGGATTGTAACCCACCAGGCTTCTCTGTCCATGAGGATTCTCCAGGCAAGAATACTGGAGTGGGTAGCCTATTCCTTCTCCAGGAGATCTTCCCAACCCAGGAATCGAACCGAGGTCTCCTGCATTGCAGGCAGATTCTTTACCAGCTGAGCTACCAGGGAAGACTGACTATCCCATATCTACATGTAACATAACCAAAAAGCCTTGATTAAATGTTCCTCTTGTAGTTGGAGGTCACAATGGCAGGAAATTGTCAATGTTTGAGGCCCCCTCCTTAACTTTTCCCCAGAATTGCTATAATAAACATGCCAAGAGATATCTATAAATATTAACAGATCTCAAAATTGTTTGTCACATAATTCCCAATTAGCAATGCTCACATGATAACTCAGGTAAAATACAAAAGACCTATGAACACACTGACTTCTGAATTATGGGTCCAAAATGCCCAGAAGGAAGCTAGTCTTGTATTCAGGATTTGAGAGTTCACATAATTAAAGCTCCAGAAGTCATGGGAGTCAGTATGCACTTGGGATTTTTACAGGACAATTGCAACTGCTATTTATCAACAATTCAGTATTCTACTAACGCCTTGAAAGCAAGTGATAAAGACTCAAAGCAAGTGATAATTCTGACTTCTAGCTCAAAACAGATGCCCAAAAGAGTGAAGCTATGTATTGCTGAGGTTACTCCTGTGTTTAGAACCTGACAAGATCAAATAGAAGCCTGCAAATCTGAATAGCCTAACCTTGGGGGACCTTTTCATATGTTATGATGATGAACTGAATAGTTATTAATGACCCAATGGAATTTTAATAATATGCCAGAAACTTCATTCTTTATGGTCATTTGCAGTGAGGGTTCCATAGTCACATAGCAGGGGGTGGAATGTGAGATAATAGAAATAAATCTGTGGTCTCTGCCCCGCCACGCCCCACCTCCCCCGTGTTACTAACACAGGGCTCTAAAACTCTTGTAATTTGCTTATGACAGGGGTGATAAAAATATCTTTTGTTCAAATATTTGTTCTTTAACCTTGGTTCCTGACACAGGGCTGAATTCATTGAAATCCCCTAGGTGATAGGAGTGTCTTTGTTTGAATGAGAAGACTCTTAGTGGGATTTTCTATAGCTTCTAGATGAGGGCTGGTCACCAAAAAGATCAAACCATTATTATAAACTTGGAACTTGATGTTCACATGTGTTTTTGCAGTGAGGCTGGAGAGGTTGGAGGCTTTTTACATGGCCTCCATAAAAGTCCTAAACTATGGAGCAGAGAGCTTCCAATTTGGTCAACAGATTCCCAGGCTAGAAGGGTTATACACTCCAGAGTATACACTTCAGCTTCCTGGTGATAGAAACTCCTGCCCTGGAGACCCTTCCAGACCTGGTGCAGTGTCTCTCTCCATCTGACTGTTAATTTATCCTTTATAGTATCTTGTATGTTAAACTGGTAGATGTAAGCAGATCCTTCAGAGAATTTTGTTGAGTCATTCTAGCAAACTCTCACACCTGGAAGAGGCCTGTGGCAATCCTTGACTTTGTAGCCAAGTTGGGCAAAAGTGTGGGTACCTTGGGGCCCCATTACTTGCAATTGGTGTCAGAAGGGAGGGCAGAGTTGTGGAACTGAGCCTTAAGCCTGGAAGTCTGGCCCTACCTCCAGGCAGTTAGTGTCACAATTGAATGAAAGAACAAAGCATCAGGTTGATGTCTGAATATCTAGAACATACCAGTATTCCAGTTGGTTGGTATGGGGGGAAAAGACCACAAAGTTGGTGTCAAAAGTGTGGTTAGAGAAAGTTTTCTTTATCCATTATTTGATCATTTCACATGTTTAATTTATCCTTGTTTCATTTAGTCTTTGTATGTTTCCACTTAAAATTTGCCAGAATATGATACATACTCTACATTTTAACTTCAGTCTCTCAGTCATGTCCGACTCTTTACGACCCCATGGACTGCAGCACACCAGGCTTCCCTGTCCATGACTAACTCTTGGAGCTTGCTCAAACTCATGTCCATTGAGTCAGTGATGCCATCTAACCATCTCATCTTCTGTTGTCCCCTTCTCCTCCTGCCTTCAATCTTTCTCAGCATCAGGGTCTTTTCTAATGAGTCCATTCTTTGCATCAGGTGGCCAAAGTATTGTAGCTTCAGCTGAAGCTGATGAGTCTTCTCCAACACCACAGTTCAAAAACCTCTATACTTAGCAGCATTAACTTAACAATGTATTATAAATAATATCACATTTGCTGCTTTCTGTGTCTCCCAATCCTCACCTGTTTTACCCCATTACACTGAGTCAAGGATTTTTATAATCTAAGTCTTGCTTTCAGATGCTCTAAAAAGTTATCTCAGTATTTACATTGAGTTTGGAGTTCCTGAACTCCAGAAAAATCCCTCTTCACACTTCCAGTCTCATGGTGATGAAGTAAGAGGGTAGATTATTATGTAAGTAATACATTTACCACAATCTTTGGCAACACTTCTAGTTTAATTAATGGGTATTAATTTTTTATACATCTAGCTTATGGAACCATGAATGAGGGAAAAAATGTCTGGCACTTGCAGCCTATTTCCTTCATTTGGAGACCCCTGGCCTTCCGGCCTGTTATCCTCTCAAAATGATCCTAGCCTTCTTCCTCTCATTGTACCACATCTAATAAAATCCTATTGATACTATCTACAATTTAGCCCTCCAATTTATTTATCCATTCCTATATTTCCACTGCTAGTGTCCCTACTGTAGGTGAGGCCTTGTTCATTTTTTTCTTTTATTTTATTCATCCGTTTGTCTCTATCTTTTTTCGTCTGCCATTATAATTCACAATACATCTGCCAAAGTGATCTCTTGCTGAAGTAAAAAGGTGATACCAAAGTGGTCCTTTCAAGTCTTTCATGATTTCTGTAGCCTCCAAGATGAAACGTAACCTCCTTAGCACAGCTCAGTATACACTTTCTGATGTATCCCCTGCATATGACTCTGATTCTCAGTATGTTTCCATCCAGAACTTGCATGAATCTAACCTTCCTGAAGTATTTAGAGTCTCCTTAGTCCATCTATCTTATTTGGCCTTTAATTCTTGTTCTTCCACTTGGATGGTCCCCAACATCCCACTAATATTACACCAGGTGACTTCTACTCATTCTTCAAGTTCATTTCTCTACAACATCTACTCTGACATCTAAGGTGTAATCAGATAAATTTCCTTTGTGTTGACATCATGCTTTGAAGATGTTTAGATTGCCATTCTTTGTACTGGATTATGGAATTTTGTTTCGTTTTTTGCTTGCTTACATTTTATTCCTCCAAATTAATACATAGACTCCTCAAAATGGTGTGCATTCCTATATCACAAATAACTAGTGTTTGGGAGTAATATGTGCTGGAGAAAACTTGTTATGTGAATTTCTGCATGATTTACATAATGCATATGCCAGGTGGAATATACATCCCAACTCCTTTATTTATGGAGCTTCATATTCTTTTCTTAATTACTTTTTGAAATGTGTCTCCCTATATACCTCTTTGCTACTTTTGTGCTTTTAAGAGTCATGTTAACCTAACCAGTGTTTTTCTATTCAGTGTTATTATTTTTAATTTTCATAGAAAGACAATTTTCTGCTAACATTATTTCATTTCTTAAGATTTGAAGCATTTACCATAAATGATAAATATAAGTACCAAATATTTTCACAATTCTTAATTTATTAAAAATTCCTTACTTTAGAATATGAGCATTTAGTGTTTCCAGTGGTGGGACTTCGACAAAATCAGTTGTGAGGTATTATGAACCAACAGCTGAGGATGTACAGCTCATTACAGAATCGTTATATGTTTTTGATTGATCTTCCTTAAGTGCACTTAAATTACTCTCTAGTGACAAGCAAGGTTACTGCCAGGAGTGTTAATTCTATCATGAAAACTATGTTTTTAGTTTTATGAATTGTTCTCTATGAGTTTAATTGCACAAACCATCTCCTTTCAGTATCAAAGCAATGATACTTGACTGCAGCCAGCACACCTCCACTGCCTTTCCTTTACCAAGATTAACATTCATAGATCCGTTGCCCATTCCACCTGTGGCATACTTTCCAGAGCCCTCCCTGTTTTGCTCTCAGCTTCTGAACATACTTGCAGTTGAGGACTGAGCCAAGCACTGAGCAGCATGTGTGCTCTTTGCCTTCTGACTCAAGCAGAGTTAAGTGGGGCCGATCCTGCATTCACTGCGCACACAGTGGGCTTCAGTCTGTGCCGACAGCAGCAAGGAGACTGGAGATGGAAAGTTCAGATCCTCCCAGTGGCCAATTGTTTTCACTTGCATATGACACTTAAATCTCTCTGACTCCCAGTTGTTGTTGTTTTTTTTTTTTTTTTTGTAAAATGGGAATAACTGTCCCCATATAATATCTTTGTTGTGAGATTAAAAGAAATGACAGCTGCAAAGTATTTAATGGTGTTTGGTCATACATCAGAGCTCAGTAACTATCTTTAATTAAGTAAAAATGAAATTTGGATAGATTTTTAATTGTTTAAAATTTTTATGAGGAGTATAATGTAAGTTTTCTTTCAACACATCAGGAGATTTTTCACAAATCCAAAAGAAGTCAGGAAATATAGGATCTGATGGCTTCTTAGCTCTGGACCATGTCATTCATAATCATATGAATAATACAACAATTGATTCTTGCCTTTCCCTTCCTCTTCACTGACTACCTAGGGAACTTTCTAGAACTCTGTGGCATCTCTGTGGATGCATCTTTGTGGCATTCTTCAGGTTCTGATTCGGGAATTATGACTCTCCCCAATCCTTTCCTCAATGATTCAGTCACATTTGTTGATGATTAGGGGTCGTTGATGATTAGGCTTAGAACCTCATGCAACCTGAATATCAGATGATTTCTTCCTGGTTTCCTTTTCATAGCTGCACAAGCTTAGCAGTAGCTTTGGCTGCCACAAACCATTTACACTTCCCTGCGGTCTCCTAGGAAGTCTGCTTTGGGCACACAGAATGACCATTCTGCAGTACATTTCTTTTTTTTTTTTTTTCTTTAATTTTTTTTTAATTAGAGGATAATTGTTTTACAATGTTGTGTTAGTTTCTTGCATACAAACTAATGAATAAGCCATACATATACATATGACCCCTCCCTCTTAACCTTCCTCCCACCACCTACCCCATCCCAACCCTCTAGGTCATCACAGAGCACCAATATGAGCTCCCTCTATTATACAACAACTTCCACTAGCTATCTATTTTACTTGCGGTAGTGTATATGTTTCAATGCTACTCTCTCAATTCACCCCACCCTCTCCTTCCCTCCACCACATCCACAAGTCTGTTTTCCATGTCTGTGTCTCTAGTCCCTGCAGTGCAAACCTTGCTAATGCCACAGTTTCCACAGGAGTCATGAAACAAAGTTGTTGAGTTTCTTTTATTCTTAATTTCTCATTGAACAAACAAAAATTTAAATTATTTAAAGAAAATCCATGATTACTGCACTCACCTTTTAGAGCCAAAATTGCTGTTGCTGAATTCCAAATAGAATTTTATAAAGCAGATGTTTTCCACTTACTTTTACAAGCAGTTGTGCACTGACTACCTGACAATATTAACCATGAAATGCTCTTCAACATTTAGGAACATAGTTACATACATTCTGTAATATGAGTGTTGTTTTTTTTTTTTTAATGTGTGTTGGGAGGAAAAGAAAGGTTCTAATAGAATCCCCTAGGGCTGTTGTTGCTTGCCCCTTTGAGATAAGTTCCTGGGATTGTTCTCCAGAAGTGACTCATGGATCCAGGTATCTCATTAAGGTGCCGTAAATGGAAGGTCCAGTTCCTAACGAAAGGTATATTTCTGAGGATCCTGATGGAGGCTTTGTCCAGAAACTTGGAGAGAAAACTGTCAAAATAGAATTTAGTGGGAGATGGGGATCAGAGTCAGTGCCACCAGGGCTCTAATTTCCTCTCTGTAGACAAAACAGTTTATTTAATTGAGGACATCAAGTAGTGGAGAAAGTCCTGGAGTAATATGAGTAAGCAGAAAGTAAGCAGAACAAAGCACAGTCCACTGTTACTCAAAGTGTATTAATAGTCCTTGGGTTGGTGCTGACTGGCAAATTCTTTATTGTCAGTCCAGGACCCAATAAGAACAGGAGTTATAGGGAACCATTTGTACTCTTTACAGCAATTTGGGAAAGTAATTTCAACTGTGTTGACTCCAGTAATTTTTAAAAATGAGTTTATATTTTGTATTTTAGTTTTTCTTATTTTTGGCAGTAGTCCTCCTTTTACTATCTTCCTAAGAAGTATTGACACATGGATGTTTAGGAAAGAGTGATCCTTTATTTAAGTAGTTTGAGAAACACTAGTCTTGCCTTTTGTATCCAGGAGACCTTGGTCCAAAGGGCTTCTCAAGAGTCGCCTCCAACATCACAGTTTGGAAGCATCAGTTCTTCAGTCTCAGTTTTCTTTATGGTCCAACCTTCATATCTGTACGTGACTACTGGAAAAACCATAGCTTTGAATACACAGACATTTGTTGGAAAAGTAATGTCTGTGTTTTTTAATACACTGCTTAGGTTTGTCACAGGTTTTCTTCCAAGAAGCAAGCATCTTTTAATTTCATGGTTGCAGTCACTATCTGTAGTGATTTTGGAGCCCCCCAAAAATAAAGTCTGTTACTGTTTCCACTGTTTCCCCATTTATATGCCATGAAGCGATGGGACCTCATGCCCTGATCTTTGTTTTTTGAATGTTGACTTTTAAGCCAGCTTTTTCACTCTTCTCTTTCACCTTCATTAAGAGGCTCTTTGGTTCCTCTTCTCTTTCTGCCATAAGGTTGGTGTCATCTGTATATCTGAGGTTATTGATATTTTTCCTGGCAATCTTGATTCCAGCTTGTGTTTCATTCAGCCTGGCATTTTGCATGATGTACTCTGCATATGAGCTAAATAAAAAAGGTGACAATATACAGTCTTGACACACTCCTTTCCCAATTTGAACAGTCTGTTGTTCCATATTCGATTCTAACTGTTGCTTCTTGACCTGTATACAGGTTTCTCAGGAGGCAAGTAAATGTGGTCTGGTATTCACATCTCTTTAAGAATATCCACAGTTTGTTGTGATCTGCACAATCAAAGGCTTTAATGTAGTCAATGAAGCAGAACTAGATATTTTTCTGGAATTCTCTTGCTTTTCCTTGGTCCAGTGGATGTTGGCAATTTGATCTCTGGTTCCTCTGTCTTCTCTAAATCCAGCTTGAACATCTGGAAGTCTCAGTTCATGTACTGTTGAAGCATCACCTGGGGATATTTGAGCATTACCTTGCTAGCGTGTGAGATGAGTACAATTGTGTGGTAGTTTGAGCCTTCTTTGGCATTGCCTTTCTTAGGGATTGGAATGAAAACTGACCTTTTCCAGTCCTGTGGCCACTGCTGAATTTTCCAAATTTGCTGGCATATTGAGTGCAGCACTTTCACAGAATCATCTTTTAGGATTTGAAACAGCTAAACTGGAATTCCATCACCTCCACTAGCTTTGTTCATAGTGATACTTCCTAAGGCCCACTTTACTTTGTATTCCAGGATGTCTGGCTCTAGGTAAGGGATCACACCATCGTGATTATCTGGGTCATGAAGATCTTTTTTGTATTGTTCTTCTGTGTATTCTTGCCTCTTCTTTTTAATATCTTCTGCTTATGTTAGGTCTGTACCATTTCTGTCCTTTATTGAGCTCATCTTTGCATGAAATGTTCCCTTGGTATCTCTAATTTTCTTGAAGAGATCTGTAGTCTTTCCCATTCTATTATTTTCCTCTATTTCTTTGCACTGATCACTGAGGAAGGCTTTCTTATCTCTCCTTGCTATTCTTTGGAACTCTGCATTCAAATGGGTATATCTTTCCTTTTCTCCTTTGCTTTCACTTGTCATCTTTTCACAGCTATTTGTAAGGCCTCCTCAGACAGCCATTTTGCTTTTTTGCATTTCTTCTTCTTGGGGATGGTCTTGGTCCCTGTCTCCTGTACAATGTCACAAACCTCCATCCATAGTTCTTCAGGCACTCTGTCTATTAGATCTAGTCCCTTAAATCTATTTGTCACCTCCACTGTATAATCATAAGGGATTTGATTTAGGTCATACCTGAATGGTCTAGTGGTTTTCCCCTTTCTTCACTTTAAGTCTGAATTGGCAATAAGGAGTTCATGATCTGAGCTGCGGTCAGCTCCTGGTCTTGTTTTTGCTGACTGTATAGAGCTTCTCCATCTTTAACTGCAAAGAATATAATCAGTCTGATTTGAGTGTTGGCCATCTGGTGATGTCCATGTGTAGAGTCTTCTCTTGTGTTGTTGGAAAGGGTGTTTGCTATGACCAGTGCATTGTCTTGGCAAAACTGTATTAGCCTTTGCCTTGCTTCATTCTGTACTCCAAGGCCAAATTTGCCTGTTACTCCAGGTGTTTCTTGACTTCCTGCTTTTGTGTTCCAGTCCCTTATAATGAAAAGGACATCTTTTTTGGATGTTAGTTCTAAAAGGTCTTGTAGGTCTTCATAGAACCGTTCAACTTCAGCTTCTTTAGCATTACTGGTTGGGGCATAGACTTGGATTACTGTGGTATTGAATGGCTTGCTTTGGAAACGAACAGAGATCCTTCTGTCATTTTTGAGATTGCATCCAAGTACTGAATTTCGGACTCTTTTGTTGACTATGATCACTACTCCATTTCTTCTAAGGGAGTCCTGCCCACAGTAGTAGATATAATGGTCATCTGAGTTAAATTCACCCATTCCAGTCCATTTTAGTTTGCTGATCCCTAGAATGTCAACTTTCACCCTTGCCATCTCCTATTTGACCACTTCCAATTTGCCTTGATTCATGGACCTAACATACCAGGTTCCTATGCAATATTGCTCTTTACAGCATTGGACCTTGCTTCTATCACCAGTCACATCCACAGCTGGGTGTTGTCTTTGCTTTGGCTCTGTCCCTTCATTCTTTCTGGAGTTATTTTTCCACTGATCTCCAGTAGCATATTGGGCACCTACTGACCTGGGGAGTTCTTCTTTCAGTGTCCTATCTTTTTTCCTTTTCATACTGGTCATGGGGTTCTCAAGACAAGAATACTGAAGTGGTTTGCTATTCCCTCCTCCAGTGGACCACATTTTGTCAGAACTCTCCACCATGACCTGTCTGTCTTGGGTGGCCCTAAAAGGCATGGCTTAGTTTCATTGAGTTAGACAAGGCTGAGGTCCATGTGATCAGATTGGCTCGTTTTCTGTGGTTGTGGTTTCAGTTTGTCTGCCCTCTGATGCCCTCTCTCAGTGCCTACTGTCTTACTGAGGTTTCTTTTACTTTGGACATGGGGTATCTCTTCAGGGCTGCTCCAGCAAAGCACAGCTGTTGCTCCTTACCTTGGGCATGGGGTATCTCCTCTGGGCCGCTAGCTGCTGCAGCGCCACTATGTTGTTGCAAATGGCAGAATTCCATTCCTTTTTTATGGGCTGGGTAATATTCCAGGTATCTTGTGTGTGTGTGTATGTGTGTGTGTGTGTCCTTGTTAAAAGTCTCACTTTGTTCATTTATTCTTTTCCCTGGTTCTGTTACCAGTCTCATTACTAATGGTTCAAACTCTTTTTTCTGGTAAATTATTTATCTGTTTCATTAGTTTTTTTTTCTTTGTTTGTTTTTTGTTTGATACAGATTCCTCTGTCTTCTCATTTTGCTTAACTTTCTCCGTCTCTATGAAATTAGGTGCAGCAATTCCCTATTCCTGGTCTTGAATGGATGTCCTATTGAGAGAGTGCCCTTAGGCAGTCCAGGTGTACTCAGTGACTTTGGTGGAATAGCTCAATCAGACATCAGCATTTGTCACATCTCCCCCCAGAATTTGGTGGATGCCACCATGGTGGGATGTAGGGCTGAAGATGGCAGGGCTAGAATCTAGAGCCAGACATAAGGAGGGTTGTCTCCTATACTCAGTGGCTGTCACTGCCCTACTGGGGGCAGCGTCAGCTCCCAAGTTGGTTATGGCTGCTGTAGGTCAGATGCTGTGCTGGTTTTCAAACCAGCTAAGGAGACTTGCCTTTCCAGTGTTAGAACCCAGGCCTGGAGTGCCCAATATGTGGTTCAAACAGCTCGCTCCCAAGGGAGAATGTCCAAGCCCATGCAATCCTCTCCTCTTCTGTGTTCACCACTAGGTGCACAGGTCCAGCCCTGATCACTTCCTTTCCTGCCCTACCTGACTTTATGTGGATCTATCTTTATAACTGTCGACTAAAAAAAGATGAACAACTTGAGTCTTGTGAGTTAAATTTCATTTGAGGTAAAACGAAGACTGCAGCCTGGGAGGCAGCACCTCAGATAGCTCTGAGAAACTGCTCCAAAGGGGCAGTGGGAGGAAAGTCAATATATAAGGTTTTGGTGAAGACAGAGTTCAGTACCATTTGTAGCTTAGTCAGTAAAGAATCTGCCAGCAATGCAGGAGACCCGGGTTCAATCCCCAGATCAGGAAGATCCCCTGGAGAAGGAAATGGCAATCCACTCCAGTATTCTTGCCTGGAGAATCCCATGGACAAAGGAGCCTGGCAGGTTACAGTCCATGGGGTCGCAAGAGTTGAGCACGACTTAGCGACTAAACACCAAGCACTCATTTTACAAATGTTTTTCTGATAGTCATGAGGATCTGTTGTCACCGTGAAGGGATTTAGTGCTTTTCTAGACGTGAGGAGATACAAATATTGAGATCATAAAATCTGTTCCTAAAGATATCTATTAAATTAAAAGACGCTTACTCCTTGGAAGGAAAGTTATGTCCAACCTAGATAGCATATTCAAAAGCAGAGACATTACTTTGCCAACAAAGGTTCGTCTAGTCAAGGCTATGGTTTTTTCTGTGGTCATGTATGGATGTGAGAGTTGGACTGTGAAGAAGGCTGAGCACCGAAGGATTGATACTTTTGAACTGTGGTGTTAGAGAAGACTCTTGAGAGTCCCTTGGACTGCAAGGAGATCCAACCAGTCCATTCTGAAGATCAGCCATTTCTTTGGAAGGAATGATGCTAAAGCTGAAACTCCAGTACTTTGGCCACCTCATGCGAAGAGTTGACTCATTGGAAAAGACTTTGATGCTGGGAGGGATTGGGGGGCAGGAGGAGAAGGGGACGACAGAGGATGAGATGGCTGGATGGCATCACTGACTCGATGGACGTGAGTCTGAGTGAATCCGGGAGTTGGTGAGACAGGGAGGCCTGGCGTGCTGTGATTCATGGGGTTGCAAAGAGTCGGACAGGACTGAGCGACTGAACTGAACTGAACTGAAAAGACATCTAACTATCTAAAGACCTGTCCCACCAGTTTCCCTGGAGCACAGCATGCCTCACTCCACCCTGAACTCCCTAAGAGCTTGTTGAAGGTCAACAGCTGCAGCAGCACAGGGTTCAATCTCTGCAGAGGCAGATGGCAAATGTCCTTGTTGTTCAGTTGTTGGCGATGCTCTTGGCAAGTGTCAGTTTGTAGTTGACAGAGCCTTGGCTGTACAAGAGTCTTTCTACTGGTCTCCAGTTTGTTTACAAGGAGTATTGCTCTACATGTGGAGGTATTTTTATGTATTTAGAGGAAAGGTGTGCTCAGACTGCTTCTACTCCTCCATCTTGATCTACACTTGTTTGGTCCCTAATTTATATTAATATCTCTAACCCTGATTTCTTCTGTGAGGTAACAGATATGTGTATTTGGCAATAATAGGCATCTTAAATGTAATGAGCCCCAAATGGAAATACTCTTTTTTTCACACCACTCACAAAAATTTAACTTCCCATCTTGTGGCAGATTAAATGAAAACATAACACAGTTTCTCTCAACTTAAGTAGAGATTCAGGCTACTTAATTTCCCTTGATCTGGACTGACTTTCATGGTATGCCATACATGTAGAATATAGAGGAAATAATAATCTGAAAATGTTGAATCTCAGTGATAAGAAGCTTTGAAGCCTTTGCTTGGGTTTCCTGGAAGATTTCCTCATGGAGCTTTGAGGTGCCATATAAGACATTTGACTGTTCCCATGAAAATCACGTGAGAGAAACAGAAAGAGGGGACTAGGTAAACCAAATTCTCCCCCATTTGCACCAGGCATATGAATGAAACCACATTATTTTCCCAACTAGGCCAGCTGTCATCTCAACTGACAAGCAATCTCAGTAAAGTTGGGAGGCACAGAAGACTCACCACCGGAATCTCACAGCCAAGTCGAATCATGATATCCTAAGATATGGTGGAACAGGTGTTACTTTAAACACAAGGCTTACACTAGTTTCTTATGCAGTGTTAAACAGCATATCACAACTTAAGGCTTGAAAGAGGTTTTGCTGTCACAGAACCTAAGGTCATATGGCATTGGCTTTGAGACTGCATAGTGGGGTGAAGTAGAAAGACCATAGTGAGACTTTTAGCAATATCTGGTATGTTCTTATAAGGTGGTGAGGGCCTGTAGGATAGTAAGAAAAATATTTTTAAAAGCAGAAGAAAAGACATTTGCCAGGCAGTGGTGAAATGTTTGTCAATATTGTCACCTGGGATGAAATGGAAAATATAAAGGATACCTAATATACTCCTGGGTTTTGCTGGGAAGATTTCCAGGAAGAATGTTAAAATTTCTACCTAGTGTCTGATAGATAGCTGCCTAAGCTAAGGTATGAGAATAAATATGTGAACTATGGAAAGGATTTATTTGATTGTTTGATTCTTGAGAAAAAAATTCAGAAAAATAATAAGGATGCCATACCTTGGTAGGTTTTGAAATAAGGCTACTTCTCACCCCCTAATATCTTCCAGAGAAAAGTTTCTCAAGAAAAGAAATGGCTTCAAATGAAAGGTCAAATCCAGATTGGAGTGGTAATTTTCTGTGTTAAAATCTCCAAAAGATTTATGACAACACGGCCCCTTTCAGCTATACAGACTTCATTCTAAGAATCTTGATAGCATGGGTCATAGACCCTTTCTTTCTAAAATATAAGACTTTTAAAATCTTAAGGGAACTTTCTCATAGCTGCCTCACAAAGCTCCAGAGGGAGAATTATCCTGAAGAGAATTAAGCAGTAGATTTGCTTGACTGAATGAATTATAATTTGATACACTGAAAGCCATCTAAGTTTTTTTAAAAACAATTTTCTTGAGATGTAACTCAATACCAACAATTAACCAATTTAAAGTAAACAGCAGTTTTCAGAATATTCACAGATATATGCAACCATCACCATGATCAATTTTGGAGCAGTTTCATCACCTGATAAAGAAATCCTACATCCTTTAGAATTGCCCCACATAACCCTTTTCTTGAATCTGAACTGGCTTCAGTGATTTTTTTTTTTACACATAGATGACTGTAAATGATGCCCTGAGTCTCCTGGGGCTGGTTCATAGGAAACACAGCAGCTTTTTACTGTCTTGGGACATTTGCTAGAGTCCTAAGCCACCATGTGAAAAATTCAGCTACTCTGATGGTAAGACCATATGGAGAGACTCTTTAAGTAAGACTCATGGAGAAGGAGAGACTTTTTAGCCATTCGTCTAAGGTTCCAACAGAGAAGGCAATGGCAACCCACTCCAGTACTCTTGCTGGAAAATCCCATGGACGGAGGAGTCTGGTAGGCTGCAGTCCATGGGGTTGCTGAGGGTCAGACACGACTGAGTGACTTCACTTTGACTTTTCACTTTCATGCATTGGAGAAGGAAATGGCAACCCACTCCAGTGTTCTTGCCTGGAGAATCCCAGGGATGGGGGAGCCTGGTGGGCTTCCGTCTGTGGGGTCGCACAAGGTCGGACATGACTGAAGTGACTTAGCAGCAGCAGCTAAGGTTCCAAGCATCTGAGTGAAGCCACTTTGGATTCTTAAGACATGCCCAGATGCCACCTGAGTATCACCCAGTGACTCTCATTAATGCATGCGGGGCAGGTGAAATGCTGAGCCAAACCCAATGAGAATTCCTGACTCATAATATAATGTAATATAATAAAATGGCTTTGAGTGACTTGTCAGGCAGCCATGGATAATCAGCATATCACATTACTTCAGCTAATAACTGACACACCATTCACATTCACCAAATAATCTAAGCCCCCAAATTACAGAGGTTTCTTTAGAAGACTATTAGAACATTAGAACTGTCAAAGAGCCATTTAATGGCTTCCCATTCCTTGTAGAGTGAAATTCAAACACTTCTCCATGGCCAGTGAAGCACCTTGTGATTGAATCCTTTCTGTGTTATCTCTCCTTGTTTACCATGAGAGTCTCAGAATCTTTGCACAAGCTGTTTTCTGTCTAGCAGCTTTGGTCTTTGTTATCTTTCAACATTCTACTCCACTATCACTTGCTCCAGTGGCCTTCCCTGTCATACTATCACTAGGAGTCACCACGCATACCAGCAGAGTTACCTTTTATAAGTCACATCAACTCAACTGATTTGTATCATCCTGCCACTCATACGTTCTGCATTTATAATATTTATTCCCTAGCGTCTCCCTGACTAAAATCTAAGCTACATGAGAATTCTGTTCCATTACACCTTATATCTCTGTCAATTTATTAAAATATCTGTAGTGTTTACTTAGTTTCTAGAGTATAATCAGGGCTCAACAAATATTTTTGAAATGAATGAATAACTACCCCGTATTTACATGTAAAATAACCAAAAGTCCTTGATTAAATGTTCCTCTTGTATTTGGAGGTCACAATGGAAGGGAATTGTCAATGTATGAGGCCGCCTCCTTCTCTTTTCCCAAGAATTACTCATAAATATGTCAAGAGATGGGCTTCCCAGGTGGCACAAGTGGTAAAGAATCTGCCTGCCAATGCGGGAGAGGTAAGAGATGTGAGTTGGATCCCTAGGTTGGGAAGATCCCCTGGAGAAAGAAATGGCAACCCGCTCCAGTGTTCTTGACTGGGAAACTCCATGTAGAGGGAAGCCTGGGGCTATTGTCCATGAGGTCACAAAGAGTCAGACATGGCGGAAGTGACTTAGCACACACATGCCAAGAGATAAATATATAAATCTTAACAGATCTAAAAATTATTGTTTGTCACATAATTCCCAACTAGCAATGCTCATATGATACCTGAGGTAAAATACAGACACTTGACCACTGAGATATGGGTACAAAATGTCCAGAGGGAAGCTAGTCATGTATGCAGGGCTTCAAAGTTCACATAATTAAAGCTCTGGTCATACTAGTCAGTATGTACTTGGGATTTTTACAGGACAATTATAACTGCATTTTATTAAAAATCCAGTATTCTACTAATAGAAGAGATTCAAAAGAGACTCAAAGCAAGTGATAATTCTGACTCCTAGCTCAATTAAACCTGATGCCTGGAAGAGTGAAGCCATATGTTGCTGAGACCACTCCTGTGATTAGAACCTGACAAGATTAGATGGAAGCCTGTAAACCTGAATAGCCTCACCCTGGGGGACCTTTTCGTATGTTATGATAATGAGCTGAATAACTATTAATAACCAAATGGAATTCTAACATTGTGCCAGTATCTTCATTCTTTATGGTCATTTGCTATGAGGGGTCCATAGCCACATACCAGGTTGTTGACTGTGACATAATAGAAATAAATCTTTGGTCTCTACCCCCAGTTCCTTACATAGGGCTCTAAAATTCTTGCAGTTTCTTGAATGAAAAGGGTGTTAGAAGCATCTTTTGTTCAAATATTTGTTCTTTAAACCCGGTTCCTGATACAGGGCTCCTGAATCCCTTGGAAACTCCTGGGTGATAGGAGTATTTTTGTTGGAATGAGAAGATTCTTGGTGGGATTTTGGTATAGCTTCTGGATGAGAGGGTTCAGGATGGGGAACACATGTACACCCATGGCTGATTCATGTCAATGTATGGCAAAAACCACTACAATATTGTAAGGTAATTAGCCTCCAATTTAAATAAATTAAGAAAAAAAAGGACTGGTCACCAAAAAGATCAAACCATGATTACAGACTTGGAACTTTACGTTCACACGTGTTTCTGCAGTGAGGTTGGAGAGGCTGGAGACTTTTTACATAGCCTCCATAAAACTCCTAAACTATGGGGTGGAGAGCTTCCAAACTGACCAGCAGATTCATGTGCTAGGAGGGTTATACACTCCAGATTATACACTTCGGCTTCCTGGTGATAGAAACTCCTGCCCTGGAGACCCTTCCAGACCTGGTGCGGTGTGTCTCTCCATCTGGCTGTTAATTTGTCCTTTATAATATCTTTTATGTTAAACTGGTAAATGTAAGCAGATGCTTCAGAGAATTTTGTTGAGTCATTCTAGCAAACTCTCACACCTGGAAGAGGCCTGTGGGAATCCTTGACTTGTAGCCAAGTTGGACGGAAATGTGGATACCTTGGGGACCCATTACTTGTGACTGGTGTCAGAAGGGAGGGCAGAGTTGTGCAACTGAGTCTTAAACCTGTGAAATCTGACTGTACCTCCAGGGAGTTAGTGTCAGAATTGAATGAAAGAATAGAATATCAATTTGATGTCTGGATATTTAGAACATACTGGTATTGCAGTTGGTTGATATGGGGGAAAAATACCACAAATTTGGTGTCAGATGTGTTGTGGTTAGAGAATGTTTTTATTTATCCATTATTGGATCATTTCACATGTTTTAATTTATCCTTGTTTCATTTAATCATTGTGTTCCCACCTAAAATTTGCCAGAATATGACAGATAATCTACATTTTAACTTAGCAATGTATTATAATATCCCATTTTGTTTCTTACTATGTCTCCCAATCCTCACTTGTTTTCACCCCATTACACTGAGTCAAGGACTTTTATAATCCATGTCTTGCTTTCAGATGCTCTAAAAAGTTGTCTCAGTATTTACATTGAATTGGGAGTTCCTGAATTCCAGAAAAAAATGAGGGTAGATTATTATGTAAGAAATACATTTACTGCAATCTTTGGCAGCACTTCTTAATTAAGTTTTTTATAAATCTAGATTATGGAACTCTGGATGTTATCACATTAGTTGGAATGTTAATTCAAAGATATGCTTTTTAGTTTCTACAGCTATGGAAAACTACATTATGCCAAGTGGGAATATTTGTTTGTAGTATGTGCTTAAATATAGTTAGACTTCCAGTCAAATCATGTAATTGTCATGTCTAGACCTCATTTTTTATAGATGTAAACCAATCCAGTTTTCCCATTCTCATACTTGGTTTTGGAGTCCTCACAACCTAGACTTACTGAGAGTAGAGTTTTTTCAGAAGGCTGATGAAAAGAAACAGCTTAGGATTTCTTATCTTGCTCAAATCCTCTAGATCAGTAACAGTGCTGAAGTCCTTGAACTGATTATGTTTTACAGAGTAGATCAAGTGCGTGGAATGAGAGGACTTGATTCCAAGTGAATCGGAGA
The DNA here is from genome assembly GCF_029407905.1 of Bubalus kerabau. Lineage (NCBI taxonomy): Eukaryota > Metazoa > Chordata > Mammalia > Artiodactyla > Bovidae > Bubalus > Bubalus kerabau. The sequence goes on from NC_073638.1 coordinate 44,817,297, forward strand.
CTAGGGTCCATATCTCTCAAACAAATTGTTGAATCCCTCTGAGACTTGGTAGTCTCATCTGTAAATTGGGGTAATTTTTAAATAAGCAGCATCATGATATTGCTGTGAAAATTAAATGATGAAGCATGGTGGTTTAAACTCAGACTTTCTAGATTCAAAGACTGAAAAACTTCCTAGCTGTATCATTCTGGACAATCTATTTAATATCTCTGTATCAGATAATTTATTTATAAAATATAAATAAGAACTACTAATGTAGGATTTTTACAAGAAATAACCCAGCTAATATACCAATGTACTTAGAATAGGGCTGGGCATATTATAAGTAGAAATTATTAAAGAAAAAGTTCTAGGCATCTGCAAGTGTTAACATGTAATAGTGAAAGTAATTACTGTCATTTTTACTGATTTCAAGATGTCTCCCTACTGGTTTATAAGTGTATATAAGTGAGAATTAAAAGTATTATGATTAAATTTAATCAATCAGTTAAGCAGTATTTGGTGGGTGGGCTTCTCTGGTGGCTCAGATGGTAAAGAAACTGCCTGCAATGCAAGAGACTCTGATTCAATCCCTGGGTCAGGAAGATCCCCTGGAGGATGAAATGGCTAGCCACTCCAGCATTCTTGCTTGGAGAATTCCATGAACAGAGGAGCCTGGCAGGCTACAGTTGATGGGGTTGCAGAGTCGAATACAACAGAGCGAATAACACACAGACACACACAAATGTAATGCTGATGAACGAGCACCTGAAATGTTGGGAACGGATCCTAAGAATATATTCTTAGAATTACCTTTCTCAGGGCCTCCTTTACGTCTCTGTTCCTCAGACTGTAGATGAGGGGGTTCAACATGGGGATCAACACTGTGTAGAACACAGACAGGACTTTGTTCTGGTCAATTGAGTAGCTGGATTTGGGCATCACATAAATGAAGGTAATCATTCCATAGTAGAGAGTGACTGCGGTGAGGTGAGAGGTGCAGGTGGAGAAGGCCTTGTGTCTCCCTTCAGTGGAGCGCATCTTCAGGATGGTGTTGAGGATGCAGATGTAAGAGAGAGCTATGACAGACACTGTGACCACAATGATGGAGCCAGAAGAGATGGAAGGGATAATTTCAGTAGTGGAGACCTCTGAGCAGGAAAGTTTCAACAGAGGGGAGAAGTCACAGAAAAAGTCATTTATATGATTTGGTCCACAGAAAGACAGAGTCAATAAACAACTAGTAAATGTCCAAGCATTGACACATCCACCCACATAGGAAGCCCCTACCAAGAGGACACAGACTCTGGGGGACATACGGGTGGAATAGAGCAGGGGCAAGCAGATGGCCACATAGCGGTCATAAGCCATGGCAGCCAGCAGGAAGCACTCAGCTGTCCCAAATGTGATCACAGAACAAAGCTGGGCTTCACAGCCAGCAACTGGGAGGGCCAATCTATGTTTCAGGAATCCTATAATCATCATAGGTGTGATGGATGTGGAAAACAGGATGTCTACAAAAGCCAAGTGACTGAGGAAGAGGTACATGGGAGTCTGAAGCTGGGAACAGCTTCTTATCAGAATAATTATGCTGATATTGCCTACTAAGGTGACAACATAGATACCTAGAAATATTACAAAGAAGATGACACAAAGTGTAGGATCCTCTATTAATCCCAAAAGAATGAACTCTGTCACACTGGTGTAGTTTCCAGCCTCCATCTCCTCTGGGAACTGTTCCTGTTGAGGGAAATTTGAAAATTCATTAAAAAATGTTTTTATTCTATACATTCTTATTTTTCCTTGGTTATTCATTACACTTATTCACAATGATTTCTCCCTCTGCCTAGCTGTAAATATGGTGCTGAACGGAATTTTTTTTTGGGGGGGGCTCTTTTTCCACAAAAGAAGAATGATTCAATCTCATTTTCTGGGACCTCATTATATTCTTTTATTTGTCTGATGTTTATTCTATATCTTTCCAACCTTATTTCTAGAAATATCTGTCTCACAAGATCCAGTTATATAAGTTCAGTTATCTGGAAGTCTCCAGCTAGAAATCCCACAAATACCTTAAACTCAGCCTTCTCCAGACCAAACTCACCCTTTCATTAGACCACTCCTATGTCCTGTGTTCGTGGGATGATACTACAATCCACCCAATCTCTCATGTCTGAAACACAGAAGTGACCCTAGCCTTCTTCTTCTCACTGTACCACATCTAATAAAATCCTATTGATACTATCTACAATTTAGCTCTCCATTTTATTTATCCATTCCCATATTTGCACCGCTAGTATCCCTAATCATTTTAGGCCCTGTTCATTTGTCTCTTTTATTGTATTTATCTGTTTGCCTCACTGTCTTCATTCTTGTGCCTTTATAATTCACAGTACATCTGCCAAAGTGATCTCTTACTGAAGTAAAAGGTAATGCAAAAGTGATTCTTTCAAGTCTTTCATACTTTCTTTAGCCTCCAAGATGAAACCTACCCTCCTTAGCACAGCATAGTGTATGCTTTCTGATGTATCCCCTGCATATGACTCTGCTTGTTTCTCAGGATGTTTCCATCCAACACTTGCACTGATTCAACCTTCCTGAACACTTTAGAGTCCCCTTAGTGCACTCTACCCTCTCTGACCTTTAATCCTTGTACTCTCACTTGGATGGCCCCCAACTTCCCACCATCATTATCCTGGGTGACTTCTACTCATCCTGCAAGTTCATTTCTCTACAAAATCTGCTCTAACATCTAAGGTGTAATCAGAAAAATTTCCTTTGGGTGGACATCATGCTTTGAAGATGTCTAGACTGCCATTCTTTGTACTGGGTTATGGGATTTTGTTTTGTTTGGTTTTTGCTTGTTTATATTTTATTCTTCTCAATTAATACATAGTCTCCTCAAAATGGTGTGTATCCCTGCATCACAAATAACTAGTGTGTGGGAGTAAAATGTGCTGAAGAGAACATGTTAAATGAATTTAGGCATGATTTGTACAATGAATATGCCAGATGGAATACATGGCCCAACTCCAGTACAATATTCATGGAGCTTCATATTCTATCCCTAATTACTTTTTGAAACATATATCCCTATACACTTTTTTACCACTTTTGTACTTTTAAGAGTCACATTAACCCAACCATGAAATTTTCTATTTAGTGTCATTGTTTCTTATTTTCATAGAAAGACAATTTTCTGCTAACATTATTGCAGTTCTTAAGATTTGAAACATTTACCATAAAGATAAATATAAGTATAAAATATATTCACCATTCTTAATTTCTTACTTTAGAATATGAAAGCCTTTATTGTTTGCAGTGGTGGGATTTTGACAGAATGAATTGTAAGGTATTACGAACCAACAGCTGAGAATCTTCAATTCATTAAACAATGTGCTCTTTTTGACTCATCTTCTATAAGTGCACTTAAATTACTCTAGTGAGAGGCAAGCTTACTTCTGGGTATGTTGGCTCAATCATGAAAATCTGTTTTTAGTTTTTCACTTGATTCTCTATGTGGTTGGCACAAATCATCTTCTTTCAATATCAAAACATTGATACTTGAATATGGGCTTCCCTTGTAGCTCAGTTGGTAAAGAATCCACCTTCAATGTAGGACACCCTGGATCGATTCCTGGAGAAAGGATAGGCTACCCACTCCAGTATTCTTGGGCTTCCCTGGTGGCTCAGATGGTAAATAATCTGCCTGCAATACAGGAGACCTGGATTCGATCCCTGGGTTGGGAAGATACCCTGGAGGCTGGCATGGCCACTCACTCCTGTATTCTTGCTTGGAGAATCCCCACGGACAGAAGAGCCTGGTGGGCTACAGTCCATGCAGCTGCCAAGAGTCAGAGTCAGACACGACTGAGCAACTAAGCAGAGCATGCCTTAATTGCCTCCCCTTTTGAAAAATTAACATTCACAAATCCCTTTCCCATTCATCCCATGGTATACTTTCAGATCCCCCACGGTTCTGCTCTCAGCCTCTGAACATACGCTTATCTGAGGACTGAGCCAAGCACTGAGCAGCATGTGTGCTCTTTGCCTTCTGACTCAAGAAGAGTTAAGGGGGACCAATCCTGCATTCACTGCGCACACAGTGTGAGCTTCAATCTTGCTGACAGCAGTCATGGAGACTGGAGATGGAAAATTCAGATCCTCCCAGCGACCAGATATTGTAACTTGCACATCATACTTAAATCTCTGACTCCTTGTTTCATTTTAAAATGGGAATAATTGTCCTTATAAAGCAGCTTTGTTGTGAGATTAAAAGAAATGATATCTACAAAATACTCAAAAGTGTTTGATCATATATCAGAGCTAAATAATTATTTTTCATTAAGTAAAAATGATGTGTTGGTAGGTTTTCAATTATTTAATTTTTGATGAGAAGTGTAATGATTCATAACTAATTCTTGCCCTCCCTGTCCTCTCTGCTGGCTACTTAGGGTTCTTTCTATAAACATCCTATTGATGCTTCTCCAGCTGGCTCAGGGGTTCTGAAGCTCAAATATCCCTTCCTTCAATGCATTGGTCACTTTGATGATAGAGAGAAAGTGTACCCCTCTATGCTCTGTGCCTCATCCAACCTGAATATCAGTTGGTTTCTTCTTGATTTCATTATCATAGCTGCAGTGATAGAAGCTCAGCAGTGGCTCTGACTTCTGCAGACCATCCACACTTCTCTGGGGTCTCTTGGGAAGCTTGCTTTGGGTGTTCAGGATGACCATTCTGCAGTGCAAATTTTGCTGAAGCCAGAGTTTCAACAGGACTCAAGAGCTAAAGTTGTTGACAGAGTTTCTTTCATTTTTAATTTCTCATTGAATGAATACAAGTTTAAATAAAATCCATGACTATTGCACTCACCTTTCAGAGCCAGAATCGCTGATACTGATTCCAAAGAGAATGAAGTAAAGCAGATGTTTTCCACTACATTTACAAGTAATTGAGCACTGAATACCTGACAGTGAAAACAATTGAATCCTCCCCCTCTATCAAGAACATAGTTACATACATTCTGTGAGGATGAGGGTGGGTATCTGTGTGTGTGTGCTGGGAGGAAAGTGAAGGCTGTAATAGAATGTGATGGATCCCCTTGGGCATTATTGCTTGCCCCCCTGAGATAAAGTTTCCTAGGTCTGTTCTCCAGAAGGGACTTGTGGTATGTGTCTCATTAAGGTGGCATAAGTAGAAAGTCCAGTTCCTAACAAAAGGTATACTTCTGAGGATCCTGATGGAAGCTTTGCCCAGAAACTTGGAGAAAAAACTGTTGAAATAGAAATTTGGTGGGAGATCAGTACAAGAGTCAGTGCCACCAAGGCTCTAATTACATCTCTGTGGACAAAAGTTCCTTTAATTGAGGGCTTCAGGTAGTGGGGAAAGCCATGGAGTAATAAGAGTAAGTACACAGAAAAAAAGCACAGTCCAGTATTCCTCAAAGCGTAGTGCCTGGACTGGCGCTGGCTGGCAAACTGTTTACTGTCCATCCAGGACCAAATAACAGCAGGAGTTGTGGGGAATCATGTATATCCTTCATAGCAATTTGAGAAAGTAATTTTGTGTGTTGACTCCAGTAATCTGAAAAGTGGGTTTATACATTTATATTTTGGTTTTTCTTACTAAATTTTTTGAATAGACCTCATTTTATTATCTTCCTAGAAATATTCACCCATGGATGCTTGGGGAAAAGTGATCCTTCATTTAAATAGTTTGAGAAATACTAGGTGTGGTTTTGTAGCCAGGAAACCTGCATTCAGTTTGAGGTATGTAAATTCAATAAAATTGTTTAACTTCTTTGAGACTCAATTTTATGATTAATGTGATTAGGAACTTGTACTTTATAGGCTTGTGTGATTTAAAAGAGAAATAAGCTGGAAAAGTTATTTGAAGTTATTGGTGTGTCTCAAATATATGACAAATGGAACAAAGTTCCTGGATGTGTTGGCTATGATGAGTCACACTCACTCGAGTTGGGAGGAGCCTGTTACCTTTTGCAAATTATTGTGTTGGGCTTCCCTGGAGGCTCAGACAGTAAAGAATCCACCTGCAATGGAGGAGACCCTGGTTTGATCCTTGCATTGGGCACATTCCCTGGAGGAGAGCATGGCAACCCACTCCAGTATTCTTGCCTGGAGAATCCCCATGGACAGAGGAGCCTGGAGGGCTATAGTCCATGGGTTCTCAAAGAGCGGGCACGACTGAGGAACACAGCACAGCACACACATCCTCAGTCCCAGATGCTTCCTCCTTTGAGATTCATGACTTTCCAGCTATGGTACTTCCATGCTGCTCCTCAACCCTCGAAGACTTTATCACCTGCATGACCATTTTCCTCTCCATTTCTGTCTATGTCATGAGCGAAGGCAACTTCTAACCATTAAAGTAGCTCGGCTGACCACTTAACCTCAAATTTCCTTTACTTTTTTGACTTCAATAACTTTTGTTTATCCACACTTTACTTATGAAAACTTTAAACATATTCATACTTGAAATCTCATTAATTTGCAGCTATATTCCACCACTAAAATAAAAATATGTACTACTATGTTGTCAAAGCTTAATCAGCCAAAGGCCACCAGAAATAACCTATAGTCCAACAAAATCAAGTTTGTTGGGTCAGTGTAGCGAGGGAGGGCTCTGCAGAGAAGTGTCACATATCTCTCAACAATCGAGAGAAGGTACAGGAGCTTTGAAGGGTTTGGCTTCTTATTTAAGGATATTGAAGAAGAGCAAGAGGTTCTGGGGTTCAGTTCTGACAATTTGCTGTTACTGGAGGAGGGACTGGGTGCTGTCACATAATGATGACAATTTAGTAGTTGGGTATCTCGAGTAATAGAAATAACATTTCAGGCTTGGGTACACCATACTAAGAAAGCAGTAGTCACTGAAAAATTAGATCATTTTGGTATTTTTATAGTTGCTGCATAAAGTTGGGAGAAACATTTTCTACTAACTTTGTTGGTAGGTTATTCTGTGTCTCTCCTCTCAGCCTGAAGATTGATGGGTTTTTTTTTGTTTTTCAATCCCAGAAAGTTTTGTTTTTCTGGAAAATACTCATTTCTTATCATTTACTGAATTTATTGATATAAAATTGTTCATACTATGTATTTTTTTAACTACCTTAATATCTGCAGAATGAGTAGTTATGCCCTCTTTCGTGTGTCTTATTTGGTAAATTAATATTTTTGCCTTTTCCTTCATTATTCCTATGTGTTTTCAATTTTATTAATCTTTTCAATGAATGAAATTATAGATTTATTTTACTCTGGGTCAGTTTTGTTTTTAGTTTCTTTATGCTCTTTCAATTCTTATACTTGAAAAAATTATAGTTTCTTTTCAAGTTTCCTGAAATGCAAGCTATAATTTTGTTTTCAGCCTTTCCTTGAGATTAGTTTCCAAACCTTTATTTTGAGTTTGGACCATATTTCTATAGTTTTGTTTGTTTTATTATGTGACAGCAATTTCGAATGATGTTGTGGATATTGTGAAGGACAGGTTTTAGAGTGTCTGGATTGTGTTCTAATCCTCTCAATAATAGTCACTGTATTAGTGTACTACCATTTATTTACCTATTCATTCAATAATGGACATTTGAGGATTTTCTAGGTTTTGACAGTTATGAATAAAGTTTCTATAAATATCTCTATATGAGTCTTTGTTTGGAAATGCATTTTCATTTCTGTTGCATAAATACTTAGGGTTGTAACTGCTTGGTGTTATGGTTAGCGCATATTTATAAGAAACTGCAAAACATTTTTTTCAGAATGGCTGTACCATTTTTGCATTTCTTCCAGCATTGTATCAAGTTCTGTTTGCTCTGAGTCCTTTTCAGCACTTGGTATACTCAGTTGAAAAGAAAAGCTATTCTAATATGTGTGTAGCCTTAAGTCTTTTATTTTAATTTGCATTTCTCAATATGCCAGCAAATTTGGAAAACTCAGCAGTGGCCACAGGACCAGAAAAGGTCAGTTTTCATTCCAATCCCAAAGAAAGGCAATGCCAAAGAATGCTCAAGCTACTGCACAATTGCACTCATCTCACACACTAGTAAATTGATGCTCACAATTCTCCAAGCCAGGCTTCAGCAATATGTGAACCGTGAACTTCCTGATGTTCAAGCTGGTTTAGAAAAGGCAGAGGAACCAGAGATCAAATTGCCAACACTCACTGGATCATCGAAAAAGCAAGAGAGTTCCAGAAAAGCATCTATTTCTGCTTTATTGACTATGCCAAAGCCTTTGACTGTGTGGATCACAATAAACAGTGGAAAATTCTGAAAGAGATGGGAATACCAGACCACCTGATCTGCCTCTTGAGAAATTTGTATGCAGGTCAGGAAGCAACAGTTAGAACTGGCCATGGAACAACAGACTGGTTCCAAATAGGAAAAGGAGTTCGTCAAGGCTGTATATTGTCACCCTGTTTATTTAACTTATATGCAGAGTACATCATGAGAAACGCTGGACTGGAAGAAACACAAGCTGGAATCAAGATTGCCAGGAGAAATATCAATAACCTCAGATATGCAGATGACAACACCCTTATGGCAGAAAGTGAAGAAGAACTAAAAAGCCTCTTGATGAAAGTGAAAGAGGAGAGTGAAAAAGTTGACTTAAAGCTCAACATTCAGAAAACAAAGATCATGGCATCTGGTCCCACCACTTCACGGGAAATAGATGGGGAAACAGTGGAAACAGTGTCAGACTTTATTTTGGGGGGCTCCAAAATCACTGCAGATGGTGACTGCAGCCATGAAATTAAAAGACGCTTACTCCTTGGAAGGAAAGTTATGATCAACCTAGATAGCATATTCAAAAGCAGAGACATTACTTTGCCAACAAAGGTTCGTCTAGTCAAGGCTATGGTTTTTCCTGTGGTCATGTATGGATGTGAGAGTTGGACTGTGAAGAAGGCTGAGCGCCGAAGAATTGATGCTTTTGAACTGTGGTGCTGGAGAAGACTCTTGAGAGTCCCTTGGACTGCAAGGAGATCCAACCAGTCCATTCTGAAGGAGATCAGCTCTGGAATTTCTGTGGAAGGAATGATGCTAAAGCTGAAACTCCAGTACTTTGGCCACCTCATGAGAAGAGCTGACTCATTGGAAAAGACTCTGATGCTGGGAGGGATTGGGGGCAGGAGGAGAAGGGGACGACAGAGGATGAGATGGCTGGATGGCATCACCGACTCGATGGACATGAGTTTGAGTGAACTCTGGGAGTTGGTGATGGACAGGGAGGCCTGGAGTGCTGCGATTCATGGAGTCGCAAAGAGTCAGACATGACTGAGCGACTGATCTGATCTGATTGCCTAATTGTGCTTAGCTTTAATTTCAAGTGCTTATTTGCCATCCATTTCTCTTCTTTGGTGAAATGTCTATTCAAACCTTTTGCTTATTTTTAAAATTTGGGTTGCTTGTTCTCTTACTGAGTTTTAAGAGCTTTCTATATATTTTACATGCTAATCCTTTAATAGACATGTTTTTAAATATTTTATTCCAATCAGTGTCTTGTTATTTCATTTTCAACAATGTCTTTTGCTATGATTAAGGCTTTAATTATTATGAAATCTAATTCATTTATTTTTGTGGTTCATGTGTCATATTTAAGAAAAGTTTACCTTGCTCCAGGTCAATAAAATTTTCTTTACTTTTTTTCTTAAAATTTTGTAATGTTGGTTTACATTTCACTCTAAGATCTCATTTGACTTAATTTTTGCTTTGTGTTTGAAATAAGTATTGAGGTTGTTTTTTTTTAAATAGATATTCAATTGATCCAGCATACTTTGTTGTAAAGATTATCTTTTCTTCATTAAATTTCATTGTCTTATCTTTTAAGAAGCCAATTAACCATGTAATATGTGTGGCTCTATTTTAGGGACTCGGACCTATTCCAATGATCTATATATTTACCATTTTGACAATAGCACATGTCTCAATTACTTTAGCTTTATCGTGAGGCTTGAAATCAGGTAATTTATGTCCGAAGAACTGTACAAAAAAGACCTTCATGACCAAGATAATCACGATGGTATGATAACTCACCTAGAGCCAGATATCCTGGAATGTGAAGTCAAGTGGGCCTTAGAAAGCATCACTATGAACAAAGCTAGTGGAGGTGATGGAATTCCAGTTGAGCCATTTCAAATCCTGAAAGACGATGCTGTGAAAGTGCTGCACTCAACATGCCAGCAAATTTGGAAAACTCAGCAGTGGCCACAGGACCAGAAAAGGTCAGTTTTCATTCCAATCCCAAAGAAAGGCAATGCCAAAGAATGCTCAAACTCCTGCACAATTGCACTCATCTCACACGCTAGTAAAGTAATGCTCACAATTCTCCAAGCCAGGCTTCAGCAATACGTGAACCGTGAACTTCCTGATGTTCAAGCTGGTTTTAGAAAAGGCAGAGGAACCAGAGATCAAATTGCCAACACTCACTGGATCATCGAAAAAGCAAGAGAGTTCCAGAAAAACATCTATTTCTGCTTTATTGACTATGCCAAAGCCTTTGACTGTGTGGATCACAATAAACGGGAAAATTCTGAAAGAGATGAGAATACCAGACCACCTGACCTGCCTCTTGAGAAACCTATATGCAGGTCAGGAAGCAGAAGTTAGAATTGGACATGGAACAACAGACTGGTTCCAAATAGGAAAAGGAGTGCGTCAAGGCTGTATATTGTCATCCTGCTTATTTAACTTATATGCAGAGTACCTCATGAGAAACGCTGGGCTGGAAGAAGCACAAGCTGGAATTAAGTTTGCCGGGAGAAATATCAATAACCTTAGATATGCCGATGACACCACCCTTATGGCAGAAAGTGAAGAGGAACTAAAAAGCCTCTTGATGAGAGTGAAAGTGGAGAGTGAAAAAGTTGACTTAAAGCTCAACATTCAGAAAACGAAGATCGTGGCATCTGGTCCCATGACTTCATGGGAAATAGATGGGGAAACAGTGGAAACAGTGTCAGACTTTATTTTGGGGGGCTCCAAAATCACTGCAGATGGTGACTGCAGCCATGAAATTAAAAGACGCTTACTCCTTGGAAGGAAAGTTATGACCAACCTAGATAGCGTATTCAAAAGCAGAGATATTACTTTGCCAACAAAGGTTCGTCTAGTCAAGGCTATGGTTTTTCCTGTGATCATGTATGGATGTGAGAGTTGGACTGTGAAGAAGGCTGAGCGCCGAAGAATTGATGCTTTTGAACTGTGGTGTTGGAGAAGACTCTTGAGAGTCCCCTGGACTTCAAGGAGATCCAGCCAGTCCATTCTGAAGGAGATCAGCCCTGGGATTTCTTTGGAAGGAATGATGCTAAAGCTAAAACTCCAGTACTTTGGCCACCTCATGAGAAGAGCTGACTCATTGGAAAAGACTCTGATGCTGGGAGGGATTGGGGGCAGGAGGAGAAGGGGATGACAGAGGATGAGATGGCTTGATGGCATCACCGACTTGATGGACGTGAGTCTGGGTGAACTCCGGGAGTTGGTGATGGGCTGGGAGGCCTAGTGTGCTGCAATTCAGGGAGTCGCAAAGAGTCAGACACAACTGAATGAATGAACTGAACTGAACTGACTGAAAATTGTTGTCCTTTTCAAAATTTGTTTTAGGTACTCCAAGTTCGTTTTTTTTCCATAGAAACTTTTAAATGTTTATCAACTTACACACACACACACACACAAAACCCAGTAAAATTTTATTGCTATTGCATTGAATTTTTAGATCATTTTAGGGAGAAGTGACATCTTAATATTTGGTGCTATTATAAATGATAATAATTTAAAATTTTATTTATTATTTTTTGGCCTCTCCCTGTGGCTTGCAGGGATCTTAGTTCCCTGACCAGGATTTGAACCTGGGCCATGGCAGTGAAAGCACTGAGCCCTAACCACTGAACCATAAGGAAACTCCTTAAAATTTATTTTTAATTTTCAGTTGCTTAGTGTCAGTATACAGTTGATTTTTTAAATATTGACCTTGTATGAAGTGAATTTATTAAATATAATTATAGTCACTATTTAAAAATTAAGTTTTTGAAATCTCTACAATCATTTGCAAATGAAAAAGACTTTTAAAAGGAAATGATACAAATGAACTTACACAACAGAAAGAGATTCACAGACTGAGAAAACAAACTCATGGTTGCCAGGGGGTGGGGTGGTGGGGTTGTGGGGGTGGGGAGGGATAGTTAAGGATTTTTAGAAGGTCATGTATACACTGCTTTATTTAAAATGGATAACCAACGGACACGACTGAGCGACTTCACTTTCACTTTTCACTTTCATGCATTGGAGAAGGAAATGGCAACCCACTCCAGTGTTCTTGCCTGGAGAATCCCAGGGATGGGGGAGCCTCGTGGGCTGCCATCTATGGGGTCACACAGAGTCAGACACAACTGAAGTGACTTAGCAGCAGTAGCAACCAACAAAAACATATTGTATAGCACATGGAACTTTGCTCAATGTTATGTGCCAGCCTGGGTAAGAGGTGGATTTGGGGGAGAATGGATACTTGTATATATATGGCTGAGTCCCTTCACTGTTCACCTGAAACTATCACAACATTGTAGTAATCAGCTATACCCAAATATAAAACATTTTTGGTGTTAAAAAAAAAAAAATCAACAGCATAGAACAGAAAATTCAGAAACCGGTTCACACAAGTATAGCCAACTAACTTTAAACAAAATTACAATTCAATGGAGATAAGATAGTTCAATGGAGAAAAGATAGTTTTTTAATAAATAGTGTCTCAATAATTGGAATAATTAGAATTTCATAGGCAAAACCAAACAAACCTCAACCTAAATTTCACCTTATGCAAAAATACAGTCAAGATGGATATGGACCAAAATGTGAAATGTAAGATTTTCAGAAGAAAGCATAGAGTTACTCATGACCAGGGTTATACAAAAAGTTCTTGACAGCAAAAGTCCAATATACATATCAAAAAATTGATAAGTTGGAAATATCAAAATGCAAGTTAAAAGCATAAATAGATACCATTTACAGAAAACTAATAATATCAAATGTTCGGAAGATTGTGAACCAATTTGACTCTCAACATGGCAAATGGGAATATAAAACAGTACAATCACTTTGAAAATAGTTTGAAAATTCTAAAAGCAAAAGCATATCTCCTAGAAATTCCACTCTTAAGTGTTTACCTAAAATAAATGAAAAATAATGTCCACACAAATGATTCAAATGTTCATATCAACATCATTCACAATAGTCCCACCTGGAAACAATTCCCACCAACTGGAGAGTAGATTTAGAAAAGTGGTGTATCTATACAATGAAATACTACTTTACAATAAAAAGCAAAACTGTGAATATATAAATTATTAATGTATTTGTATATATCAAAATAATTATGATTATGATTAAATAATCATAAAATAATTATAAAAATTATCATAAAAATAATTATGATTAGGCAAAGAAATCTCTATATATGGTATAAGAAATAATATAGTGTATATGTATAAGAAATGCATAGTATATATACTATATACGCCTCATCTTACAAATTTACAGAAAAAAGAAACTGATTTGTATTGTCAGAAAACAAATCATTAGTTGTCTCTAATGAGTTGTCTCACCTAAACAAATCATTAGGTGTACAGAGAAAATGCATTGCCATGGGGCAGAAGGAATCATTGAGAGATAACTGAAATGCTTTTTTGCTGACTGTGGTTGTGGTTTAATGGTTAAATGGGTAAATATTATTAAATCATCCATTTTAAATGGATTTGCTTATTTTACTGAAGGTTATTATACTTTAGAAAATATTTTTTAAAAAAGCTACAGTTTGGATATATAGAATCTTTATTGTGTGATGACATTGTTCTTCATATTGACTAGTGTGTTGGTTACGTGGGTGTACACATTTGTCAGAACTCTACAAACATATACCTAGGTTTATGCGTTTTGCTATATGTAGGTATCCTTCAATGAACAAAGTAACAAAAAATTAAAAATTCCCCTTTTGTCATTTTAATGGGGTTTAAGAGGGTTATAAAATTGGATGCTTGTATTTATTTCATCTTTACCCAGAAGTCCCTGATTCCATATGAGTTTTAGAATTAATTTTTGTGTTCTCTAAAAAAAAAAATCCATTTGGAATTTTATTTAGGATTGCATGCTGTTAGAGATTAATATAAGTAGAATTGATAACTTTGTTAAGTTTCTCAACCCAGATCATAATATGTCTTATTTTTGGTGCTTTTTGATTCTTGCATTGTGCTTCTATTGATGCATAGAGAATGATCAATTAGCAGCTTAAACCACACATACATAATATACACACATATCTTTCATTTTTAATGTACTTTACTACATCATATACATCAAAACTAAAGCTTAGAATTTTTTCCTCCAGCTTATAATTTTTCCTTTAGCTTTTTATTGAAGCTTAGGTCTGTGGACAACAAATCTTTCCAGGGTGGTTTGTCTGAAGATATTTTAATTGTTTCTTTATTTTTAAAAGGTAGTTTTATAATTATAAAATTTTTTGTTGAAAGTTTATTTTCCCTTTTACAGCTTTGAATATTTCATTCAAATAGATTTTGACCTCCATTGCTTTTTTTTTTCTGATTAGAAATCAGGCATTAATTATATTAGAAAGAAAGTGAAAATGTTAGTTGCTCAGTCAGGTCTGATTCTTTGCAACCCCATGGGCTATAGACTGCCAGGTTCCTAAGTCCATGGAATTCTCCAGGCAAGAATACTGGAGTGGGTTGCCATTCCCTTCTCCAGGGGATCTTCCCAACCCAGGGATCCAACCCAGGCCTTTGCATTGCAGGCAGATTCCTTACCATCTGAGCCAGCAGGAAAGCCCAATTATATCAGAGTTCCCTGCATATAATGTGATGTTTTCCTCTTGCTGCTTTCAAGATTCACTTTGGTTTTCAGTACTCTGCTATTATGTTCACAACTATGAGACTAAGTGTATGTGTGAGTATGTATATGTATGTATCTTTTTTGGGATTCACTATGCTTTGGGATTTTTAGGTAAGTTTTTTTTTTTAACCAGATTTGGGACATTTCAACCCTTAATCCTTAAATTATTCTATGGCTTTTTTTCCTTTCCTCTTCTCTGGAATTTTTTTCTCCTTCCCTGGTGGCTCAGATGGTAAAGTGTCTGACTGTAATGTGGGAGACCTGGGTTCAATCCCTGGGTCGGGAATATCCCCCAGAGGAAGAAATGGCAACCCACTCCAGTACTCTTGCCTGGAGAATTCTATGGACAGAGGAGCCTGGTGGGCTACAGTCCATGGGGTTGCAAAGAGTCCGACACGACTGAGCGGCTTCACTTTCACTTTCTCTGGAATTTTTTTCTCCTTAGATACTTTATTAATTTATGTTATTATTTTTTTTAAATTTTCATTTCTAATTGCTTGTTACTGGTATTTAGAGAAATAATTGATTTTGTCTCTATCTTGCTGCTGCTGCTGCTGCTGCCACTAAGTCACTTCAGTCGTGTCCGACTCTGGGCTACCCCATAGACAGCAGCCCACCAGGCTTCTCTGTCCCTGGGATTCTCCAGGTAGTTTAGTCATTTTCACAATAGTGATTCTTCCTATCCAGGAACATGAAGTATCTCTCATCTGTTTATGTCATCTTTGATTTCTTTCACCAGTTTCATAATTTTCCATATACAGGTCTTTTGTCTCCTTAGGTAGGTTTATTCCTAGATATTTTATCTTTTTGTTACAATGATAAATGGGATTGATGCCTTAATTTCTCTTTATGAATTTTCATTGTTAGTATACAGGAATGCACGTGATTTCTGTGTATTGACCTTACATCCTGTGACTTTGCTGAACTCACTGATCAGCTCTAGTAATTTTCTGATAGTTTCTTTAGGGTTTTCTATGTATGGTATCATGCCATCTGCACACAGTGAGAGTTTTACTTATTCTTTTCTGATCTGGATTCCTTTTATTTCCTTTTCTTCTCTAATTGCCATAACTAGGACTTCCAAAACTATGTTGAATAATAGTGGTGAGAGTGGACATCCTTGTCTTGTTCCTGATCTTAGAGGGAATGTTTTTAGCTTCTAATCATGGAGAATAATGTTTGCTGTTGGCTTTTCATATATGGCCTTTACTATATTGAGGTAGGTTCCTTCTATACCCATTTTTTGAAACATTTTTATCATAAATGGGTGCTGAATTTTGTTGAAGCCTTTTTGTACATGTATTGAGATGATCATATGGTTTTTATCTTTCAATTTGTTAATATGGTATATCATATTGATTGATTTGTGTATATTGAAGAATCCTTGCATCCCTGGTATAAACCCAACTTAATCATGGTGTATGAGATTTCTAATGTGTTGTTGAATTCTGTTTGCTAGAATTTTATTGAGGATTTCTGCATCTATGTTAATCAGTGATATTGACCTGTAATTTTCTTTTTTCATGTTGTCTTTGCCTGGTTTTGGTATCAGGGTGATTCTGGCCTTGTAGAATGAGTTTGTGAGTGTTCCTTCCTCTGCAGTTTTTTGAGAGAGTTTCAGAAAAACAGGCATTAGCTCTTCGCTAAATGTTTGCTAGAGTTCCCCTGTGAAGCCATCTGGCCCTGGGCTTTTGTTTTTTGGGAGATTTTTGATCACTGTTTTGATTTCAGTGTTTGTAATTAGGTTGTTCATAATTTCTATTTCAGCAAGAAAAAAAGGGAGAAAAATCAAATCGATGAAATTAGAAATGAAAAAGGAGAGGTTACAACAGACAACAAGAGATACAAAAGATCATAAGAGAATATTCTGAGCAACTATATGCTAAAAAAAAAGGACAACCTAAAGGAAATGGACAGATTCTTAGAAAAGTTCAACCTCCTGAGACTGATGCCCATATATCTTTTTTTTTTATTTTATTTTATTTTTAAACTTTACATAATTGTATTAGTTTTGCCAAATATCAAAATAAATCTGCCACAGGTATACATGTGTTCCCCATCCTGAACCCTCCTCCCTCCTCCCTCCCCATTCCATCCCTCTGGGTCGTCCCAGTGCACCAGCCCCAAGCATCCAGTATCATGCATCGAACCTGGGCTGGCAACTCGTTTCATACATGATATTTTACGTGTTTCAATGCCATTCTCCCAAATCTTCCCATCCTCTCCCTCTCTCACAGAGTCCATAAGACTGCTCTATACATCAGTGTCTCTTTTGCTGTCTCGTACACAGGGTTATTGTTACCATCTTTCTAAATACCATATATATGCGTTAGTATACTGTATTGGTGTTTTTCTTTCTGGCTTACTTCACTCTGTATAATAGGCTCCAGTTTCATCCACCTCATTAGAACTGATTCAAATGTATTCTTTTTAATGGCTGAGTAATACTCCATTGTGTATATGTACCATAGCTTTCTTATCCATTCATCTGCTGATGGACATCTAGGTTGCTTCCATGACCTGGCTATTATAAACAGTGCTGTGATGAACATTGGGGTACACGTGTCTCTTTCCCTTCTGGTTTCCTCAGTGTGTATGCCCAGCAGTGGGATTGCTGGATCATAAGGCAGTTGTATTTCCAGTTTTTTAAGGAATCATATATCTTAATGATTCTGTTTCTGTTGTCTGCTGTTTCCACTGACTCCCATGATGTGTGTGATACCTTATTTCCTTGGTGCTGGTCACAATTTTTCAGTGTATGTTGGTTATCCTGTTTAATATTTAGTAGGAATAATTGAGGCTTGAGTTATTCATTTGATTGTTCAGTTCACTCAGAAGTACCACCTGTGCTTGACAGAACCTTATACCCAAGTTGAAGGCTTGAGACTCTAGATCTCCAGGGCTGCACATAAGTGCAAGACTTGGTCACTGGGTTTCTGCTTATCTTGAGGATATATGTTAAACTTATCCCCATAATTCTTATCTAGTTGTACCCTAGGCTTTGATATTTGTTCCACTCATCTCCAAACATCACTGAATGCAAACCTGGGATGGTAACACTTCCTTCTTGCCTGTCAAATTCTCTCATTGCTGAAGCATATGTGAGTGTTAGGTGTACTTCTCTGGATTCTCACAGTCCCTGGTAAAGCAATTCCTTATACTATAATCTCTTCTGTGATATTTTATCTTAAGCATCCTACCATTTGTTTTTGTTGTGCTCACCATGGAGTTGATTCAAATTACCAAACCTGTCATAATCCTAAAGGTAAACGTGAGTGGAATATTAGACTTGCACAAGTGTACACAGGTAACATCCTATACAATAGGCAGTGAGTGTCTTCACCTCAGATGTTGCTCGGATGTTAGCTTCCCAATGAAGTCAACACTAACACTTCCTGCACTGGCAGGTTAAGCTTCATTAGTCTGTCTGCTTTTTCTTTCTCTATACCCCTACCCCCTTCACATAGTCTGAATCACTAACTTGTTGGTTTTATTATTACGCTTATGCTATGAAATAAATACTGCTGCTGCTGCTGCTAAGTCGCTTCAGTCGTGTCCAACTCTGTGTGACCCCAGAGACAGCAGCCCACCAGGCTCCCCTGTCCCTGGGATTCTCCAGGCAAGAACACTGGAGTGAGTTGCCATTTCCTTCTCCAATGCATGAAAGTGAAAAGTGAAAGTGAAGTCGCTCAGTCGTGTCTGACTCCTAGCTACCCCATGGACTGCAGCCTACCAGGCTCCTCCATCCATGGGATTTTCCAGGCAAAAGTACTGGAGTGGGGTGCCATTGCCTTCTCTGGAAATAAATACTATGAGAGAAAATATATTAGGTTCTTGTAACTTCTATTTCCAATGGCCTGTGACTGTCTCTGGAATACAAGAGTAACTCAATATGCTTTTTGAATGTATGAAAGAATAAGTGAATGAAGGAAATGATTAATGCCCCATGACTCTGGGAGCAAAAATATAGAATCTGTGCCTGAAACATTAAAGAGGGGACAGGAAAGCTCAACAAATTCAGTTGTCATCAGCACAGAGAGGTTGATTGAGCATCTCCAGGAAACAGTCACAAATTCAGGCAGAACAATCCAGTTCCTTCCAGCTTCCTGAGAAGGATGTAAGCCTGACCATGAACAAGTCACTCCAAGAGCTTGTTCCATTCAGTCCCTGAGGAGTTTTTTTGGTTGTTCAGTCACCGATTTGGGTCCGACTCTTTGCAACCCCATGGACCACAGCACACCAAGCAGGACCCTGCTAATTCCTAGAGAGAAATCACTGTTGAACCTGACAGAATTCACAAGTCAGTCAGGGACTTCTATTCTTCCCTGGGGGCCCTCTGGGTGGTGACCGGAGCCAGAGACTAGGAACATAGGCCAGAATTTATGGATCCTTAAAGTCCATGCTCAGCATATACCTGAGAGAACAAGTATATGTTCTGTTCTGCTTCCTGCAAGAACATCTCCAGAAACTTTCAGATTCCACTTTTTCATTTCCTCTCAGAATGTACACAAGCAAAACTATAGTTTATCTCCCTTATTACAGAATAGACTGCAGTTGAAAATGCACACAGGCTTAAATGTTTGGAGATACAATAATCCTATGGTAGAGTACAATTTTTGAAAAAAAATATGAATAACATTTTAAAATGATTTTAAAAGATGAAATATGTTTATATGAACCAATTTTTTTCTTAATTGTAAGTTTAATTTTATTAAAGGAAACTTACTATGGGTCTTTGATTCACAATTAGGTATCTGAAAATCTTCTCCCTACCTTTACTAAAAGATAGCAACCAGGATAATGTGATGCATATATTTAAACCACAAACACTTAATTTCCTCTTATTATTATATATATGGCATATTATTGTATCAAATCCTATGAAATAACAGGCTTCACTACAAAAGTATTTTTCTGCCAAGCTCTCTTCAGAGCCCCCTTAATCTCATTGCTCCTGAGGCTGTAGATGAGGGGGTTCAACATGGGGATCACCACCATGTAGAACACAGACACCACCTTGTTCTGGTCAGTTGAGTAGCTGGACTTGGGCATCACGTAAATGAACGTGATGGTCCCATAGAACACAGTGACTGCTGTGAGGTGGGACGTGCAGGTGGAGAAGGCTTTGTGGCGCCCCTCGGTGGAGTGCATCCTCAGGATGGTGATGAGGATGTAGATGTAGGATACAGCTATGACAGTCACTGTGACCACAATGATGGAGCCAGCCGTAAATGAGGGGACAGCTGCAGGGATACTGATGTCAGAACAGGAGAGTTCAACCAAAGGAGCAAAATCGCAGAAAAAATGATTGACTTTATTTGGTCCACAGAACTGTAAAAAATAGAAGGAAATTGTAAAGGAGGAGGCATTGAAAAAACCACCTATGTAGGCCACTATGAGTAACTGAATACAGACTTGTGTGGACATTTTCGTGGAATAAAGCAGTGGGCTGCAGATTGCTATGAAGCGATCATATGCCATGGCAGCCAGAAGGATGCACTCAGTTGACCCAAAGAAAACAGCTGAACCAAGCTGGATGGCACATCCAGGATAGGAGATGGTATTTTTCTCCACCAGGAAGTTTACAAGCATATTGGGTGTAACAGAAGATGAATAGCCCATGTCAGCAATGGCCAAGTGGCTCAAGAAAAAATACATAGGATGATGGAGCTGAGACGAGATTCTGATAAGAATGATTGTGCTGAGATTCCCACATATGGTCACCAGGTAGATACAGAGGATGATCATGAAGAGGATGATTCGAAGGACTGGATCATTTGTTAAGCCCAGTAACATGAACCCTGTCATTGTAGTATCGTTCCTCTGCCACAGGGAATCCATGAGATAAGGTAGCTGCTACCAAAATGAACCTATGATGAAACACTGCATTAAAGAAATTGTAAATTTGATGATTTTATTTTCTTTAGTACAGATATAGGGTGTGATTATAAATAAAGATATTCAAGAATCAGTGCATAGTTACATGCAGTTGTGAGACTATCTGGATTTTTTAAATTATTTACAGCAGAATTACAAGAAAACTTTCTTGAAATAATATCTTTTACCTTTTGTATCATATTGTGTCCAAAATGCATTTAAAGTGGATTTAAATTCATAGAACAAATATCACAAATGAGATAAAAAAAATCAATGAGTATAATTAAAAAATTAGAAAAGAAATGTGTAGGGTTTTATAATAGAGATTTGATTAATAGCTAAATTTTATTATTGGTTACTAAATTATAAGCATCAGTTTAAGCATTTTATATTTATATGCTTATAATTTAGTGTGTGTGTATATATATAGTCTATGCTTATAATTTAGTCTGGTATTTAGTATATCTATATAGTGGGTGTTTATAGTCTATTTTTCATAAAATATTAATTTTTATATTTTATAGGTGAGTGAATCTGAGGAGGCTATATAAGTTGTACAAGATCATATAGCAATTGATAGAGTCAAAATATGAAGTCCAAAAAAATCTGACTATAGTAACCACGCAATAAATAATACTGACTACAAAGTCCATTACACCTGGCAATGAGTGTATAACAGATTATCCTTTAAGCCTTCTGGCAGTTATGTATATCTCTTTTATACATAGTTATGTATTTCTAGTTAGTTATGTATTTCACAATATTTATCCCTTAAAAGTTTTTTAAAGGAGAAATAAAAATGTTCTTGATAGTATAACAGAAACCAATTTCAAATTAGGGTTGCGGATTTTTTAAATTAAAAAGATTATTAGGTAGTCTGAAATATTGATGTAATCACTATGCAAAAAGCGTGATTGATATAAGTACATAATTAAAATACATTTATTCAAACAAACCAAATTACTTCCTACTTTAGCAATGTTTTCTAATTGGACTTTTATAGAATGAAATATTTTCAACATAATCTATAACTGAATAAAGTGTGGTTCAAAATCTTAAGAATGATCACCTAGTTAGTGGTCCTCATTTCTGAAACTGCTGACTTAAGTCCTGAGCTTTACGTGATGTGTTATTCTCTTGAAGCTAAAGCAACAGATCCATAAACAAAATAATTCTTTTTACAAAAATAGATATAATATCCTTCAATTTTTTAATCTTCAATTGAAATCTTTAAATACCAGTAAATGCCCAAACATCTCTGGAGTAAATTTACTAGCATTATGTTGGAGTGCTGAGTTTGGAGAGTGTTGAAAGGCCATATGAATTTCCTTGTTATAGATCAGGAACAAAGGATCCTTGTTATGGACTATGCTTGAAACTGACTACACATGAAATTGATGGCAGAAACAGCTCCGCAGCTAACATTACCTACTAGTTGCTTGATTAAAACCACCCTGTTCCCCAACTCTAACTTGTGAATTCAGAGGCAACTTTAGGGAGTAGAATGTTCTCAAATAGTAAATGAAAATCAATACAACAGATTCATTAACAAAAGCTAAAATCTTACCTCCTGGAATAAGAATTCATCTTTCTGTAACAAATCATGGTGACTGTGATTATAAAGCTATCTTTAATTTTTGTTTGCCTTTGGGGGTAAATCTCTGAAGAATCTAGAGATTCTAATGTGAATTCAAAAGCAACGTTGAAATGTCATTATGTTCCATAGTGAATACTGAACAGTTCAATTCACACACCAAAGCAACTAATATTTCAAGAGTCTTTCAATTCTCAAGTGGTCAATTTATTCTTTTGCTTCTATTGAGATAGTTATACATGCTTCTATAACCTTCATTTAATAATTTACTAGAAAGTACAACACAATAAATTGTCTTAGAGATAAATTCCAGATTTTCTTTGATATTTCCAATTAAGAAATAGTACTAAATTTCAGGTATAAAAAGATAATTTTAGATTTATCCATTCAATATATGTTTTTGATAAGTAACTATGTTGATACTTATAAGACATGCTATTAACTACTTTGGGATAATATGTTGTAGAATATGGAAAGTTGAATTTTAAATAACAAAAAAAATTGAACATGTGTATTAATTATATCAAAAGTAAAAAAGCAAAAGCTTTAAAAGTCCTCTAGAGAACTACAAAGTAAAGGGATGGCTTCCAGATAAGAAATAGTCTCTCACTGTCAGTAACCTTAAAGCAATCCCTTTCTGAGTAGTACCTTTTGAGTAGATGGATAGTAGCACAATACAGGTATTTTCAACCCTAATATTCAATCCCAAGTTAATTATCTTGCTAATCCTAAATCTGTTATCTCCTATATCAGCCTCTGAGGCTTCGTTTTTGAGGAACTGGGATTTGCCATCAATGAAATGGTAAGAACAATCAATCATTCAGGGCTCACTTTTGCTAAGAACTGTGCTTAACAATTTTCACATATTTAATTCTCTTGACAATTTTATGATGTAGGTACTTTTATTATCCTCATTTATCAGATAAGAGAACTGACACTGATGAACTCAAGCAACTTGTACTGGATGGTTCTGACTCATATTGATAGTTTCCCACTTTCAGTGCTACTGACTAACAGCTTCACTTTAATGCTTGCTCCATTCCTTCTCTGAAACCCAAGACCTTCTAGGAAGGCATTAGAAGTCTGCTCAGTCCAAAAACAAGTGCCTCCCAGATATGGAAGAAGCTATGGCCCCAGGGGCAACTCCAACCAGGGGAGGCTAGGATTCATTACATAGACATTCTTTTCCTGTTCCTTATATGGTCATTTCTAAAAAAGAATCTCTGGGTTTGCACACATCCCTAGGAAATCAAGCCACTGTCGCCATAGCAGGACCTTTGTATACAAGCAGGAGGAGCAAGACTTCAAGGAGAGAATGGAAGTGTCTGATTTTCAAAAATGAATGAAGAGAATCTAAAATGAGAAACTGGTTAAATATAAAAAATATTGTATTCCTCTTCAGTTCAGTTCAGTTCAGTCGCTCAGTCATGTCTGACTCTTTGCGACCCCATGAATCGCAGCACGCCAGGCCTCCCTGTCCATCACCAGCTCCTGGAGTTCACTCAAACTCATGTCCATTGAGTTGGTGATGCCGTCCAGCCATCTCCTCCTGCCCCCAATCCCTCCCAGCTTCAGGGTCTTTTCCAATGAGTCAACTCTTTGCATGAGGTAGCCAAAGTATTGGAGTTTCCGCTTTAGCATCAGTCCTTCCAAAAAACACCCAGGACTGATCTCCTTTAGAATGGACTTGTTGGATCTCCTTGCAGTCCGGGGGACTCTCAAGAGTCTTCTCCAACACCGCAGTTCAAAAGCATCAATTCTTCGGCGCTCAGCCTTCTTCACAGTCCAACTCGCACATCCATACATGACCACTGGAAAAACCATAACCTTGACTAGATGGACCTTTGTTGGCAAAGTAATATCTCTGCTTTTGAATATGCTATCTAGGTTGGTCATAACTTTCCTTCCAAGGAGTAAGCATCTTTTAATTTCATGGCTGCAGTCACCATCTGCAGTGATTTTGGAGCCCCCCAAAATAAAGTCTGACACTGTTTCCACTGTTTCCCCATCTATTTCCCATGAAGTCATGGGACCAGATGCCATGATCTTCGTTTTCTCAATGTTGAGCTTTAAGCCAACTTTTTCACTCTCCTCTTTCACTTTCATCAAGAGGCTTTTTAGTTCCTCTTCATTTTCTGCCATATGGGTGATGTCATCTGCATATCTGAGGTTATTGATATTTCTCCCGGCAATCTTGATTCCAGCTTGTGTTTCTTCCAGCCCAGCGTTTCTCACGATGTACTCTGCATATAAGTTAAATAAGCAGGGTGACAATATACAGCCTTGACGCACTCCTTTTCCTATTTGGAACCAGTCTGTTGTTCCATGTCCAGTTCTAACTGTTGCTTCCTGACCTGCATATAGGTTTCTCAAGAGGCAGGTCAAGTGGTCTGGTATTCCCATTTCTTTCAGAATTTTCCACAGTTTAACGTGATCCACACAGTCAAAGGCTTTGGCATAGTCAATCAAGCAGAAATAGATGTTTTTCTGGAACTCTCTTCCTTTTTAATTCCTTTAAAATACATAAAACTTACCGAAACAAAAAAAGTAATATTGTCAAGTGGGGTCTTTATGAATAGAGACGTAAGACATATGTCTGACAAGTATAGCATTAAAGGTGGAAGGTGGAAAATCAGCGTATAGGATTGCAGGGTCTCCATATTTTGTGTGAATTACTACATTATTGGGGAATCTCTGGTGGCTCAGAAGGTAAAGAATCTGCCTGCAATGCAGGAGACTCAGGTCCTAAGTAAACTGAATTTAGTTTATATATATTGACAACTGAATTTGGCAACATATATTCTTATCCTGAGAGTAACCCCTAAGCAGTATAATGCAAGAAGTATGCCAAAATGCCAATGGAAAGATTTAAGTGAAATTTTTATAATTTAAACAACCCAAAAGAAAGCAGGAAAGGAGAAGAGAGGAATATCAGCACCAACAATAATACTGATAATGAGCATCTATGAAAATCTTTCAGCTAACATCATTCTTAATGGTAAAAGATTAAATTACTTTCACCTACACTTGGGAAAAAAAATAAGGAGGTTCACCATCACTACTTTTATTCAGCATTATACTGGAGGTCCCAGCTATTTATAAAAGACAAAAAAAAATTTTTTAAGTATATAGTTGAAACAGAAATAAGTGAAACTGCCTCCATTTGTAGATGTGTTCATGCAGAACATTCTAAGAAATCTATAAAACATGTACTGTAACTCATTTAGTAAGATCAGAGGATAACATTCTTAATATATAAAAGAAATATTATTTTTGTATACTCCAACAAACAATGGAAAGATTAAAATAAAAATATATTTCATAAAACATGTTAAAAACCATAGTATTTAGGAATAAATTTATGGAAAGCTATACAACACGTCTTCACTAAAATTTATAGAACAGCTGAGAGAAAGAAGATATAAATAATGGAGTGAGATATACCATGTTCATGATTGGAAGACACAATAAAATAAGTAAGTAAATAATAAGTAAGTAAAAAAAAAAAAAGTAAGGTGCCAGTTTTCCAAAACTTGATGCATGCATTCAATGAATATGGGTCAAAATTCTAGAAGGACAGTTTGTATAAATAGACAAGCTGATTCTACATGTGCGAACTAAACTGATTAGTGAAAGTTGTTTTGTTTTTTTTTTAATGAAGACAGTGTCTCTAAAACAGGACCTTAAACTGTAATTCATATGTGAGTGATTTACTGAGGAATGAGCTCAGAAGAAAACGTAAGGAGAGGGAGAGGCAGGACAGGTGTGGGGAGAAGCTGGATAAAGATGTGGGTTCTACTGAAGTGTAGCTTCAGTTTGAAACCATAGGAGCACTGAACCATGAATGACACAACAGAGCTGTCCTACCATATGACAACAGGGTGTTTTTGTCATTGTTGCTTTTAAATACTATATCATTAAGTTGTTGGCCATGGGGCACCATGGGAATGAGGGCATGCAGTTTCAGATATTTCGAATCAATTATATTCTTTTCAGCCACCAGTAAATCTCAAAAGAATATATTAGCAGCTGAGTCTCAAAGAAGTTGAAGTGTTCACTGGCCTGGTAAGGGAGATTGGGGAAAGGCACAAAACTCTCTGCCTAGCTTCAGAAAATCCCAATTTATTGCTATGTAGAGCTATCTGGATTGCAACACTACATCTGCTAGCATTGAGGTTCTGTGTCCAGTGGAGGTCATCCAAAGTGTCTCTCCTCATAGAACTCATACTTAATGACTGCAATTTCTCTCTGTTCTTATGCATCATTCAAGCAAGGGGCTTCTTAAAAATGAGGTAGCATTTATGCTGAACCTTAAAAAGAGTGGGCAAGAGTTTGAATGACTCAAATTAGAAGAAGCTATTCTTTTTTTTGACAGAACAGAGCACATAATGAGGAAAGAGCAAATATTAAGCAGAAGATAGCATGTTCACTGGTTTGTATTAAGTGTTGGATTGTTATTGGACATAAGAGATAAGACTTATTGGAGATAAGACTTAGTAGCACATTAGGTAGAAGGTAGTACAGATGATGAAGACCTTAAAGGCCAAGCTGATGGGAGAGGCAATTAGGAGCCATTTGTAGATTTTATAAATGTCAGTACAGTAACTGGGGATTTATATGAAATGGAATTTTCCTTCACAGCCAGGTCTTCTATAGAATAGTTGCCTCTAAGGGAGAAATCATAGTGTTTATGCTGTGTGTTAATTTTATATTTTGTTGTTGTTCAGTCTCTAAATCTTGTCTGACTCTTTGTGACCCTATGGACTATAGCACACCAGGCTTCCCTGTTCCTCACTATCTCTCAGAGTTTGCTCAAACTCATATCCATTGAGTCGGTGATGCCATCCAACCCTCTCATCCTCTGTTGCCCCCTTCTCTTCCTGCCCTCAGTATTTCTCAGCATCAGGGTCTTTTCCAGAGTCTGCTCTTTACATCAGGTGGCCAAAGTATTGGAGCTTCAGCTTCAGCATCAGTCCTTCTAATGAATATTCAGGGTTGATTTCCTTTAGGATTGATTGGTTTGATCTCCTTGCTGTTCAGAGGACTCTCTAGAGTCTTCTCCAGCACAATTCAAAAGCATCACTTCTTCGGCACTCAGCCTTCTATATGGTCCAACTCTCATCATACTTGACAACTGTAAGAACAGTTTTGACTATACAGACCTTTGTCAGCAAAGTGATGTCTCTGCTTTTTAATACACTGTCTAGGTTTGTCACAGCTTTTCTTCCAAGGAGCAAGCGTCTTTCAATTTCATGGCTGCAATCACCATCTGCAGTGGTTTTGGAGCCCAAGAAAATAGTTGGTAACTGTTTCCATTTTTCTCCTCATCTATTTGCCATGAAGTGATGGAACCAGATGCCATGACCTTTGTTTTTTGAATGTTGAGTTTCAAACCAGCTTTTTTCTCTCCTCTTTCACTTTAATCAAGAGGCTTTTGAGTTCTTCATTTTCTGCCATAAGGGTGGTGTCATCTGCATATCTGAGGTTATTGATATTTCTCCAGCTGTCTTGATTCCAGCTTGTGCTTCATCCAGCCTGGCATTTCACTTGATGTACTCTGCATATAAGTTAAATTAGCAGGGTGACAGTATACAGACTTTACGTACTCCTTTCCCAATTTTGAATGAGTCTGTTTTCCAGGTTCAGTTCTAACTATTGCTTCTTGACCTGCATACAAGTTTCTCAGGAGGTAAGTAAGGTGGTTTGGTGTTCCCGTCTCTTTAAGCATTTTCTACAGTTTAATGTGATCCAGATAAAAATCTTCTTTTTACTAATCTTCTTTTGAATGATTCTCCAGGTAATAACTTCTCATGGCATGCCATTCCAGTTGACCTGTGTATAGGGTAGTGTAGTTTTTAGGGACTTGGCAAATTTTCAGAATTATAAAAGAAATGGTATTGTGTAGTAAGTAAAATATGCCTGAGGGGATCATCTAAATCCCTAGGTTTATTTTTAGCAACTTGTTTCCATCACTTTGTTCTTCAGAATTGTAAGTATAAACATCATTACACTTATGTAGAACAGAATTTTAAAACATTTTTGGAGGACATCACATTGGGATCACAGAGCATAAGACTCCTGGTATCTAAAACAGTAGTCTAAGATAATGGTCTCCTGTGGCCAAAGGACTCTCATTAAAATCTTTATGGTACTGAGCTCCATCCTTAATGAATGGAGAAGATACTACCTTTTGTGTTAGGGAGACTAATTTCAGAGGGACTCATCACAGGCATTCAAAAGGAAAAATTGCTTTAAAAATTATCCCTGAAATATGAAATATTTGAAATCACAGAAAGTATTGCAGAAAGCCACATCTGAGATATGAGACTGTAAGTTCTTCCTCTAGCTTACTACTTCATGAATTTGAGAGACTAGAAGGTGTTTTTCCTTGTGTAGAACATGGACATTATAGGATTTTTTTTCTCTTTACAGTGATTATTCTGTATCTTCTAATAATCAAGTACCGGTAGATATTAATAGCCTGTTAGAAAATATTAAAATATGCGTATAGACAATCTAGGAAGTGAGAATGTTGAAAGTTCCTTATGCCTGGTAGAGTTGGAACCCAGGAAACAGTACTGGGGAAGCTTTGAAGAACTTCACAGTTCTGAATAGGATGCTGAATTCAAAGCAAAATCCAGATTAATAAAGAGAGTAGTGCTTGGGAAAAACAAACAGAAGGGATGAAAATATGTTACAGATTTTCTTCTCTCCAGTTCCTGCCAGGGCAATTGGGAACAATGAACATAGTATCATACTGGCATAATCTTCTATCATTACTGTACAAGAATTGTATGGGAAAAAGCCAAGAATTTGAAAAGAATCATCCAAGTCAAAAATTCTCAACAATAACTAGTGAGAAAGACTATACAGAGGACATGTACCCTCATATGCCAGAGATTTCTCTTCTTGGCAAGGCCTGCTAAGAACTTGTGGTAGATATGGGTAGAGATGTTCGATTTTGACAAAGCTACCCTGGAGAGTTCAATATGCCCCTTAGTAGATGACCACTGTTGTAGTTCAAGTGTGATTCGATTCAACAGAAATTGGGGTAGTACCTAACATGAGAAAATGCTAGTCTCATTCTCTTAGACTCTAAGCAAACGTTGTTGGCATTTTCAGAAGTTTGTTGTTTTTTTTCACCATCTTTATTTCAATTAAGAGAGCATGAAGAAAACTTATATACATGCATTCCCATTGCTAGGTGACAAGATTCTTAAAACTTTCCTGGGAGCAGCCTGTAACTTTAGTATGTGTGCACACAAAATACATTTTATTTATACATTTAAAAATGGATTATAGAGGAATTAGTAAACGAGCAATATAATAATAATGAGTGGCTTTCTGGAGAGGATGAAATTTCAATTTTTCCAATAGTCACTGAAATTACTCAAAAACCTACATTCACTAGATTTTAAACTGGTCTCTGCCTGTCTTAGTGTAGGAGGAAGGAGGAAATTAAAACAAAATTTCATCTTAATAAAATGACATGTGAATCTAGTAGAAATGACTAACACAGCCGGGAGATTTAGGCAGGCTTTCTGTGGGACAGTGCCATTGGAACTGTATTTTCAAGAGTGTTAGCCCTCTATCAGGCAGGAAAGTTCAGGAAGGATATTGCAGATTAGAGAAAATAATGTGTGCAAATTAGAAGCCTTGAAGGACATGTATTTGGGAAACGGGAATGTTCCCCATCTAGGGCAACAGGAGATGTGGCTGGACAGGTTAAGACCTTGAATGCCATGCTAGGGCACTTGCAATGAGGGTAGGCCTAATAATCAAGTAGCCCCGTAAATGGGTCTCCAGATAGTCACTGCCTTGCGGTGTAAATATTATCCATGTACACTTACCAGCTGTATTGCCTTTGGCAAACTAACTCTCTAAGCTATCCTTTTTTCACCAGCTGCTGCTGCTGCTAAGTCGCTTCAGTCATGTCCGACTCTGTGAGACCCCATAGACAGCAGCCCACCAGGCTCTGCCATCCCTGGGATTCTCCAGGCAAGAACACTGGAGTGGGTTGCCGTTTCCTCCTCCAATACATGAAAGTGAAAAGTGAAAGTGAAGCTGCTGAGTTGTGTCCAACTCTTTGCGACCCCATGGACTGCAGCCTACCAGGCTCCTCCGTCCATGGGATTTTCCAGGCAATACGGTCATATTAATAGCATTTATCTCTTAGGATAGCGAAGAGGATGTATGAGATAGCATCACCAACTCAATGGACAGGAATTTAAAGAAACTCTGGGAGATAGTGGACGCCAGAGGAGCCTGGTGTGCTGCAGTCCATTGGGTCGCAGAGGCAGACATGACTTAGTGACTGAACAACAGCAATAACTGAAGCATGCAATGAAGTTTAGAAGTTATTAGAATTAGCACGTTTGTAAGAAAAGGATATATGAAACATGTTGAAAATGAGAAGATATATAACATAATCATATATTTGATAGAGAAAATGTGGTAGGTGCTGAACGATAGATCTAGATGATGGAAAAAGTAGAGACTGGTAAAAAAAAAAAAAAAGAAACACATGAGTGATGGAATAGAAAGAAGACATTTTTTAGTTAGGATCCTGGAATCTAGAAAATGTGGATAAAAAGAGAAGGTGAGGAATCAAAGTAATTCAAGTTAGGGCCCGAAAACTTAGTAAAAGTCTAATAGAAGTAAAATAGGGGAGGAGAAACTGAGGCAGAGGGGACACCATGTGCAAAGGTGCAACAGCAATATGGATCATGATGTGTTTGGTAAATAGAGGGCAACATGGTCTGGTTTGAGCGTAGGGTAGGCAGAGGGATGTAGCAGAAACTAGGCCAGGAGCAGTGCCTTGGGATCCATTTGTGATGAGCATCAAATAGCATGTTGGGGTATTTGGATTTCCTTCTATAAGGAATATGCATCTATTCACTGCTTTTGACACTATTAGTGATATATTCATGGCAACCCTCTCCAGTACTCTTGCCTGGAGAATCCCAAGGATGGAGAAGTCTGGTAGGCTGCCATCTATGGGGTCGCACAGAGTTGGACATGACTGAAGCAACTTAGCAGCAGCAGCAGTGATATATTCTGTATTTGGAAATCTAACAACAAGTCACAATGTGGTAAATAAAATGAAAACACAGGGAACTTGTGACAAATAACCAACTAAGGGAGCACCATATACACTCTGTGGGATAGGTCCAGGAAAATAACGGGTAATTAAAAAAAAAAAGGTGATAAAGATGTTGGCAAACAAGTCATCTGGAATTATGAAAATGGAGAAGGAGTAAAAAATGGAATCTCATGGTAGCTCTCTGGTGTCGGTAACTAACTCAAATAGGAAGTACGGGAGGGAACTCTGACATGTATGGGAAATGTGGCCAATTCTGGTTTGAAAATCTTACATTCAATACTTTGAGGACATTTTGGCCTGGAAATGTGCCAAAGCAAATTGGAGCTTTCTATATAATAGAAGTCAGAATTGGAGAGTCATACAAGGTAAGTGATAGCTAAAGCAATAAAATTGAAAAAGTTTCCTTTAGAGGTAAATAGACAAAAAACTTCAGAGGAGAGTGGAGTGGTCACAAAGACAAGCCATTTGGGTCTAGGAAGATTGCTTGGGTAGATGAGTTTCCCACCTTAGAGTCCTTGAATTGGTTGTGAACCACGCGGTTAATGCTCTCTCCCCTAATCTTTACCTGCTGGTTGCTTATTGCCATTCTGTTCTCCATTTAAGCATGTTACCTCCTCAGAGAGAGTGTCCCAAACTCCACAAACCAAAGTAGCCATTCACTCTCACATCACAGAGATCCTATGTGTCTGGTTACGTTTTGTGTTTCTCATGTACAACATTGTCTAGCCCGTTGTATTCATTTAGTCAATATGTGTTGAACAAATGCATGACTTCCATATTCACTTAACCACTCTACAACTCACTTGATCTTTTATAAAATCAGAATGAAAAATTCCAAACACAGAGATTTGTGAGGACTACATGAAGTAGCTTTCTCTCTGTCTCATGTCTGACACATTATGGGTAATAGGTGGGTGCTGGTCACCTAGCCTGACTCCTGTTGTATTATATCCCCATAACTACAATGCAAAAAGAAAATGGTAACTCTTCAAATGGCAAAATATGTGTTAGTCCTACAGAATAATTTCTAGCTAGTGTTTCTCTATTTCTCTTGTACCCTTCTTTTTCCACCACTGATTCCTTACTATTTTTCTTCCCCATTCCCTTTAACAATGACTGAAGTTAAAATCAAAATTCTATGGAGAGTTTTAATGTCACGTTTCTCCCCTTACCTCTTTTGAGATCAAATGTTTAATGAAAAATTGAAATAGAAATATGATTTGCCAAATTGATCTGAAGAATTTGAGTTTATTCCATTCAGGTCTGCACTTCCAAGCAGACCACATAACAAGTACATCTGCTAGAAAATGCCCTGGAGGTTTTGCTAAAAGAGTCAAAATTTTATTAGAACATTATTACCAGAATATGCCACTCTAAATTAGACAGTGCCTTCAGAATCATTTTGACTCCAAGCTAGTCCATTAATATTATGTTGGGCATCTGGGAAAGAACTTCAATGAGAAATTAAGAAATTTGAAAATTATTGTGTCTTAAGAAGTAATGATATTATATATCTCAAGCTCCAAATGTTAGTGTGGTTAGAAACTCTGCAGAAATTACAACATGTTAAATTCATTTATGTGGTCAGATCATTGGCACATTGTGACTTTTAGTGCACTGATGAAAAGATTCTTTGAAGGGAAAGTCAGAAGTCTTTTGGATAATTTCACTCATCTCCCTAATTCTTTAAAAGTTTAATATTTATTTAAAGTGATTTCAATGATTGAATTATTTTATTCATTCAGCCAATAGTTTATGAAGCACCTGTGAGTACCAGATTAACATTATATCTCAAGAAGCATTGAATACAATCAATAAATCCTGTGGATGCAAACAAAGAAATTTTATTCATATTTTCCTCTTACATGCAGATATAGTTTGGAAAAGAGAGATTAGAATGGCTTTGTGAGTATAATTCAAGAAGATATTTGGGCTCACTGTATGTCATTAATACAGAGTCCCATACTAGAATCATTCTCACTACTCTACTTTCTGAACTTGACTTCAGTCAACTGCCTTTAGAATCATTGTCTCAGGCTCTCTCATGAAGAGGTGCCTTGAAGTTCAGGTTCCCTTGATTACAGTCTAGGTGACATCAGTCCATAAGGATAGTTTATACTCATCTCAGAGTCTTCGTTTCAACAACCCTCCACCTTTAAAAGAGAGTTGCTACGTGCACCAGGAAGATGGACAATCATACCACAGTGAGGACATTCCTTCTGTGGGGATTTTCCAGTTTCCCGGACCTGCAAGATCTCTTCTTTGTGATGGTTTTCTTCTCCCATGTGACCATTCTAGCTGCAAATGTGTCCATAATGGTGGCTGTCAAGCTCAGTCACAGCCTTCACACTCCCATGTACTTTTTCCTCTGTGGCCTCTCCTTTTCAGAAACCTGTACCACTATGGTAATCATCCCCCGCATGTTGGTGGACTTGCTATCAGACAGTAAGTCCATTTCTGTTTTTGAGTGTGCCACACAGATGTTTTTCTTCTTTGGCTTGTCAGGCAATAACTGCTTCATCATGGCCGCCATGTCCTATGACCGTTACACTGCTATTCACAACCCACTGCACTACTCCATCCTCATAACCCGGAAGATCTGCTTTCAGTTAATGAGGGCTGCGTGGTTGGTTGGGTCCCTGGTTTCTGTGTGCATTGTCACCATTGTATTCAACTTATCTTTCTGTGACTCCAACACCATCCAGCACTTCTTTTGCGACATCTCGCCTGTGGTCTGCCTTGCTTGTGACTATACTCTGTCTTATGAAATGGCTATTTTTGTGCTCTCTGCCTTTGTATTGGTGGGCAGCTTTATTTTAATTATGATTTCCTATGTCTTCATTGGGTCCATGGTTATGAAGATGCCTTCTGCCAAGGGGAGGTATAAGGCCTTCTCCCCTTGCTCCTCCCACCTCACTGTGGCGTGCACACACTATGGATTTGCCGGCTTTGTCTATCTGAGGCCCAAGAGCAGTGACTCATTCCGTGAAGATATGCTGATGGCTGTGACGTATACAGCGCTGACACCTCTGCTTAATCCCATTGTTTACAGTCTAAGAAACAAAGAAATGCAGATTGCCTTAAGAAAGATAGTAGATAGTGCAAATACGTTCATCCTTCAGATGGTAAATAAAAGAACCCTGGACATTTAAAAATTACAGACTGATGGAAAATAAAAATGGGAAAATTGATGCCAAAACTCAGTCACTGTGCACTGGTACCAAATCAAATCTTGGAGAAGAGTTTTGGATGAAAAAGAAAAGAATTGCTTTATTACTTTGCCAGGCAAAAGGGGACATAGTGGACTCAATGGCCTTAAAACTGTGTGTCCTGACCAATGGGGATTTTATAAGGAGTTTTATGGCACTGTTTCAAGGGTGAAGTTGTTGATAGGAATTAAAATGTGTGCAGGGCTTGCATTCCTTTAATCTGGCCTCATTTGGTCTCCCATTGAGCTTCTGTGGTTCTCAAGGTTATCAAACTGTGACCTTCTTTCTGGAATAAATAATATGTCATCAAGTAGTTAATATTTTTCATTTGTTGGAGATTTTAGCTCTGCAGAAGAGCTCAAAAATATTGTTATGTGTATCCCTTGAGCTGGTACCAGGATTCTCCCAAGGCTGCACTTTTGTTTCTTGACTTCTCCTCCCTTGCTTTTGTATCTCCTCCTTTTCCTGATTAGCAACTGCTTGAACCTGCCATTTGGAACTCAGGGAAGGTTGTGGAGGCTGAAGCCTATTCCCAACAAACAAGAAACAGGGGACACAGAAAGGTTTCTGTGCCTGTGAGCCCCACAGGGTCCTGCCTGGTTTCAAAATCAGAGTGCTTCCAACAAAATAATCTCTTTGTGTACAAAGCATTTAACATATTATAGAATTAACTTATATGCCCCGGCACCACTATTATTCTAAAAGAAAGAGGATACCGTTTTAAAATAGTTTTTTAATTTTTTATTTTATAATTTTATTTCATTTTACAGTAGGTCCCTGTTGGTTATCTATTTCAAATATAGCACTATGTACATGTCAATCCCAAATTCCCAATCCATCCCTACTCCCCACCTGCCCCCTCTGGCAACCACAAGTTTGTTCTCCAAGTCTGTGAGTCTGCTACTGCCTTGTAAATAAATTCATTTGTATCACCTTTTTTTTTTTTAATTCCACACATTTTTAAAAAGTTTTAAAATACATGTATGTGTGCATCTTTGTATGTATGTGTCTCTGTATGTGTGTGCATATATATATATATATATATATATATATATATAAATGATTCAAAACATGTTTGGAACACAGTATTTTCAAAATAATAGTTGGATGAATATTTCTGTTTATGGATTGTAGTTTTCATGTCAACTCCCAGAAATTTTTGAAAGTCCCCTATTTTGAGCATTTTCTCCTTTTTTAAAAAGGTTTACAGTTTATAGTTCTACATTATACATTGAAGTCCAAGATCTACTATGAGTAATGCTGTGTAAGGTGTGGCATTTAGGCCTGAGGTGGCTCCCCATCTATGGTTGTCCAGTTACTCCAGAACCTTTGTTGAAAAGATTTCCTTCTTTCATTGGACTGCTTCTGTACTTAAAAAAAAAAAAATGTTTGGCATACTTATGTAGGTCTTTTTCTAGATTTTTTGTTTAGCTTGATTTGATCAATGTATCTTTTCTTCCACCAGTACCACAGCATTCTGATGACTTCAACTGTATAATAAGTCTTAATATCAAGTAGAGCCATCTTCTACTTTTTTCTTTTATTTCAAAAATCCTACATATATTCTAAGAACTTTCTTCTTTAGTTATGTAAGCATTCAGTGCTGTAAATTTCCCCCTCAGCACTACTTTAACTTAATTTCACATGTTTTGATATGCTCCCTTTTTATTTTCATTCTATTTATTTTTAATTGCTAGAGTTCCATGTCTTCTTTTTATTATTTGCTTTCTATTTAGGGAACTTGCTTTTGCTATCATTTAAATGTGGTTTTGTTGGGGAAATTTTCTTTTCGTTTTCCTTCAACAAAAGTGTCTTTATTTCACCATCGTTTCTGAAGGCTTTTTCTGCCAGATGTAGAATTTACATTTGATTATTCTTTGGTTTTAGTACTTGAAAAATATGGCTTTTTAAAATAATAAGTAATGATATTTCCTCCATCAGTGCTTTTAAGATTTTTCTTTCTTTTAATTTTCAGAACTTTACTTATATGTGTTGTGGTATGGATTTCTCTGGATTTATCCTGTTTGAGTTTGCTCAACTTCCTACACCTGTACCTCTATATCTTTCATCAAAGTTGGAAAGTTTTCAGACTTCATTTCTTTAAGTATTTACTCAGTACCCCTTTCTCCTTTCCTCTAGAACTCTCAAAATATGAATGTTAGCTTGTTATTTTCCCACAAATCCCTGTAGATCTGAACTTTTTTTCCAATCTATTTTCCTTTTGTTTAGATCAGTTATTTATATTTATCTTTGTTAAAGTTTATTGATTCTATCATCTGTCATCTCCAGTAGACTATTGAGATCATCCAGCAAGTTTTATTTTTTAACTTCAGTGTTTGTATTTTCAGTTATGTCATTTTCACATTATTATTTTTCGACTTTTGTTTCTTTGCTGAAATTTTCTATTTTTAAAATTTGTGCCAAGGAAATTAATGGTTGCTTGTTGAAATATTTGTTTGAAGGCTGTTTTAAATCCTTAACAGATGATTTCTAGATTCTTTTCGTCTTGATGTGGACATACTATGTTTAATCTCACTGAAGTTTTTACTTTTCTGGTTCTTGGTATGATAAGTGATTTTTGACTATGTTATAGATATTTAGAATATGATTGTATTCTGGATCATATTCCAGATTTTTTTGGAGGAAGTCTCCTGTTGTGTTGTTGCTATAACACCAGGTGGGTGTGTATGTGTTTCTTCAATTTCCTGCTGAGCACTCCTGACACAGCTCTGGCAAAAATGGAGTGCTGACTCCCACCGCCTACTTGTAGATGAGTGAGACGTAAGTTCAGCTTTCCCCACTGCATGCTGTCTCCTTCCCAGTGAAACTGTGACACCAACTTGCAGTTATTTCAGTCAAAAATTATATTGAGTTCTTGTATTACAGAGAACATCATAAGCCATTAGACATGTAAATGACAAGCATCCAATGTATCTGCCCTCATAGAATTTATCTGATAGCAGAGAAATGATAATAAAATCATCAAGTTAGTGATTCAGACAATTTGAAGGGGATAGTGTCATGAAGAAAGAAGAAAAAGAGCAATGAAGCTTAACATGCCAGGGCAGGAAGTGTCAGTTCAGGCCTCTTTGGAAAGATAACATCTGAGCAAGGATGGAGGAGGTGAGGATATCACCTGTTGTATATGGTGTTACCTGTGTACATTTGTGCAAATCTAATCTTCCACTCACATGCATACAATTTACCTTTACCTTTGAGATTTCTGCTCCAATTATGGCAGGTTTAGTAATTTGAAGCAATCATATAGTGAACACAACTAAAACAAATGATAAGGTGTTTAAAATCTCTTAAGTAGAGGTTACAAGATAATAAGGAATTGCTTCCTCAGGAACTGTGAGAACCCAGAGAAATAAACCTAACACTCACATATGCTTATCAACCCAGGTTTGCATTTAGTGGTGTCTTGGGAGGGGAGGAATATACTTCAAGATGGATAAATTTTACATATATCCTTAGGATAAGAGAAATACGCAGTGACCAAGTCTTGAACAGATCTCTCAGATCCCTGGAGATCTAGAGAGTCTCAAGCCTTGAACTTGAATATAAGATGGTCAAGGACAGGTGGTTCCTCTTGGTGAACTGAATAAACCAACAACTCAAACCTGTTTTTGCTGCTGCTGCTAACTGAACAATTAATATGATAACACATACATACTGAAAAATAATGAACAGCACCAAGGAAGTAACTAAATACCAAACATACGGTGGGCATCAGTGGAGACAACAGAAACAGAATCATTAAGATTTAAGATATGGGAATCAATAGACACAGACTATAGTATTATTTTATTTAAAAAGATAAAATACAATTTGAAAACATATAATCCCATAAAACCAAAAATGATGACTTTGTAATATGCAAAAGAACCACATGGAACTTCAAAAGTGAAAAATTTGCCATGCCAGTGTGTGTACCAGGCATTCATTTCTCTTTGGTGAAGGTAATCTTCACAGTTCTTCACTGTGACTCCCAAGAGACATCACTGGCAGAAGACCCATCCTACCTGGCAAGCCTCATGATCATAACTGGGATCATATATTTATAATGCTGCCAGATACAGTCTCAGAGTCCCTGAAAGAATTATTTCAAGTTATCAGAATCACTGCACTCTGAAAAGCCTAAAAAATATATTTCGTATATTCTCCTCTCAGTCCACGTTCATTTTACAATTAAAGAATCATTCTTTTTTACAGTGTTGCATGTAACACAGCTGACATTTCATTTTTGTCAGGATTTAGGGGAAATAGAAAGTTCACAGTGATTAACTTGAAACCATGAAGCCACAGTCACAAACAAGCATTTCATTTCAATTACCTCCAACGATTTCTTCTCCTTTGGAATCTAGTTTTCTCTGTGCCGCTGGCCACAGACAACTACTGATATGCTTTCTGACAATACAGATTAGTTTCCTTTTCCTGTAAATTTAGAAAATACAAATCATATTATATACACACTGTTGTGAATGACTTCTCTCAGCATAATTATTTTAAGATTCATTGTAATGAGTATCACCATTTTATTTCTTTTTATTGGCAAGTAGTATTTCACTGTATAGATGTACCACTTACTTTAATCCCATCACCAGTTGGTGGGAATTGTTTCCAGTTTGCAGCTATTGTAAATGAGACTGATATGAACATTTGAGTTATTTCTGTGTGAATATATTTTCTGATTTGTCTTAGGTAAACATTTAGGAGTGAGATTGCTGGAGATAGGGTGTTTATCTTTAAAATTTTTCAAACCATTTTCCAAAGTGATTGTATTATTTTACACTCCCATTTATGATGTTAAGAGCCCTAATTGCTTCAGTATATTACCAGCATTTAGTATTATTAGTCCTCTTTAAATGTACCATTTAATGGGTGTGTAGTGGTATTTGCTTATGCTGTTGATTTTTGAATTTTGATATAGAGTCACTTTCTCAATCTTTTAACATATGCATTGTGCATTTCAGGTTATCTAAGAACATTTTGCCTAACACTACTCATGAATAGTTCTTCTGTGCTTTTTTCCAAAACTCTAACACTTTGCATTATGATCTATGCTCCATTTTGAGAGTATTTTTGTATAGATGTGAGGGTTAGGTTGAAGTTTGCTTAGTTTGTCTGTCTTTGTCCATGAAAGTCCAATTATTCCAACACCATTTATTGAAAAGATTGTCCTTTCTCCATTGATTGCTTTTGTACATTTGTTTAAAATCAGTTGGTTGTACTTGTGTGGACTTAATTCTGAATTTTACTCTATTTTGTTAATCCACAAATTCATCACCTCCTATCCCCATACTAGTACTACACTGTCTTGATTATTGTTGATAAGTAGTGAGTCTAAATTCAGGCTGTGTCATTCTTTCTAAAAATAATTATATTGGGCTGTTCCTTTGCTCTTCATTTAAATTTTAAGATCAGATTGTCTAACTATAAAGAATCATGCTGGAATTTTGATAGCAATTGCATTAAACCTATGGATCAATTTGGGAAGAAATGACGTCTTTGTCATGTTGAGTCATCAAATTTGAGTCATCAAATTCATAAGTATTGTATTTCTCTCTATTCATTGCGAACTTTTTTGATTTCTTTCATTAGCATTTTATAGTTTTCAGCATACAATCTTTTGCTATTAAGTGCAATGTAAGTTGAAGGCTTTGCTCCAAAGATCAGGAACAAGATTAGGACACGTACTCCCATTCCTCATGTCTCCATTTTAAACATTGTATTTTAGATACTGGCTAGAACAATAAAAAGTAAAAACGAACCGAAGACCTAAAATTTTTCAGGAGCAGAAAACCCACTAGCCTTCATTTGCAAGTGATTGTAGAAATATTTAAAAAAAGCAATTTTTAAAAAGTGACTAAATTAATTTAGTTTATCAGAGTCACAGCATACAAGGTCAATATATGAAAATCAACTCTATCATAGACAACAAGCAGCTGAAAATAATAAAATTTAAAAATTAGCACCATTTATAATAATGCCAAATGTTAAGATGTCAATTCTCACCTAAAGTTATCATAGATTGAATGCAACAGCAATAAAAAGTTTAGTTTTGCTTTTTAGAAATTCACAAGCATTATAAAATTCATAAGGAAAAAATGGACCTGGAGAAGTTCAAGAAAATTTGGAAAAGGAAAATAGATTTGCACATTACACATTACCTAATTTCAAGCCTTATAATAAAGCTGCAGTAATCAAGACATGCAGTATTACCATAATGGATAAGCACATAGATAAATGGAATAGAATAGAGTTCCTGAAATAGATTCATACATTTTACCTGGTTAATTGGCTTCTTAAAAGAAAAGATAATGGAGGTTAATGGAGAAAAGTATAAACTTTTCAACAAAGTGTGTGAGAATAAGTGAACATTCATTAAATAAGCAAATACCCAGAAGACCTCAATACTTATTTCACACATAAAACAAAATTTTAATGAGATCTTAGAGTGAAATGTAAACCAACATTATGAAATTTCAAAGAAAAAAAAGACAAAATTTTATTGACATGAAAGTCACTCAGTCGTGTCCAACTCTGTGACCCCACGGACTATACAGTCCATGGAATTCTCTAGGCCAGAATACTGGAGTGTAGGTTAATACACTCTAGGCCAGAATACTGGCTGTAGGTTAACCCACCTCATTAGAATTGACTCAAATGAGTTCACAGCCTATTATACAGAGTGAAGTAAGTCAGAAAGAGAAAAGCAAATATCCTATATTAACACATATATATGGAATCTAGAAAGATGGTACTGATGAGCCTATTTGTGGGTTGCAATAGAGACACAGATATAGAAAACAGACTTATGGACACAGGCAGGAGAGGGTGAGATGAATGGAGAAAGTAGCATGGAAGCATATATACTACCATATGTAAAATAGATAGCCAATTGTATATATGTACCACAACATCTTTATCCATTCATCTGTCAGTGAACATCTGGGTTGCTTCTATGTCCTACCTATTGTAAATAGTGCCGCAGTGAACACTGGGGTACATGTGTCTTTTTCAGTTTTGGGTTCCTCAGGGAACCCAAATGCCTAGAAGTGATATTTCTGGGTCATATGGTAGTTTTATTCTAGGTTTTAAAGGAATCTCCATACAGTCTTCCATAGAGTCTGCATCAGTTTACATTCCTACCAGCAGAATCAGCAAGCACAAGTGCCCAGACACCCCACGCCGGTTCTTCAACAAAACAGAAACTCAATGCACACTAGCAGACAGGCTGCCCAAAGCTATATGAAACCCATAGACACCCTAAAGCTACTACTGGACATGACACTGCCCACTGGTAGACGAGCTCCAGCTCCATTGACCAGAACACAGGCACAAGTCCTCCCAACCAGGAAACCGTCACAGGACACTAACCAACTCCACCCACAGGGGACAGACTTTACACTTACGAAGAACTACCACCTTGAACCTTTCTTTCTCTCTCTCTTTTTTTTAATCACACTTTTTATTTCCCTTACGTACTTCTACCTCTATGTTGGCCTTCTGCAGTGCTGTGGATTTTTCTCTTAAAATTTTTTTTTCTTTTGAGTTTTTGTTCTATTTGCTTTTCTTATTGTTCCTTTCCTAGTGTAATTATTCCTTAATATGTAGAATGACTTTTTTTTTTTTAAAGTACAGACAATAGCAAGTGCTGGAAAAGATGCAGAGCAGAGAGAACTGAAATGCAATGCTGAAGAAAGGCAAAATGTTATTACCATTTAAAAAAAATTTAAATTCTTATAAACATACACCAACCATACTGCCCAGAAATTTCATTTCTGAGTATTTATTCAAGAGAAATGAAAATACACAAAGACCTGTATGGAGATCTTTTAGAAGCTTTATTCTTAATTGTCAAAATCTAGGAATTTCTCAAATGTCCATCATTAAAAGGACAGGCAAAAAGAAAAAAAAATGGTGGTACATTCATGCAGTAGCTATGTTTGAGAGGACCATAATGCAATCCAGACTCTCTATAACCTAGCCTTCACAATTTCCATGACATCATTCAAAATTACTAGCAAAAAAAAAGTGGGAATTGAGGTCCTTTGCTGGGAGCTGGGAGCTCCGCCCATGGCAAAAGTCATGAGGAAGGAGGCCCGACATACGCAAAGGTGGGATCGAGCCT
This sequence comes from Bubalus kerabau, assembly GCF_029407905.1. Classification (NCBI taxonomy): domain Eukaryota; kingdom Metazoa; phylum Chordata; class Mammalia; order Artiodactyla; family Bovidae; genus Bubalus; species Bubalus kerabau. Next base: position 44,860,101 of record NC_073638.1, read on the forward strand.
CAGGAGTCCCCCTGGAAATTCTCGAGCATCTACCTCCAAAACCAGAGCCTGCCTACTTTACTACTTTGTGCTCTCACCTACACCTCTGACTTTATGGGGGGCTGTCCCCCACCTTCTCTTTCGGAGAAGGAGTTAACTTAGAGCTCCAGTTAATAATAATTCCTGGGCGTGACAGGAGTGTTTTAACCTACAAACTCCTCTGAAGGTTCTCTAGCCTGCCTGACAGGCTTGTCCGGTCACATGTGATTGCTCACAGCCTCCCAACTGTAAGAGGCACGAGATGCTTTAAACCTTCTAAAAACAGGTTCTTTAGAGAAGTTAGAAAACTATTAGTATAAGTATAGTGGGCTGATTAGAAATTGTATTGATGAAGGGTTTTTCATTTGTTGAGCCAATGTTCGCTGCTAAGTCTCCACATCCCCTGCCCTTACACACATTAATGAATATGTAGAAGAAATAAGTATTAACCTTTGATATTAATCACGTTAGACCTTAGGCTAAGCAAATTCTTTTCTTAATTAAAACCCACTACACCCTCACCCTATAGGAATGTAACTTTATCTGGTACCTTTGGAAGGTGGCATCTGTTTCAAAAATAATCACCCCTGGAGAAATAAGTGTTCTGATTGACTGACCACTGTCACAAGGAGAGGGTCATAAATTGTCAGCAGGCCCCCTGGCCTGAAGATGATGTAATACCCCTAAGACCTCTGTATACATTTGTATGAAGCACCTGACTTTAATAAAAAAACTGCTGACCCCGCATGACTTTTGTATAACATCTCAGTGTATAAAAACAGACCCTGGACAAATAAAAAATGGGATCAGTTCCTCGAAAGACTGGTCTCCCCATGTCCTTCTTTCTCTCACCTTCTGGCTGAACCCCCATCTGGAACATGGAGGCTCGTCAAGCCTACTAATTACACCTGGGCTTCTAAGATCTGACTGGGGAGGCCTTAGTGTCTCCTCTCCTTCGGGAGAATGGGAGGACGCCTGCAGCCTACGTAGGTGACATAAATTCCTTGCCTTGGAATTTTATTAGCTTTCCATGTAAACCAAGCTACTCAGCCTCTTTTCTCCACTGAATTTTCCTACTGAGCTATCCTTATTCTACTACTCTTTATATCTCTAATTAATATTTAATTAAAGCTATCGTATCCTGATTGCTGAAGCTGTCTCCCCTTCGAATTCCCTGGATCCACTGGGGATGGACCCCGGCAGTCCTTATTTAAGATAAAGGGTTGGAAAACAACCTCAAAGAAAGGCTGAAAATAAAAGGAAAGCTTCCATCACAGGAAGCTTCAAAAGGAACAACAAGTAAATAAGAAAAAAGTATAAAAAAGGAAAGAATATAAATCAAAGAAACAGAATATATGTCCCATAGAGAGAATAAATCTGTATTTCACTCTTCAAAAATATTAATAAAGTTGAAAAAACCATAGGAATATTAAGAAAAAGACAAAATTATGCACTATCCAAAAAAGACAAGCAAAGAGGCATAACCTCACATTCTGCAGATGTTTAAATAGTTAAAATAGATATTATGAACAATTTTTCATGATCAAATTAAGATGGTGGAGTAGAAGGACATGCGCTTTTCTTCTTCTATGAGAATTCCAAAATTACAACTCACTGCTGAACAACCGTGGACAGGAGAATGTTGAATCCCACCAAAACAAAATACCCCATGTCCAAGGACAAAGGAGAAGCCCCAGCAAGATAGAAGGAGGGGCAAATTTGCATTTAGAATCAAACCCCATTCCCACCAGAGATGCTTGGAGGGCTCAAACAAAATATTGTGCACACCAGGAGACCCCACAGAGACTGAGTCAGACCTGCCTTTGAGTGTTTTACTGTCTCCTGTGGAGGTTTGGGTCAGCCACAGGGACAGGGGGCTCTGGGTGCAACAGACCTGGGTGTGGCATAAGCCCTCTTGGAGGAGGTTGCCATTAACCCCACCAGAGAGCTGCCAGAACTTACACAGGACTGGGGAAACAGACTCTTGGAGGGCACAAACAAAACCTTGTGCACACCAGGACCCAGGAGAAAGGAGCAGTGACCCCACAAGAGACCCAGACTTGCCTGTGAGTGTCCAGGAGGTGTGAGTCTGTGGTGGCCTGCTGCAGGGTCAGGGGCACTGAGTATGACAATGCGAGCATTGGACCTTTTGAAGGAGGTTGCCATTATCTTCATTACTTCCACCATAGTTTGGTTTCAGGTCAAACAACAGGGAGGGAACACAGCCCCGTCCATCAGTAGAAAATTGGATTAAACATTTACTGAGCATGGCCCTGCTCATCAGAACAGGACCCAGTTTCCCCCACAGTCAGTCTCTCCAATCAGGAAGCTTCCATAAGCTTCTTATCTTTATCCCTCAGAGGGCAGACAGAATGAAAACCACAGTCACATAAAACTAATCAAACTGATCATACAAACCACAGCTTTGTCTAACTCAATGAAGCTATGAGCCATGCCATGTAGGGCAACCCAAGATGGACAGGTCATAGTGGAGAGTTCTGACAAAACATGGTCCACTGGAGAAGGGAATGGCAAACCACTTCAGTATTCATGCCTTCAGAACCCCATGAACAGAATGAAAAGGCTAAAAGATGAACTCCCCAGGTCAGTAGGTGCTAAATATGCTACTAGAGAAGAGTAGAGAAATAACTCCAGGAAGAATGAAGAGATGGAGCCAAAGCAAAAACAACTCCCAGTTGTGGATGTAACCACTAATGGAAATAGAGTCCAATGTTGTAAAGAGCAATATTGCATAGACACCTGGAATGTTAGGTGCATGAGCCAAGGTAAATTAGAAGTGGTCACAGAGGAGATGGCAAGAGTGAACATTGACATTTTAGGAATCAGTGAACTAATATGGACTGGAATGGGTGAATTTAACTCAGATGACCATTATATCTACTACTATGGGGAAGAATCCCTTAGAAGAAATGGAGTGTCCCTCATAGTCAACAAAAGAGTCCTAAATGCAGTACTTGGGTGCAATCTCAAAAACAACAGAATGATCTCTGTTCATTTCCAAGGCAAACCATTCAATATCAAAGTAATCCAAGTCTATGCCCCAACCGGTAATGCTGAAGGTGCTGAAGTTGAATGGTTCTATGAAGATCTACAGGAACTTCTAAACTTAACACCTAAAAAGATGTCCTTTTCATCATAGGGGACTGGAATGCAAAAGTAGGAAGTCAAGAGATACCTGGAGTAGTAGACAAATTTGGCCTGGAGTACAGAATGAAGCAGGGCAAAGGCTAACAGGGTTTTTGCCAAGAGAACACACTGGTCATAGCAAACACCCTCTCCCAACAACACAAGAGAAGACTCCACATATGGACATCATCAGATGGTCAATACCTAAATCACATTGATTATATTCTTTGCAGCCAAAGATGAAGATGCTCCATACAGTCAGCAAAAACAAGACCAGGAGCTGACTGTGGCTCAGATCATGAACTCCTTATTGCAAAATTCAGACTTAAATTGAAGAAGTAGGGAAAACCATTAGATCATTCAGGTATGACCTAATACAAATCCCTTACGATTATACAGTGGAAGTGACAAATAGATGCAAGGGATTAGATCTGATAGATAGAGTGCCTGATGAACTGTGGATGGAGGTTCGTGACATTGTACAGGAAACAGGGATTAAGACCATCCCCAAGAAAAAGCAATGCAAAAAGGCAAAATGTGTAAAGAGGCCTTACAAATAGCTGAGAAAGAAGAGACACAAAAGGCAAGGGAGAAAAGGAAAGATATAAGCATCTGAATGCAGAGTTCAAAGAATAGCAAGGAGAGATAAGAAAGCCTTCCTCAGTGATCAATGCAAAGAAATAGAGGAAAACAATAGAATGGGAAAGACTAGAGATCTCTTCAAGAAAATTAGAGATACCAAGGGAACATTTCATGCAAAAATAGGCTCAATAAAGGACAGAAATGGTATGGACCTAACAGAAGCAGAAGATATTAAGAAGAGATGGCAAGAATACACAGAAGAACTATACAAAAAATATCTTCATGACCAGATAACCATGATGGTGTGATCACTTACCTAGAGCCAGACATCCTGGAATACAGTGTCAAGTGGGCCTTAGGAAGCATCACTATGAACAAAGCTAGTGGAGTAGATGGAATTCCAGTTGCTATTTCAAATCCTAAAAGATGATGCTGTGAAAGTGCTACACTCAATATGCCAGCAAATTTGGAAAACTCAGCAGTGGCCACAGGACTGGAAAAGGTCAGATTTTATTCCAATCCCAAAGAAAGGTGATGGAAAAGAATGTTCAAACTACTGCACAATTGCACTCATCACACACAGTAGCAAAGTAATACTCAAAATTCTCCAAGCCAGGCTTCAGCAGTATGTAAACCGTGAACTTCCAGACATTCAAGCTGGATTTAGAAAAAGCAGAGGAACCAGAGATCAAATTGCCAACATCTGTTGGATCATCAAAAAAGCAAGAGAATTCCAGACAAACATCTACTTCTGCTTTATTGACTATGCCAAAGCTTTTGACTGTGTGGATGACAACAAACTGTGGAAAATTCTTCAAGAGATGGGAATACCAGACCACCCTATCTGCCTCCTTAGAAATCTGTATGCAGGCCAAGAAGCAACAGTTAGAACTAGACATGGAACAACAGACTGGTTCCAAATCAGGAAAGGAGTAAGTCAAGGCTGTATATTGTCACCCTGCTTATTTAGCTTATATGCAGAGTACGTCATGCAAAATGCCAGTCTGGATGAAGCACAACCTGGAATCAAGACTTTTGGGAGAACTATCAGTAACCTCAAATATGCAGATGACACCTCCCTTATGGCAGAAAGTGAAGAAGAACTAAAGAGCCTCTTGATGAAAGTGAAAGAGGAGAGTGAAAAACCTGCCTTAAAACTCAACATTCAGAAAACTAAGATCATTTCATCTGGTCCCATCACTTTATGGCAAATAGATGGGGAAACAATGGAAACAGTGAGACTTTATTTTCTTGGGCTCCAAAATCACTGCAGATGGTGACTGCAGCCATAAAATTAAAAGATGCTAGCTCCTTGGAAGGAAAGTTATGACCAACCTAGACAACATATTAAAAAGCAGAGACATTACTTTGCCAACAAAGGTCTGTCTGGTCAAAGCTATGGTTTTTCCAGTAGTCATGTATGGATGTGAGAGCTTGGCCATAAAGAAGGCTGAGGGCCAAAGAATTGATGCTTTAAAATTGTGGTACTGGAGAAAACTCTTGAGAGTCCCTTGGACTGCAAGGAGATCAAACCAGTCAGTCCTAAAGGAAATCAACCCTGAATGTTCACTGGAAGGACTGATGCTGAAGCTGAAGCTTCAGTACTTTGGCCAGCTGATGTGAAGAGTTGATACATTGGAAAAGACCTTGATGCTGGGAAAGAATGAAGGCAAAAGGAGGAGAGGGTGACATAGTATCATAGACTCAGTGGACATGAATTTGACCAAACTCTGGCAGACAGTGAAAGATGGGGAAGCCTGGCGTGCTGCAGTATATAGGGTTACAAAGGGTCAGGCATGACTTAGTTATTGAGCAACACCGCCACCAGAGTCAATACACTTAAATTTACTTTCTTTCAAATTGGTATAAAAAGTACCCTTCAACTCTTGTCCTTATTGGGTCCTGGACTGATAATAAACAGTTTGCCAACCAGCCCAAGGACTACACTTTGAGTAACAATAGACTGTGCTTTGTTTCTGCTTACTTACTCATAGTACTCCATGGCTCTTTCCTCACCACCTCATACCCTCAACAGTCTACAGAGATAAAATTAGAGCCTTGGTGGTACTGACTATTGTTGCATCTCCCAGCAGCTTTCTATTCAGCAGGGGATTTTTTTGTTCAAGTCTCTGTACAAGGCTTCCATCTGGGTCCTCAGATCCTTTTGTTACACTTGGACCTTCTATTTATGTCACCTTAATGACACATGTATA